>NC_047086.1:6460677-6766197 GCF_902459505.1 Geotrypetes seraphini | reverse complement strand
TTGTACGAAAGGTTTATTTGATGCATTTTCTTTTGTTTGGAAGGAAGATGGTTTAAAATACTAAGGAATCTGGATTACAAAAACAGTGGATGAAACAATGAAAATTAATGAAAAATGTTTATTACAGAAGGTAACAGAAATGTGTGAGCAATGGAATCCTCTACATTTATCTTGGTGGGGGAGAGTACAAACTGTTAAAATGATGATTCTACCTGTAGTTTGTTACCAAATGGGGATGTTACCAGTTTTCTTTCAGGGGTCTTTTTATAAAAAATTAAATAGGGTTCTAACAAAATGTATTTGGCTTAGTAAAATTCCTAGAATTGCTTTAGTGTCTTTGCAAAGGTCAATTGTGGAGGGTGGGGTAAATTTTCCTAATTTTTATAGGTATCATCAAGCCTATATTTTGCGTCAAGGTATGTATTGGATCCTCCCAGAGCCCATTGATAATATACCAAATTGGTTCTGGCTAGAATGGAGACTCATGTTTCCTTTGCGTCTTGGTCATGTTGTTAGTATCAAAATGCCAAGGTTATATAAAGAACACGAAACGGGGCCGCGTTGAGACCCCTGAGAGCTATACTTACAAGATAAGTGTTCCAAACTAGCAATCCAGTGAGATTTGTGGCATAAGAAATTTGAATATTTACGCCAGCCTTACAAGCAAGTCTAATTATCAATACATGTTTTACCAGTGTTCAGAGAGTGTTTTTTCATGAAACATATGCAATGATTGGATGGTAAACTCTTACCCCAAGAGGAGGTTCTCACCCCCTCTTCAGAGTTTCATTTCTCTGAGCGTACAGCTAATGAGTTATTCATTTTCTCCACACTGGTAGTTTCTTTATTATATAGTCAGTCTCCCATTATATAAATAAGGTTATATAAAGAGCATAAAATAATTGTTGATACCTGGAAAACTTTAAGGTATGTAAGTAGTCTAACTCCTATTCCAATAAATAAATAAATCAACAACTCAAACGATTTGGCTAAACCCCAAGATCAAAATTGGCGGTTTTAAAATCATCTGGAAGCATTGGATGTTGGCAGGAATCCGTACTTTGGAGGATGTAATAAATAATGGTAAGCTGCTTGAGTTTTCACAATTGCAACATAAATTTGGTCTTCATAAATCGCAATATTTTAGATGGTTGCAATTGAAGCAGGCCATTCAGGTAGGGTTCCCTGGATGGAAAAATCTTATCATCATAGCCTGGAATTCCTATGCTTTCAGGTGGAATTTATGGGGCACCAGGCCGCACAGTGGAATAAATTATTATCTAGATTTGTAAATAAAAAACCAAAAAAAATGGTCTTAGAGACATTTGGAGCATTGAGATTAAACATCAAATTAATGCATCTCAATGGCCACGACTTTGATCTTGGAGGTTAAGATGTACAATATCAGCATCTATGAGACAAACATGTTTTTTTCTTTTGCATAGAGCTTTTTGGACCCCTGTTCGTTTACAAAAATTAGATAGCTCTAAGTCTAATAGATGTTGGCATTGTCATCTTGAGGCTGGGACATTAGATCATCTTTTGTTCTATTGTCCATTCATATTATTATTTTGGAAATCAATTTGGCCTCAAATAAATAGGATGATGGAAAATCCTATAGCCTTGACATATTTTATTCGGCACGGCAATGAGAGCAAGGAGTCAAATCTCGTCAAATAATAACAAACTTTTTATTTATATTGACTGGAATAGCAATTCAACAAATAACATACAATTGGAAAAATTCTGACAGGTTGAATTATAACTTCTGGTGGAATTCTGTATGCCATATATATATAAAATGGAACGTACAATAGCAACACAGAAAGGATATTTTGGTAAATTTCAGAAGATCTGGGGACCATTAACAGACTTTTGTAATGAATGATAACATTTTCCCAAAGTAAGTTATTTGATAGGAGGGGAGGTGGGTGGGTATTATTTTATTTATCTCATAATGTATATGAATATATTAATATTTTTGATGTATTAGGATGGAATTTCTGTAATGGGAGGGGAGGGGATGGGAGGGTTTTCTACTTTAATAAGGAGAAATTAGGTTTTTACCTGCTAATTTACTTTCTTTTAGCTTCTCCAGACCAGTAGAGGTTAATCTTTACAAATGGGTATATATCCAATCATGACCAGCAGGTGGAGACTATTTACCTCAGTCTGCCGAATAGCCAAGCAGAACCAAGAACTGGAAAACAGAAAGAAAACAATACTCCGAACAGGAGTAACAACTAACATACCCAAATGCTGTTGGAAAATGCAGAGGAGAAATACCTGAAGGAAAATGTCCCCACAGCTCGCCAGCTAAGCCAGCCGAGCCACAGCCGCTGTTCTTTAATTCTCCCCGGCCCTAGAAAAATACTAGAACCCGCAGCAAAAAACAAAAACTGCCCGAGAAACAGCCCCAACAACACAACAATAACAACAATAGACAGGGTGGGGACCTCTACTGGTCTGGAGAAGCTAAAAGAAAGTAAATTAGCAGGTAAGAACCTAATTTCTCCTTCTTTAGCACTCTCCAGACCAGTAGAGGTAGCAATGTTACTTACCGTAACAGTTGTTATCCAGGGACAGCAGGCAGCTATTCTCACTAGTGGGTGATGTCATCCGACAGA
Organism: Geotrypetes seraphini; assembly: GCF_902459505.1. Taxonomy (NCBI): domain Eukaryota; kingdom Metazoa; phylum Chordata; class Amphibia; order Gymnophiona; family Dermophiidae; genus Geotrypetes; species Geotrypetes seraphini. Next base: position 6,763,570 of record NC_047086.1, on the reverse strand, counting down.
GCCCCGATACGGACATCTTGCAAGCATGTCTTGCTTGAAGAAACTCAGAAGTTTCGAGATGCCCGCACCGCGCATGCGCCAGTGCCTTCCCGCCCGATGTACCGGGCGTGTCTCCTCAGTTCAGGTAGCCAGCCTGAGAAGCCAACCCAGGGGAGGTGGGTGGGACATGAGAATAGCTGGCTGCTGTCCCTGGATAACAACTGTTACGGTAAGTAACATTGCTTTATCCCAGGACAAGCAGGCAGGTATTCTCACTAGTGGGTGACCTCCAAGCTAACCCCAATGGGATGGTGGGAGAGTTGGCAACTTAAGAGAACAAATTTTGTAACACTGTTTGGCCAAACTGTCCATCCCATCTGGAGAAAGTATCCAGACAATAATGAGAGGTGAAGGTATGAACCGAGGACCAAGTGGCAGCCTTACAAATCTCCTCAATCGGTGTCGATCTGAGGAAGGCTACAGAGGCTGCCATTGCTCTGACCTTATGGGCTGTGACCTTACAGGGAAGGGATAATCCAGCCTGGGCATAGCAGGAAGAGATACAAGCCGCCATCCAGTTAGAGATGGTGCGCTTCGATACAGGTCGTCCCAACTTGTTTGGATCAAAGGAGACGAAAAGTTGAGGAGCAATTCTGTGTGGCTTGGTGCGATCCAAGTAGAAAGCAAGAGCACGTTTGCAGTCCAGAGTGTGCAAAGCAGATTCCCCAGGATGAGAATGAGGCTTTGGAAAGAACACTGGAAGGACGATGGATTGGTTGATGTGAAATTCAGAGACCACTTTAGGCAAGAATTTTGGATGAGTACGAAGGACCACCTTGTCATGATGGAATACAGTGAACGGTGGATCCGCCACTAGGGCCTGAAGCTCACTGACCCGGCGAGCTGACGTGAGGGCCACCAGAAAAACCACCTTCCAGTTGAGATACTTAAGTGGAGCCTTGTTGAGAGGTTCAAACGGAGGCTTCATAAGATGAGACAGGACAACATTGAGATCCCAAACCACAGGAGGAGGTTTGATAGGAGGGTTGACATGGAAAAGTCCTTTCATAAATCTGGAAACCACAGGATGAGCAGACAAAGGTTTCCCCTGTAGAGGCTGATGGAAAGCCGCAATAGCACTCAGGTGGACTCGTATACAGGTAGACTTGAGACCAGACTGAGACAGGTGTAGAAGATAGTCCAATACAGAAGATAGGGAAGCTCGCTGAGGTTCCGTGGCATTGGAAATACACCAGGAAGAAAATCTAGTCCATTTTTGGAAATAGCATTGTCGAGTAGCAGGCTTCCTGGAAGCCTCCAATACCTCCCTCACTGCTTGAGAGAACTGGTGAGGAGTTATGTTGAAAGGAACCAAGCTGTCAGGTGGAGAGACTGCAGGTTGGGATGAAGTAGTGAACCTTGATGTTGAGTAAGTAGTGAAGGAAACACTGGAAGAAGTACTGGCTCCCTGCTGCACAGTTGAAGTAGAAGGGAGTACCAAGGTTGTCTGGGCCACCGAGGAGCAATCAGAATCATGGTGGCATGGTCTGATCTCAACTTGACCAGAGTCTTCTGAATGAGAGGAAAGGGAGGAAACGCATATAGGAAGCGATTCCCCCACTCCAGTAGAAAGGCGTCTGCCTCGAGGCGGAGAGGAGTGTAGATCCTGGAGCAAAACTGAGGCAGTTTGAAGTTTTGGGGGGCTGCAAAGAGGTCTATCTGAGGTGTTCCCCACTGAGCAAAGATCTGATGAAGGGGTTTGGAATGGAGCGTCCATTCGTGAGGCTGGAGAAGCCGACTCAATTTGTCGGCTAAGACGTTGTCTTTCCCCTGAATGTAGACAGCTCTGAGGAAGGTGTTGTGGCGAACCGCCCAATCCCAGACTCGAAGAGCTTCCTGACAAAGAGGGGCCGAGCCCGTGCCCCCTTGTTTGTTGACATAATACATGGCGACCTGATTGTCTGTGCGAATAAGGACCACCATGTCATGAAGCAGATGCTGAAAAGCTTGGAGAGCATTGAAGATGGCCCTGAGCTCCAGAAGATTGATTTGATGGAGTCGTTCCGCACTGGTCCAGAACCCCTGAGTGCGAAGACCATCCAGATGGGCCCCCCATGCATAGTTCGATGAATCGGTTGTGAGAACTTTCTGGTGGGGAGGAGAGTGAAACAGCAAACCTCTGGATAGATTCGAAGAGGTCATCCACCAGAGAAGAGACTGCCGTAGAGCAGGAGTGACTGCAATGTGACGGGACAACGGGTCGGACACCTGAGTCCACTGAGATGCCAGTGTCCATTGAGGAATTCTGAGATGTAGTCTGGCAAAAGGCGTCACATGAACTGTAGATGCCATGTGGCCCAAGAGGACCATCATGTGTCTCGCTGAGATGGATTGGCGAGAAGACACCGACTGGCAGAGTAGAAGGAGAGCATCCATGCGTTGAGGAGGAAGGAATGCTCGAAGTTGGATGGTATCCAGGACAGCCCCGATAAAGGGGAGAGACTGGGTGGGCTGAAGATGTGACTTGGGGAAGTTGATCTCGAAGCCCAAACTCTGCAGGAAACAAATTGTAGTCAAGGTCGCCGAAATGACCCCTGGAGCCGACGGTGCCTTGATGAGCCAGTCGTCGAGGTATGGAAATACCTGAAGACCCATGTTCCGGAGTGCAGCGGCCACCACCACCAGACACTTTGTGAAGACTCTGGGAGACGATGAAAGGCCGAATGGAAGCACTCGATACTGCAGATGTAGATGTCCCACCCGAAATCTGAGAAACTTGCGGGAGGCCGGATGAATGGGGATGTGAGTGTAGGCCTCCTTGAGGTCCAGAGAGCATAACCAATCGTTCTGCTCGAGGAGGGGATAGAGAGAAGCAAGGGTCAGCATGCGGAACCGCTCCTTGACTAAAAACTTGTTGAGGACTCGAAGGTCCAAAATGGGACGCAGATCGCCCGTCTTCTTCGGAACCAAGAAGTACCGGGAGTAGAACCCCCGGTTTTGCTGATCTAATGGCACCGGCTCGACGGCCCGAAGCCGAAGAAGAGCTTGAGCCTCCTGTAGAAGAAGAGCGGTCTGAGTCGAGTTGGAAGGATACTCTCTTGGCGGGTGGTCCGGGGGGACCCGTTGGAAATGAAGAGAGTATCCCTCTCTTACGATGGTAAGGACCCAGAGGTCCGTGGTGATTGTCTCCCATCGATGACAAAAATGATGGAGACGACCCCCAATGGGAAAAATGGGGGGAGACAGAACGAGGTTGGTTATGCTCCCTGGAAGAGAGTCAAAAAGGCTGAGTAGCCTTGGGTGCAGCCGGCATCTGAGGCTTCTGCTGGGGCTTTTGAGGAGGCTGCCTCTTTGCAGGCTGTCTTGCAGAAGGAGTCTGTCTCGGCTGATAACGCCGCTGGTAAATCAGAGGCGGCCTAGAGGGACGAGACTGCTGAGGCTTAGGCTTAGGCCGCAGAATAGACTGGAAGGACTTCTCATGGTCCGAAAGCTTTTTAGTAACAGTCTCGATAGACTCATCGAACAGATCAGCCCCCGCACAAGGCACATTAGCAAGTCTGTCTTGGAGATTCGGATCCATATCAATGGTACGAAGCCATGCCAGGCGACGCATGGCAACCGAACAGGCCGCAGCACGTGCCGAGAGTTCAAAGGCATCGTAGGAGGATTGCATTAGCTGCAGGAGTAACTGAGACAGGGTCGCCACCACCTCTTCAAATTCAAATCGAGCTTGAGCATCGATAAAAGGGATGAACTTGCGGAGCACCGGCAAGAAAAAGTCCAAATATGAAGAGAAGAAAAAATTATAATTGAGCACTCGAGTCGCCATCATCGAATTCTGATAGATACGTCTACCAAATTTATCCATCGTCCTCCCTTCACGGCCCGGAGGTACTGAGGCGTAAACCTGGGAGGGATGAGATCGTTTGAGGGAGGACTCGACCAGAAGTGACTGATGAGAAAGTTGCGCCCCCTCAAACCCCTTGTGATGGACGATGCGGTATCGAGCATCCAATTTACTGGGAACTGCAGGGATGGAATACGGTGTCTCAAAACAACGCATGAAAGTCTGGTCAAGCAGTTTATGCAGAGGAAGGCGAAGCGTCTCCGCTGGGGGGTGAGGTAAATGCATGGTGTCCAGATACTCCTTAGAATATCGAGAACCAGTGTCCAACGTCACATCCAAATCATCCGCCATTTGTCGAAGGAAGGATGAAAAAGATAGTTGGTCCGCCAGCGCCGGCCGGCGAGACGGACTAGAAGAAGTGGAAGCCTCCGGATCCAGAGAGAGCTGAGAGCGGCAAGGAGAATAGGAGGTAGACGGTTCCTCATACTCCGGTCCCTCAGGCGGGGATAAATCTGACGAGGAGTATCCCATACGCTGGATCTTCTTTTGCGGGGACACCTCCGAATGACGTGAGGAGTGTCGAGATGAGTGTCGAGATCGATGCCCCTCCCGGTGACGGGATGGGGAGCGAGATCTTCTGTGCATCGCACGATCCCCCGAAGCCTCCAAGGAATGGATGGGACTTGATGCAGTGGATCGCAGAGGTGGTAAGGATGCGGACTCACGCAGTGCCACCCAGGTCTGGTATGGAGTGCGGAAGAACTCTTCCTGCGATGCAGTATGCCCAGGACTTCGACTATCAGGGGCTGACACAACACTCTGCTGTCGAGGGGGCGTGATGGGCTCCAAAGGTGGCATATCACTAAATGAAGCCCGCCTGGAAGCACCCGCCGCCCTCCGCCGATCCTCCTCGTCGAGCAGAGAGATCGTACGATGAGGAGGAGGGGGAGGGGGCGGACCGCCCCCCGGGACCGAGACCAGGAGGTCACCCTGAATGGAGGCGATAAGTCGGGGTCCCATAGACTGCATAAGCTCGACAAACTGAGCTTCCAGCAGGGATCGTAGCGAAGCCGATACGGAGGGATCCGCACCGAAAGGGGGTCCTCCAGCACGGTCTTCGCGCTCCTTTGTGGCCAAGTGCTTCTGCTTGCTAGCTTTAGGCACTTTGATGACCACCGGAGGGACAGTGGAAGGCGGTACCTGAGCCGAGGAGACGGGGACAGGCACCGATGCTGAACCGGAAGCAGAAGTCGGAGTGAACGATGCCGGCTTCACGATGCCCGATGTAGGGGTAGTCGATGCAGGTTTCGAACGAACTGGCGAAACCGCCGTGGAAGTTGAAGCAGACGGCTCTTTGGCAGACTCCATCTTAAACATCGACTCCCAAAGTAAGCAGCGCCGTTTGAACGATCGCGCAGTGAGCGTGGAACAAGGCCGGCACGATTTCGGAACGTGTTCTGGACCAAGACACTGAAGACAGCGTCGATGCGGGTCCGTCAACGAAATCGCACGCAGGCACTTGCTGCACTTTTTAAAACCGGTGATTGGCCGGGACATAGGCCGGAAAATCGTCGCCGCTAGGTCGAAGGCGCTCGGCCTAAGCCACGAGGCCGGCCCGGCCGAACTGCCGGAAGAAATAATTTTAACTTTTTTTTTAAAATACAACTTAAGTGAAATAAATCAATTAAACAACAAAACGCGGTAGTAAAGAAGGCAAATATACTGAAATTCAGTCAGCGCAGAATGAAGTGAAACTTCTCAGCTCCGCGGAAAGAAAAGAACTGAGGAGACACGCCCGGTACATCGGGCGGGAAGGCACTGGCGCATGCGCGGTGCGGGCATCTCGAAACTTCTGAGTTTCTTCAAGCAAGACATGCTTGCAAGATGTCCGTATCGGGGCTCTGTCGGATGACATCACCCAATAGTGAGAATACCTGCCTGCTTGTCCTGGGATAATAATCTTTACAAATGGGACGTACCAAAGCAGTCCCTCTCACGGGCGGGACCCCCGCAGGGCCGATACCAGAACACGCTCACCGAACACCGCGTCCCGACGCGCCTGAACATCTACCCGATAATGTCTAACAAAGGAATGCAAGGAGGACCAAACCACAGCCTTACAAATATCCACTGGAGGCACGAGCGACAACTCAGCCCAAGAAGCTGCCTGACCCCGAGTGGAATGAGCCTTGAGAAACTCCGGAACAGGCTTCTATCTCAGAAGATAAGCGGAAGCAAATCGTCTCCTTGATCCAGCGCGCAATAGTAGCCTTAGAAGCGCCAGCCCCCCGACGAGGACCCGCCAGAAGGACAAAGAGATGATCGGATTTCCGGACTTCCTGGGTCCGCTGCACATAAGAGCGAAGGACCCGACCGACATCCAACTTGCGCAGCTGCCGTTGCTCAGAAGAGCCCTCCCGACTACCCAAGACTGGGAGGACCACCGATTGATTGACATGAAAAGGAGAAACTACTTTCGGCAGAAAGGAAGGAACAGGCCGCAAGACAACCCGCTCCCTAGAAAACTCCAAGAAGGGAGCCCTACAAAAGAAAGCCTGTAGCTCAGAAACACACCTAGCGGACGTAATGGCCACCAAAAAGACCGCCTTCAGAGTAAGGTCCTTCAAAGAACAGCCATCCAACGGCTCGAAAGGCGGGCGCACCAAAATAGAGAGAACCAGATTGAGATCCCAAGAGGGAACAGAGAGCCGTAGGGGAGGCCTGAGCAACTTGGATGCCCGCAAAAAGCGAATCACATCAGGAATAGCCGACAAACGCTGACCTGTCACCAACCCTCGAAAAGCTGACAGGGCCGCAAGTTGAACCCGGAGAGAAGACCAAGCCAGGCCTCTATCCAGGCCATCCTGCAAGAACTCTAGAATGGTAGGCAGGGAAGCGCGAAAAGAGACCACTCCCCGCGACCGGCACCACCCCTCAAAGAGATGCCAAACCCGCACATAAGCCCGAGAGGTAGAAAGCCTCCGGGACCCCAAGAGCGTAGAGATCACCTTATCTGAATATCCCTTCTTACTAAGGCGACCCCTTTCAAGAGCCAAGCCGTAAGACAGAAGAGAGACAGGTCGAACATGGGAATGGGAACCTGCATCAGAAGATCGTCCAAGAGAGGCAGAGGAAGAGGATCCGCCACCAGCTGCCTCACCAGATCCGCATACCACGGACGTCGAGGCCAATCCGGAGCCACCAGAACCACCAGACCCGGATGGTGAACAATGCGAAGAAGTACTATGCCCACTAATGGCCAAGGAGGGAACAAATACAACAGCCCCTCCGTTGGCCACGGTTGAACCAGAGCATCCAGACCCTCGGCCAGACTGTCCCTGCGACGACTGAAGAAGCGGGGCACTTTGGCGTTGCCACTCGTGGCCATCAGGTCCATCAGGGGCTGCCCCCAAGCCTGCACTATCAACTGAAACACCACGGAGCCGAGACACCACTCTCCTGGATCCAAGAAGTGACGACTGAGGAAGTCCGCCTGAACATTTTCTACCCCGGCTATGTGAGAGGCCGAGAGGTCCAGAAGATGGGACTCCGCCCAAAGCATGAGCCGAGCCGCCTCCTGCGCCACCTGAGTGCTCTTGGTGCCCCCCTGACGATTGACATAAGCCACCGCCGCGGCATTGTCCGACAGGACTCTGACTGACTTGCCCAACCAAAGGGAGCGGAAAGCTAACAGCGCCAGACGGACCGCTCTGGTCTCCAACACGTTGATCGACCAGGAGGCCTCCTCCGTGGACCAGGTGCCCTGAGCTGAGTGACCCAAACACTGAGCCCCCCCAACCGAGGAGACTCGCATCCGTAAGGAGCACCGTCCACTGCGGGAGATCCAGACCCACCCCCTGAACCAGGTGAGGGGTCCGGGGCCACCAACGCAGACTGCAGCGCGCCACGCCTCGCAGGGGGACAGGAACCTCCAAATCGTGCCTCTGGGGTGACCACCTCCGGAGCAGAGCATACTGAAGAGGACGCATGTGGACCCGCGCCCACCTCACCACGTCCAGGGACGCCGCCATCGACCCCAAGACTTGGAGGAAATCTCGCGCCCGAGGACACCGGGACGCCAAAAGCAGGCGAATCTGAGATTGCAATTTGCTCACCCGGGCCCCTGGAAGGAAGACCTTCCCCAAGGAGGTGTCGAACAGAACCCCAAGGTACTCCAGACGCTGAGCCAGGACCAACCGACTCTTGGAAAGGTTGACCACCCAGCCCAGCGACCGGAGAAACTCCACCACCCGAGCCGTAACCCGGGAGCTCTCCTGCAACGACTTTGCCCGAATCAACCAGTCGTCCAGGTAGGGGTGCACCAGAATGCCCTCTGAGCGCAAGGCCGCCGCGACGACCACCATCACCTTGGTGAACGTCCGGGGAGCCGTGGCCAGACCAAAGGGAAGCGCACAGAACTGATAGTGCCGACCCAAGATCGCAAAGCGAAGGAAGTGCTGATGAGAGGCCCGAATGGGAACATGTAAGTAGGCCTCCGTCAGATCGAGAGAAGTGAGAAACTCCCCCGGCTGAACCGCCAGAATGACCGACCGCAGAGTTTCCATGCGAAAAGAGGGAATCTTGCGAGGCCTGTTGACCCCCTTCAAATCCAGGATGGGCCGAAAGGTCCCCTCCTTCTTGGGCACCACAAAGTAAATGGAGTACCTGCCGGTGCCCCACTCCGGAGGGGGCACTGGAACAACTGCCTTGAGATCTAGCAAGCGCTGAAGGGTCTGGCGAAAAGCCTGCGTCTTCCAAGGAGTCTGACATGAAGAGGCTAGGAAAAGGTCCGGCAGAGAGCGGGCGAACTCCAGGGCATAACCGTCCCGCACCACCTCCAGGACCCACTGATCGGACGTGATCTCGGCCCATTTGGGGAAAAAGTCGCGCAGCCGGGCCCCCACTGGAACCAAAGGGGGCGCCGGCAAGGAGTCATTGTGCAGGACGGGAAGCGGGGGAACCGGCGGAGGGATTCCCTGCCCCCCGACAGGCCCCCCGAAAGGGCTGCATGCGCTGGAAGAACTGACCCCGGGAAAACCCTGGAGCCGGGAAAGAAACAGCCCCACGCCCAGGGCGATACTTGCGAAACTCCCGCAAACGCCCCCGGGCAGTGCCACTCCGAGACGCAGGGCGGGCACGGTCCTCAGGCAGACGGGGCACCTTTGAGTCTGTCAGAATCTGAAGCAACTTATCTAATTCCTCCCAAAACAAAAAAGACCCCCGGAAGGGAAATTTAGTAAGCTTAGCTTTGGACGCAGCATCCGCCGACCAAGCGCGCAGTCACAAAATACGCCGCACGGCCACGCCAAAGGCCATAGACTTAGCCGAGATCCGCACCAAATCATAAAGAGCATCTGAGAGGAACGAAGCAGCCATCCCAATCTTCGCCACCCCCTGATCCACCAAAGACCAGTCATCAGACTCCCGATCCAGGACACGCTCAGCCCACCGAAACACGGCACGAGCCAAAAGCCCCCCACAAATAGCCGCCTGGACCCCAAAGGCAGAGACCTGAAAATTTTGCTTAAGAATGTTCTCCAACTTGCGCTCCTCAGAGTCCCGCAAGGCAGAACCGCCCTCAACAGGCACGGTATGCCGCTTAGAAATCGCCGAGACCACCACGTCTATGACTGGCGATGTTAAAGTAGCCCGATCCCCCTCTGGGATGGGATACAAACGAGCCATGATGCGCGCCAAACGAAACAGCGCCTCCGGCGTTTTCCACTGTTCCAGTACAATATCCCGAATATCCTGATGCATGGGAAAAGAGCGGGAAACGGAACGGATCCCCCGAAGCAGAGGGTCCCCCACACGCGGAGTCTCCGGCGGCGCATCCTCAAAACGCAACACCGAAGAAACCTGTTGAATCAGGTCCGGTAGCTCATCTCTCTGAAAAAGGCGCACCACGGACGCCTCTTCGCCGGAGGACGGGAAACCCAACAACCTGCCGCCAGCGGCCGTCCCCTCGAGAGGGTCCTGGAAATCCTCAAAAGGGTCCAGGTCCTCATCCAAACCGACACGCTCCTCAGACCATAAATCCTCGTCCCAAGACACCCGCGGACGCTTGGACAAGGGAGGAAGAGGAGGGGACGCCACAACAGACGAGAGAGGCAAAGCTGCAGGGAGCGCGGAGGAAACCCCCTGGGCGCATCCGGGACCCCCAGCCGCCTGAAAATAGGCTCTGCACAAAGAAAAAAAGAAATCAGGGGAAAAACCCCCCGAGGGTCCCAAGGGACTCCCTGCCACAGCAGGGGACCCAGCAGAAACCTGCCCCTGTTTTTCCAATACAGGGGGAAGATCACCTGAGGTGGAAGACAAAATGGAGGGGCCAGACTGTGAAAATGGCGACTTTCCCGCCAAAAATGCTCCCTCTATAGCCTGTAGCGGCTGAGAAGACTGAACAGTCCCAGCCGCTAAAACAGGCAAGTCGGCATCAGCTGTCAAAAAATCAGCTGAGAGGGAATCCTTCGGGGAATCCTTCGGGGAATCCCTCCGTGGGCGGTTGGGGAAGACCGGGCTTCCCCACTGCTCCCAGCCGACTCGCGAGGCACCATCGGCGGGGAGCTCTGGGCGCCTGCAGCCGCTGCCGACGGAGCTCCACCACATCACCGGGCCAAACTACCGAGTTCAGTCCGGCCGCGAGTGCCTCGCGGCTGGACCTAATTGTGTCCCACTCCCCCGGAGAAGGGCACAATTGCTCCATACGCGACCTAGCTATAAAAAAGTGTCGGTTAGATGAAAAAATACAGTAAAATACAGTTTTCTTAAAGGGAAACAACCCTCCAGACCAGCACTACCTCAGGATTTTTTTTTTTTTTTACAGAACAGACTCCACAGGCTCTCGAAGCAATATGCCTTGCTTGATTTAGGGGGCAAGGCTTACTGCTGAGGCTCCTCTAGAAAAATGTGGGGAGGTGGAGGAAGTGGGGGGAGGGACCCCGCTCGAGACCCGCCGGGTTTGACACCCCCGAGGTCGGACGGACCCCCAAACAGGGCCCGCCCAAGCTCCGTCCGGCCAAAAACAGGGACTAGAAACCCCCTAAACAAATTCCAACAGCCCTACCAAGGGAGATGGGTACAGATCACTCAACACCTGCTGGAGACTGAAAGAAGACTGAGGTAAATAGAGAAGGGAGTATATTATATACTGTCCCACAGTTTTGTTTTCAGTCTCCACCTGCTGGTCATGATTGGATATATACCCATTTGTAAAGATTAACCTCTACTGGTCTGGAGAGTGCTAAAGAATAATTGTTTAGAGATTAGGTGCATTACATAATATTCAAGATATTATAAAATATAAATAAAGAATGAAATGTATTTAAAGTGTGTATTTATAAGTTTATATGATCTTATTTGATACACTTGTTCTAATATGCAAAAATGAATAAAAAATTTAAAACAAAAACGAAGTATATTTAGTGGAAGAACTTCTGATTTATTCCAATTTATCTTATATCCTGAAAATTTTCCAAATTTCTCAATCAACTCAAGCAAACATGGAATTGTAGATTCTGGATTCCTCAAATAAAGCAAGATGTCATCTGCATACGCTGATACTTTATATCTGGGGACCATTAACAGATTTTTGTAATGAATGATTAACTTTTCCCATGATAAGATATTTGATTAGGGGGGAAATGGGTGGGCTTTACTTGTTGTTATTTCATAATACATGATTATTTGAATAGTTTCATAGTAATTATACTTCTATGTATTATTGAGTAGGGAGGTAGGGGAGGGGAGGTTATTCTATTCAATAAGAATAATTTATATATTAGATTTCTTATATAATATTTAAAATATTACAGAATATTAATTTGTAATGAAAATGTTATACTTAATTCATATATGAGAGTTAATCAAGTGTGTATCTTTAAGTTCATATGAGTTTAACTGCTACACTTGTTGTAACATGCAAAAATGAATAAAGAATTAAAAAAAAAAAAAAACCGAAGAAAGATTTGGTCTCTGAAAGCTAATTGAAAAATGGATTAGTCCAATAAAATGGTATTTTCTTATTTCTCATTATTTGTTTTATTTCTATTTGTTAATTTGTAAAGTGGTGGTTGTTATATATCAGTTTTTTCAAATTTACATCTACTGTCTTTAGATTTTGCACAGTAATAGGGGACATGTGTCACTGTTTCTGTGGTGTTGCATTGTATGCAGTCTGGTTTCTTGGTTCAGTTTAACTTTTGTCTACATATTTCTATTTTTAGTTTGTGATTATTCCATATTGGGCGGGGGTGTATCTGTTCTGTGTGTATAAAAAGGACATGGCTTTCTGTTAGCAATGACTGTACAGGATCAATTGACTGTGCAGGATCTGGCTTTAGCTTTACAATGCGTGTGTTGGTGTTCTAGTGCTCACTGCAGTGTTTAAGATGCTGCCTTTTCCTAGGTGCACCCTTGTTGTGTGACTCATGGATTATTACTAAAAATATCTTTTTTTATATAGAGAAGGGTTTAAAAAAATGATCAGCACTGGCTGTCATATATACTAGGTAAGCCACAGATTTAATGACCCTATTCTTACTTTACTGTTGACGTAGGCGTTGTCCTCCCACTACCACCACACACACACCCACTATAAAAAATTAAATTAAAGTTGTATTAACATCAAGCAGCTTTCAAATGACTTTATAAACAAATAAAAATAAAATATTTTAATACATTGCTAATTATTACCTGCATCTTTACCTAAACTGTTTTGCCCTAGCTCTCACTTTGATCTTAATCTGCTACTTTATTATTTTGCTGTAGTGCAATCACACAGGTCTCCTTCAAGGCTCAGTAACACCTCTCCATAAATTATATGGAAAATGTCTGGAAGTGGGGATTGCATCTATTTCATATCCTCAATGAGACCTCAGGAAGGAACCTAGTGATTAAAACATTATTAGAGGTACTGTAGAGCTGTTTCTTGCATGACTGGATGAGCTATATTTATCTTTTTTTTCTTAGTTGTTTAAATTCATGCAGAAATGAATGGCTAGATTGAACCCAATGACTTAAGAACATAAGCAGTGCCTCCGCCGGGTCAGACCACAGGTCCATCCTGCCCAGCAGTCCGCTCCCGCGGTGGCCCAAAACAGGTCAAGACCTGTCTGAATCATCAGAAGGGGCTCCCTTGCCACCTTGGTTTCCCATTTAAGTCCTGCCTTCCTATCGAAGTCCTAGCCCTCCGGTCTTGCACATGCACGACCAGGTTAGTTTATACTCATTACTTGATTAACTTCCTATACTTGTGTTACATCCCAGCTCCTCCCTCAGTATCCCACGATCCCTTCATTAATGCATTTCCCTTTTTTAAACCTCTAAACCATTTGAAAGAGGGCGCATATCTAATTATTCACTTCTAGAATTGGATACTTCTTAAATTTAGTAAAAATATTCTGGCACAAGTGTCAAACCCTAAAAAAGGAAGTCATTTTGAGCATTGGAAAACAATAATAACTAATAAAAATAGTACACATTTAGGGCTCATTTTACAAAGGTACGCTAGCGTTTTTAGTGCACGCACCGGATTAGCGTGCGCTACCTGAAAAACTACCACCTGCTCTAGAGGAGGCAGTAACGGCTAGTACACGGGGCATTTTAGCGCATGCTATTCCGCGCGTTAAGGCCCTAACGCACCTTTGTAAAAGGAGCCCTTAATTTTCCCCACTACCAAATTTCTCCACCCCGCCCGGCTACTTTTTCATGCCACCCGGCTGTAAAAAATTTCTGGGGAGAACACTGGTATACATCTGCATTTTGTTGTTTCAGAAAGGAAAGTATCTTTTTTCTTTTTATTGGATAATTTAGGCATTAACATTTAATGAAAACATTTTTAACTCCATTTAATATTATAATAAAAAGGATCTAAAAAAATGCCACAAATCATCAAATAACTCAACAGATTCAAATTTCCCCATTAATTGAAAAACTTCCCTCCCCGCCCCTATCCCCCTCCCCCAAATAAAATGACTGCCTTGGAGCATCCATAAGATTAGCACTCACAATACCCCTACCCAGGCTCCCAAAACTCCAAAAATTAACCCCTTAATTCAGCACCATTCAATATTTCTTATATCCAATATACTTAAGAATATATACATCAAATTGATCCTCGTTAATTGTTTATTTAATTAATTCAGAAATTGATATATATATATATTTTTTGGTAACATGTTTTAGGATCAAATTATCTAAAACTTCATATAAGCCCTAAACCAATATCAATATTTCCTGTATATTATCAATACTTATTTATTACCATTAATAACACTTTATATTAGATATCCAATTAAAATACATAAAACATTCTTACTTCTATATCATTGTTATTTGTTAGTTTTTAAAAAAAAAAATCTGAACTTAACCCCCTCGAAGAAAATTTATATATTTTCTTTATTATCTTCCCTTAATTAACTACTTTTTTTTACCAACTTCCTCCTCAATATTGATATCCAAACCTTTATAATATTGACATCAATATAAATTTTATGCAATCAGACCATCCAAATAATTACCCTTTAAGAACAGTAATGACCATATCAAACAATTCAACTCATATCTCATATCATTTTCCCATTAATCCTATTAAAGCATATAAATCTACATTTCTTCCCCTATTAAAACCAACAAAATCTTTGTCAATACTTCCCAAATCTTAAGAAGAACTTTTTTTCCCCTCATCAACTGTAACTATATTGACTAAATTTCAGATAATAGACTCCTCTTAAATGACTTTAATCAACAAATTTAAAATTTTCTTAAAAGAAGAATCCCAAGATTGTTATTCCATATCATTTTAAATCGTCTAAGTTCAACAGTAAAAATTAAGGGCTCCTTTTATCAAGGTGCGGTAGGGGTTTAACATGCAGAATGCCGTGCGTTAAACCGCCTGCCGCGCTAGCCGCTAACGCCTCCATTGTCGAGGCATTAGTTTTTTGGCTTGCCACGGGCGTTAGCACGTGTTGAAATGTTCGATGCGCTAACCCCCGTAGCGTGCCTTGATAAAAGGAGCCCTAAATTTCTTTCAGATAACCATCTTTTACAGCATCAAATATCTTGCGCTTTTTTATCTTTAAGCATTAAGTGGATATCTATGATCATTAATATCCATATTTCCTGAATAACAAATTCATAAGTGTTTCTTCTTTCTTCGTATAATGACAAACTATATTTTTTCTTCAGTTCCTCTTCTACTCAAACCAGATCTCATATTTTAGTATGTCAAAGAATCTGAAACTTCTAATAATCTTTAAGTGGACATTGTCTCAGTGTTTGATAAGAAATCCTTTAGTTTCTCAGGATCCTCAAAATACACTCTTATTTCCACTTATTATTCTCATTGTTGCTGGATAGTATAATCCATAGGTGAAACCTTTTTCTCTCATCTGCGGCCTTAACATAAGGAACTGCTTCCGTTTGTTCGCCATCAATTTTGCGAAATCTGGTACCAGCAACAACTTGGAACCTTTATAGTTTAAATTTCTATCTGCTTTAGCCAATTTTAATATCTCTAAAGCCTGTTGAAAACGTAGAAGCCTAAAAATGAATGGCCTCCAAGCTTGATTGGTTTGCTGGCCTCCTAGTTGGAATTCTATGAGCACGTTCTATTTCCAACAGCCTTTTTGAATTAAGTTGTAGTATTTTAGGCAGTAAGTTCCCTAAGAACTGAATGGTGTCCCCCCTTCCAATCCTTCCGCTAAACCAATAATTATTATGTTCTTTCTTCTTCCACGATTTTCATAATTTTCAAATTGTTTTTTCAAGATTTCCATAGCTTGTCTGTCTGATTCACATTTCCATGTAATAAGTTTCACTTGTTCTACTCTGTTTTCAAGCTGTGATATTTGGTTAGTGATCTCCATTTGTTTAAGTTTAAAACTTCATCCTTTACTTACATAATTTTATTGGCGTCATTTTGAAGCATTAATTTAATATTCAGGAGTTCAGCCATTATATCTGCCGCCCCACCTGATGTGCCCGCCACGTCTGACTTTGGTTGTCTCATCGACGCCATACTTATCAGCTTTACCCCTCCAAAGCCTTTCAATATTTCCGTTAGTAACCCGGAGTGGGAGAAGCGCTGCGGTTACGCCTCCATCTTGTGTGCTGCCAAGCCACGCCCCTTCCTCTGCTTCATTTTTTAAATCAAGTTCCTTATATTCAACTTGATGTATTTTATCTGTTCTATGTATTATTTCTTTCCCTGCCATGCAGGTATTTTATTGCCTGTCTGGCTGGCATTTAACAGTTCTTTTTAAACTGTCAACAATGCTTCCCCAATTTTAAACTGTTGTTTTCTTTTCTACATTATATTGTAAATGCTTTCTATCTTTATCTGTTTTTAAGTCCATTATTATAATTTGTATTTTATCTGTATCCCATGTATTAGCTCACCTTGTTGTGAACCGCCTAGAACTTTTTTGGTATGGGGGTATATAAGAATAAAATTATTATTATTATTATAAAAGGGACGCCAGGGACAACATGCAAAATTTTTCTCTGACTAAAAATTTGTTGAGAGCCCTGAGATCCAAAATGGTTCTCAGATCGCCCGTCTTCTTCGGAACAAGGAAGTAATGGGAGTAAAACACCCTGCTCTGCTGTTCCACAGGAACTTCTTCGATGGCACGGAGACGAAGTCTAAGATAGGTTTACATTGTAATTCTGGGTCTAGGGAGGGTACACACATTGCTAGCTGTACTGAAAGAGTTAAGGTAGCTCAAACAGGTATTCCACCACAGGGTACAAACACTTTCAAACCTAGGATAGGTACACATTGCAATACTGGGCCTAGGGAAGGTACACAAGCTACAAGTAGTACTGAAAAGGTCCATGCAGCTCAAGAAGCAACAGCCCCAGGGAGGCTTAGCAAACATACTACATGGAGGGCTATGTACGTCAACGCCCATAGTTTGGGCAACAAGATCCTGGAACTTGAGACTGAAATGAGAAACGCTGACCTGGATGTGGTGGCGATAACTGAGACCTGGCTCACCGACTCCCACGGGTGGGACATGGTGATACCAGGATACAACCTTCTTCGCCAAGACAGGGAGGGCAGAATGGGAGGAGGGGTAGCAATATATACTAAGGATGATATCAAAGTCACCAGAATAACGGATATCAGGTACACAGGGGAATCCCTTTGGGTAAATTTGGCCAGGTGGAGCGACAAATGCCTGTATCTTGGCATAATATACAGACCCCAAGGCAACAGGATGAAACAGATATAGAATTAATCGGTGACATAGAGAATATCACCTTACGTGAGGATACAGTGTTGTTAGGAGATTTCAATATGCCTGATGTGGATTGGAACACACTTTCCTCTGCATCCAGCAGCAGCAGGAGACTATTGAACTCTATGAAGGGATCTAAACTGAGGCAACTGGTATTGGAGCCAACAAGGGAACAGGCAATACTGGACCTATTGCTTACCAATGGCGAAAGTGTCACTGAGGTCTCAGTGGGCGACAAGTTGGCCTCCAACGACCACAACAAGATATGGTTCAAACTCAGGAAGGGTTTCGCCAAAACTAACACATTAACCAGGGTCCTTAGCTTCAAGAACGCCAACTTTGAGGGTATGGGGGATTTCATCAATCAAGCACTACAAAACCGAGCAGGAACAGATAACCTAGAGGAATTGTGATCGACTCTGAAAGCTATCATTCAGGAGGCGACCAATCGCTATATAAAATCAGTGAGTAAACGGCGCAGGAACAATAAGCCACAATGGTTCTCTGCGGAGATCTCGAACCTCATAAAAGAGAAGAAAAAAGCGTTCATCTCCTACAAACATACAGGATCTCAGGACTCTAGAGAAGTCTATTTGGCTAGGGCAAGAGCTGTCAAAACAGCGGTTAGAGAGGCCAAATTCCGAATGGAGGAAACTTTAGCAAAGAACATCAAGAAGGGCGATAAATCCTTCTTCAGGTATATTAGTGACAGAAACCGCAGCACAAGCGGGATAGTACGCCTTAGGAAACCAGACGGGAACTATGTAGAAGCAGACTCAGAAAAAGCTGAATTGTTAAACGAATACTTCTGTTCAGTCTTCACCCGTGAGGCGCCGGGTTCCGGCCCTCAGCTGCAGAAAAAGGATGGCTCAGGAGACCCGTTTAGTAATTTCAAGTTTACAACAAGCAGTGTCTACTGTGAGCTGTCTAGACTCAAGGTTAACAAAGCAATGAGGCCAGACAATCTACACCCCAGGGTGCTCAGGGAGCTAAGGGACGTCCTGGCGGAACCACTATCCGCACTCTTCAATCTCTCCCTTAGTACAGGTAGAGTCCCGTTGGACTGGAAATCGGCTAACGTCATTCCACTCCACAAAAAAGGTTGCAGGACAGAGGCTGAGAACTACAGACCAGTGAGTCTCACATCTATAGTGAGCAAACTAATGGAAACCCTAATCAAACACCAATTAGATAAGATCCTGGATGAGGAGAATCTACGGGATCCCCGTCAACATAGATTTACCAAGGGGAAATCCTGCCAATCCAACTTGATCAGCTTCTTTGACTGGGTGACGGGGAAGCTCGATGTTGGAGAGTCCTTAGACATTGTATACTTGGACTTCAGCAAAGCGTTTGATAGTGTCCCACACCGCAGGTTGTTGTGCAAAATGAGTTCTATAGGATTAGGTGACACTTTGACAAAATGGATTGGGGACTGGCTTGGTGGTAGGCTTCAGAGGGTGGTGGTGAACGGCACCCCCTCCGTAACGACGGCAGTGATCAGCGGAGTGCCACAGGGCTCGGTCTTAGGCCCGACCCTTTTCAATATCTTTATAAGGGACTTAGCTGAGGGGCTTCACGGTAAAATAACGTTATTCGCCGATGACGCCAAACTATGTAATATAACAAGCAAGAGCACAACGAACAATATGAAACACGACCTACTCCTATTGGAGCAATGGTCAAGGACCTGGCAACTGAGTTTCAATGCCAAGAAATGCAAAGTCATGCATCTCGGCAGTCAAAATCCATGCGAGACTTACACCCTAAATGGCGAAATCCTAGCAAGGACTGTTGCAGAACGGGACTTAGGGGTGATCATCAGTGAAGACATGAAGACTGCCAATCAAGTGGAGCGGGCTTCATCTAAGGCTAGGCAGATCATAGGATGTATACGTAGGAGTTTCGTCAGCCGTAAGCCTGAAGTCATTATGCCGTTGTATAGATCCATGGTGAGGCCCCATCTGGAATATTGCGTGCAATTCTGGAGGTCTCATTACCGCAAGGATGTACTGAGGCTTGAGTCAGTCCAGCGAATGGCCACCCGGATGGTCTCGGGACTCAAGGATCTCCCGTACGAGGAATGGCTGGATAAATTGCGGCTATACTCACTCGAGGAACGCAGAGAGAGGGGAGATATGATCGAGATGTTCAAGTACCTCACGGGCCGTATCGAGGTAGAAGAGGATATCTTCTTTTTCAAAGGTCCGATGGCGACAAGAGGACATCCATGGAAAATCAGGGGGGGGAAGTTGCACGGCGACACTAAGAAATACTTTTTCACCGAAAGAGTGGTTGATCGCTGGAATAGACTTCCACTTCAGGTGATCGAGGCAAGCAGCGTGCCTGATTTTAAGAAGAAATGGGATCGTCACGTGGGATCTCTGCACAGAGTTAAATAGGGGAGGGTCATTGGGGTGGGCAGACTAGATGGGCCGCGGCCCTTATCTGCCGTCTTTTTCTATGTTTCTATGAGCTTCCTGAAGAAGAAGGGCGATCTGGGATGGATTGGAAGTATACTCTCTTGGAGGAAGCTCTGGTGGAACTTAAGTGGAATGAAGAGAGTATCCTTCCCTGATTATCGACAGCACCCAGAGGTCAGATGTAATGATCTCCCATTGGTGGTAAAAATGATGGAGATGACCTCCTATGGGGGGAAGGGAGGACAGAGGCAGAACGATGGAGGTTATGCTCTGTTTTAGACAGTCAAAAAGGCTGCGCAGCCATAGGTGCAGCAGAAGCCTGAGGTTTCTGTTGCTTCTGCTGCTGTTGTTTCTTGGGAGGTGCTCGAGTGTAAGGAGCTGCCCTTGGAGTATAACGCCTATGGAAAACCGGAGTAGGGTGTGAAAGTTTTGCAGCACTCAACTTCAAAAAAGGGAATTATGATGCCATGAGGAAAATGGTGGGAAAGAAACTCAACGATACCGCAAGGAAGATGGAGTCCGTAGAAAATGCCTGGACCCTACTCAAGGGCACGGTGCACGAAGCACAGAACCTGTGCGTCCCCAAGTTCAGGAAAGGGTGCAATAAAAATAGAACAAAAAACTCAGTGTGGATAACAAATGCAGTGAAAAAGGCGATAAGTGATAAGAAGGCATAATTCAAAAAATGGAAAAAAGACCAGACAGAGGACAACCAAAAGGAGCATAAAAAACACCAAAAGGAGTGTCACCGAGTGGTTAGGAAAGCAAAAAGAGAATATGAAGAGAGACTGGCAGGGGAAGCAACTAACTTCAAATCATTCTACAGGTACGTCAAGGGGAAGCAACCAGCTAGGGAGGAAGTGGGACCCCTGGATGATGGAGACAGAAAGGGAGTGGTAAAAGAGGAAAAGGAGATAGCGGACAGGTTAAATCAAGTTTCAAGTTTATTAAAATTTTTGATTAATCGCTTTGTCTTTTTTCAAAGCGATGAACATACATATATATATAAATAGAATTAGTTAAAATTTGGCAACCATTGACAAATTATTCTAATGATTAGATTTCTTAGCACAATTATAATACTTATATAGAAAAGGGGAGGGACATGTATAATTTTTAGAATCATTAATTGGAAAAAGGGGAGGGATGTATAACTTTTGATTATATATAATATATACTAATTATAAATTAAGTTGTATTAATGATAGATACAATGATATATAGTAATTAATTATATCACTTGAATTTCAAACATTGTAAAAATTGAAAAATTCAATAAATAAAATTTAAAAAAAAAAAAAAAAAAAAAAAAAACAATATTAAAAACAAAAATTAAAACATTAATTATACATGACCGTAAAAATAAATGTAAAAGAGACAAAAAACATGACACGACATGAGTATAGGGAAAAAAGGGATAAGAACTACAAAATATAATTAAAAGAAGGTTGGGTAAAAACATAAGGTAGGAATTTACAAGGGAGGACACAACCAACATTCCGGAACACGAGGAGATCGTAAAAGGAGATCAGGATGAAAATCTGGTCCAACTAGAGGTGAGCAAGGTGGATGTCCTCAGGCAGATAGACAGGCTAAAGAGCGACAAATCGCCAGGTCCGGACGGCATTCACCCAAGGGTACTCAAGGAACTAAGGAACGAAATAGCTGAGCCACTTCGACAGATATGCAACCTATCCTTAAAAACTGGAGAGATTCCGGAGGACTGGAAAATGGCAAATGTCACACCCATCTTCAAGAAAGGCTCAAGGGGAGACCCGGGAAACTACAGGCCGGTGAGCTTGACCTCGGTTCCGGGAAAGATGATGGAAGCGCAGATTAAAGACAGCATCTGGGAACACATCGAAAACAATGGGCAGCTAAAGTCGAGCCAGCATGGCTTCTGCAAGGGCAGGTCATGCCTCACGAACTTATTATGCTTCTTTGAGGGGATAAACAGCCAGGTGGATAAAGGGGAATCCATAGACATCATTTACCTTGACTTCCAAAAAGCCTTCGACAAGGTACCACACGAAAGACTGCTAAGGAAGCTATGGAACCACGGGGTACAAGGGGAGGTCCACCGATGGATCAAAAACTGGCTGGCGGACAGGAAACAGAGGGTTGGAGTAAAGGGCCATTACTCAGATTGGAAATGAGTCACGAGCGGAGTTCCACAGGGGTCGGTGCTGTGACCGCTTCTGTTCAATATATTTATTAACGACCTGGAGGCGGGAACAAAATGTGAGATTATTAAATTTGCGGATGACACTAAACTATACAGCAGGGTCAAAACCATGGAGGACTACGAAGACCTCCAAAAAGATCTGACAACGCTGGAAGAGTGGGCCAAAAAGTGGCAAATCAGCTTCAACATAGGGAAATACAAGGTCATGCATGTTGGGAAAAAGAACCCGATGTTCACTTACAAGATGGGGGGATTACCGCTAGGGGTGAGCAACCTTAGTAGTATAATGGGTACACCTCATGTCAAACTGATTGACAGGTGAGATAAGATAAGGATCGACCAATCAGCGTTCACTTCCGGGTTAAGCCCCGCCCATTGTCCCGCCTTAGTCTCCTCCCATGGCCCCGCCCCCACCCATGGCCCCGCCTTAGTCTCCGCCCGTGGCCCCGCCCCTCCCATAGGAATGAATGGTGGTAGCCCCGCCCATGGCCACACACCCCCGCCCATGGCCCCACCCCACTCTTCACCTAAGCCCCGCCCCACCCATAGGAATGAATGGTGGTAGCCCCGCCCATGGCCACACACCCCCGCCCATGGCCCCACCCCTCAAGCCCCGCCCCTGCCCCCACCCCCTCAAGCCACGCCCCCGCCCATGACCCCACCCCCTCATGTCCCGCCCCGGAAATGCACTTTTGATGACATCACCGGAAATGGGGGCGTGTTTAACCCCAAAAATACGCTTTCTGATGACATCACCGGAAATGGGAGTGCCTGCCCCTACCGGAAATGCGCTTTTCTGATGACATAAGCGGAAATTGGGTAAATGACGCGGCGGAAATGCGCTTTTCTGAACACGTAGGCGGAAATAGGGTAAATGACGCGGCGGAAATGCGCTTTTCTGAACACGTAGGCGGAAATAGGGAAACAGACTTAGTCAAAACCCCCCACCCGGAAATGATGTGGCCAGAAAAGAAGCGTCTTTATTTTAACAGTTTTTAGTTAAAAGACAGGGTTTAAGAGCTCACAGATAGAGCAGATCACAAAACAAAAGGCATTCACAAAATCTTTCCTGTTTTTAAAACAGAGTAGGGGCAGAAACAAACGAGAAAAAAAAGTTGCATTTGCTTTTAACACCCTTTTCAGTAGGAATTCTGAGCTAATGGTTAATGGGTCAGCTCCCCTATTGTCATGGTAACAGCTGATAAGACCCTTGCAACACCCCTCCCCCTGATAAAGCCAAGGGAAGAGATGTGGAAGTGTGTTTAAACATGTCTGAACTTGTCCCGGCCCCCCTACTGTTGTCTTAACAATCTGAAAAAAAAAAAACACAAAAGCAGCTGTCACCTAACAGGGCTCTGTTAAAAAAGGCAAAAGTCTTTATTGAAGCAAATTTATTATGATCCATACGCGGCAGGAAGCTATGGAGGCATTAACCCTCTACTTCAAGCGGCTAAAAAGAGTGATATAACAGTCCGGAGAAAAGATGTGGTGGATTGGGTCACCGGTCAAAACGCATACAATTTACACAGACCGGCTAGTATCCATTTAAAAAGAAATAAAACAACAGACAGTGGCAAAGTGACTTAGTCGATATGTCAGCCTTTGCCCCTTATAACAACGGTTACAAATACATCTTAACGGTAATAGATATCCTGTCAAAATATGCACGGGTCGTTTCTTTAAAAACAAAAACCGGTCATGAAGTTACCGAAGCCTTTGAAACAATATTTAATTTAGGGCGTACACCTGAAAAACTTCAAACAGACAAGGGTAAAGAATTTTTAAATAAGTCTCTGAAGAATTTATTAAAACAAAAAAAAAAAAAGGTGTTAGCCATTTTGTGACCCATAATGATGTTAAAGCAGCTGTAGTGGAAAGATTTAACAGGACTTTAAAATCCAAAATGTGGAGATATTTTACAGCCCATAATACCTTTACTTACCAAGACGTCCTACAGGCTATAGTGCACATCCGTATGGGAACACGTTTCCTGTTGCCGCGCATCAGCACACGCACGGCACAAAGGAAACATAAGTTTACACCCCACCCTGACAGGTAACACCCCGGAAATACGTTTTCTGATGACATCACCGGAAATTGGGTAAATGAAGCGACGGAAATGCGCTTTTCTGATGACATAGGCGGAAATTGGGTAAATGAAGCGGTGGAAATGCGCTTTTCTGAACACGTAGGCGGAAATAGGGAAACAGACTTAGTCAAAGACCCCACCCGGAAATGATGTGGCCAGAAAAGAAGCGTCTTTATTTTAACAGTTTTTAGTTAAAAGACAGGGTTTAAGAGCTCACAGCTGTTAGCAACAGAAATAAAGGTTCTCAAGCCATCAAACAAAATGACTGTCACGAAGGCTCGTAGATTGAGTTACTTTCTTAAAGATCGTGATGTAGAAAAAGAGGGTTACCCAAAGACCGAAAAACTGTACGAATCAGACAAAGAAAATATGGATCCCTTTAACACGCAGGTAACTGAAAAAAGGCCTACCAAGAGGCCTCGTAACTTTCTTAAAGACTGTAATGCGGAGAAAGAGGGTTACTCACCGTCTGAAAAACCGATTGACGTGACGGCAGATACCGGGGAGCATACGCACGAATTAACAGATTCTGAAATACAAGAGTTTCCAGATGCTCAAAAGTTATATGATTCAGACACAGAAAATGAAGATGTAGGCTATGAACTACCAGAGTATAATGCTTCAGATATTGAATTTTATGAAGCCGCTGCTGAAGCCGAAGCAACAGACATGTTGGAAAAGCCAGGATCTTTCACGGTAAGAGAGAGAGACACACACGGGGGCGGGGTCATGGGCGGGGGCGGGGCTTGAGGGGTGGGGACAGGGGAGGGGGCAGGGCTTGAGGGGTGGGGCCATGGGCGGGGCTACCACCATTCATTCCTATGGGAGGGGCGGGGCTTAGGTGAAGGGTGGGGTGGGGCTATGGGCGGGGTGTGTGGCCATGGGCGGGGCTACCACCATTCATTCCTATGGGAGGGGCGGGGCCATGGGTGGAGACTAAGGTGGGGCCATGGGTGGGGCGGGGCCATGGGCGGAGACTAAGGCGGGACAATGGGTGGGGCTTAACCCGGAAGTGAACGCTGATTGGTCGATCCTTATCTTATCTCACCTGTCAATCAGTTTGACATGAGGTGTACCCATTATACTACTAACCTTGAAAGAGACCTGGGAGTGATGGTAGACACAACACTGAAGGCGTCGACGCAGTGTGCCACAGCCTCAAGGAAAGCGAACAGAAAGCAATGTTACTTACCGTAACAGTTGTTATCCAGGGACAGCAGGCAGCTATTCTCACTAGTGGGTGATGTCATCCGACAGAGCCCCGATACGGACATCTTGCAAGCATGTCTTGCTTGAAGAAACTCAGAAGTTTCGAGATGCCCGCACCGCGCATGCACCAGTGCCTTCCCGCCCGATGTACCGGGCGTGTCTCCTCAGTTCAGGTAGCTAGCCTGAGAAGCCAACCCAGGGGAGGTGGGTGGGACGTGAGAATAGCTGCCTGCTGTCCCTGGATAACAACTGTTACGGTAAGTAACATTGCTTTATCCCAGGACAAGCAGGCAGGTATTCTCACTAGTGGGTGACCTCCAAGCTAACCTCAATGGGATGGTGGGAGAGTTGGCAACTTAAGAGAATAAATTTTGTAAAACTGTTTGGCCAAACTGTCCATCCCGTCTGGAGAAAGTATCCAGACAATAATGAGAGGTGAAGGTATGAACCGAGGACCAAGTGGCAGCCTTACAAATCTCCTCAATCGGTGTCGATCTGAGGAAGGCTACAGAGGCTGCCATTGCTCTGACCTTATGGGCTGTGACTCTACAAGGAAGGGATAATCCAGCCTGGGCATAGCAGGAAGAGATACAAGCCGCCATCCAGTTAGAGATGGTGCGCTTCGATACAGGTCGTCCCAACTTGTTTGGATCAAAGGAGACGAAAAGTTGAGGAGCAGTTCTGTGTGGTTTGGTGCGATCTAAGTAGAAAGCCAAAGCACGTTTACAGTCCAGAGTGTGAAGGGCTGATTCTCCAGGATGAGAATGAGGTCTTGGAAAAAATACTGGAAGTACAATAGATTGGTTGAGATGAAATTCAGAGACCACTTTAGACAGGAATTTCGGATGAGTACGGAGGACCACCTTGTCATGATGGAATACTGTGAACGGTGGATCCGCCATTAGGGCCTGAAGCTCACTGACTCTGCGAGCAGACGTGAGGGCCACCAGAAAAGCCACCTTCCAGGTGAGAAACTTAAGGGGAGCCTTGTTGAGAGGTTCAAACGGAGGATTCATGAGTTGAGACAGGACAACATTGAGATCCCAAACCACAGGAGGAGGTTTGATAGAAGGGTGGACATGGAAAAGTCCTTTCATAAATCTGCAAACCACAGGATGAGCAGACAGAGGTTTCCCCTGAAGAGGCTGATGGAAAGCCGCAATAGCACTCAGTTGGACTCGGATAGAGGTAGACTTGAGACCAGACTGAGACAGGTGTAGAAGATAGTCCAACACAGAGGATAGGGAAGCTCGCTGAGGCTCCATGGCATTGGAAATACACCAGGAAGAGAATCTAGTCCATTTTTGGGAATAGCATTGGCGAGTAGCAGGCTTCCTGGAAGCCTCCAAGACCTCCCTCACTGCTTGAGAGAACTGGTGAGGAGTTATGTTGCGAGGAACCAAGCTGTCAGGTGGAGAGACTGTAGGTTGGGATGAAGCAGTGATCCCTGATGTTGAGTAAGCAGAGAAGGAAACACTGGAAGAAGGACTGGTGTCCTGCTGCTGAGTTGAAGCAGAAGGGAGAACCAGGGTTGTCTGGGCCACCGAGGAGCTATCAGAATCATGGTGGCTTGGTCTGATTTCAATTTGACCAGGGTCTTTTGAATGAGAGGAAACGGAGGAAATGCGTACAGAAATTGATTCCTCCAATCCAGCAGAAAAGCATCTGCCTCGAGGCGATGAGGAGTGTAGATCCTGGAGCAAAACTGAGGCAGCTTGAAGTTGTGGGGGGCAGCAAAGAGGTCTATCTGAGGCGTTCCCCACTGAGCAAAGATCTGATGAAGGGGGTCGGAATGGAGCGTCCACTCGTGAGGCTGCAAGAGACGACTCAATTTGTCTGCCAAGACGTTGTCCTTCCCCTGAATGTAGACAGCTTTGAGGAAGGAGTTGTGGTGAACAGCCCAATCCCAGACCCGAAGAGCTTCCTGGCAAAGAGGTGCCGAGCCCTGCCCCCTTGCTTGTTGACATAATACATGGCGACCTGGTTGTCTGTACGGATGAGGACCACCATGTCGTGAAGCAGATGCTGGAAAGCTTGGAGAGCGTTGAAGATGGCTCTGAGCTCCAGAAGATTGATTTGATGGAGCCGTTCCGCACTGGTCCAGAACCCTTGTGTGCGAAGACCATCCAGATGGGCCCCCCAGGCATAGTTCGAAGAATCGGTCGTGAGAACTTTCTGATGGGGAGGAAAGTGAAACAGCAAACCTCTGGAGAGATTCGAAGAGGTCATCCACCAAAATAGAGACTGCCGAAGAGCAGGAGTGACTACGATGTGACGGGACAACGGGTCGGATACCTGAGTCCACTGAGATGCCAGGGTCCATTGAGGAATTCTGAGATGAGTCTGGCAAAAGGCGTCACATGAACTGTAGATGCCATGTGGCCCAAGAGGACCATCATGTGTCTCGCTGAGATGGATTGGCGAGAAGACACCGACTGGCAGAGTAGAAGGAGAGCATCCATGCGCTGAGGAGGAAGGAATGCTCGAAGTTGAATGGTATCCAGGACCGCCCCGATAAAGGGGAGAGACTGGGTGGGCTGAAGATGTGACTTGGGAAAGTTGATCTCGAAGCCCAAGCTTTGCAGGAAACAAATGGTAGTCAAGGTCGCCGAAATGACCTCTGGAGCTGACGGGGCCTTGATGAGCCAGTCGTCGAGGTATGGAAACACCTGAAGACCCATGTTCCGGAGTGCAGCGGCCGCCACCACCACCAGACACTTCGTGAAGACTCTGGGAGACGAGGAGAGGCCGAATGGAAGCATTCGATACTGCAGATGTAGATGTCCCACCCGAAATCTGAGGAACTTGCGGGAGGCCGGATGAATGGGGATGTGAGTGTAGGCCTCCTTGAGATCCAGAGAGCATAACCAATCGTTCTGCTCGAGGAGGGGGTAGAGAGAAGCAAGGGTCAGCATGCGGAACCGCTCCTTGACCAAAAACTTGTTGAGGACCCGAAGGTCCAAAATGGGACGCAGATCGCCCGTCTTCTTCGGGACGAGAAAGTACCGGGAGTAAAACCCCCTGTTTTGCTGGTCTAACGGAACCGGCTCGACGGCCCGAAGCCGAAGCAGAGCCTGAGCCTCCTGAAGGAGAAGAGCGGTCTGCGTCAAGTTTGAAGGATACTCTCTTGGCGGGTGGTCCGGGGGGACCCGTTGGAAATGAAGAGAGTATCCTTCTCTTACGATGGTAAGGACCCAAAGATCCGTGGTAATGGTCTCCCATCGATGACAAAAATGATGGAGACGACCCCCAATGGGAAAAATGGGGGGAGACAGAACGAGGTTGGTTATGCTCCCTGGAAGAGAGTCAAAAAGGCTGAGTAGCCTTGGGTGCAGCCGGCATCTGAGGCTTCTGCTGAGCCTTCTGGGGGGGCTGTCTCTTCGCAGGTTGTCTCGCTTGAGGAGTTTGGCGAGGAGTATAATGCCGCTGGTAAATCAAAGGCGGCCTAGTAGGTCGAGACTGTTGAGGCTTGGGCTTAGGCCGTAGGATAGACTGAAAGGACTTCTCATGATCCAAAAGCTTCTTAGTAACGGTCTCGATAGACTCATCGAACAGATCCGCTCCCGCACAAGGCACATTTGCAAGCCTGTCTTGGAGGTTCGGATCCATATCAATCGTACGAAGCCATGCCAGACGACGCATGGCTACCGAACAGGCGGCAGCACGTGCCGAGAGCTCGAAGGCATCGTAGGAGGATTGCATTAGCTGGAGGCGTAGCTGGGAAAGGGTCGCCACCACTTCTTCGAACTCGAATCGAGCCTGAGCATCGATGAAAGGGATAAACTTGCGGAGCACCGGCAAGAAGAACTCCAAATATGAAGAAAAGAAGAAATTGTAATTGAGCACTCGAGACGCCATCATAGAGTTCTGGTAGATACGTCTACCAAACTTATCCATCGTCCTCCCTTCTCGGCCCGGTGGTACTGAGGCATAAACCTGGGTGGGATGAGATCGCTTGAGAGAGGACTCGACCAGGAGGGACTGATGAGAGAGTTGAGCTCCCTCAAACCCTTTGTGGTGGACGATGCAGTATCGAGCATCCAACTTGCTGGGAACTGCAGGGATGGAGTATGGTGTCTCAAAACAGCGCATGAATGTCTGGTCAAGCAGTTTATGCAGAGGAAGCCGGAGCGACTCCGCCGGAGGGTGAGGTAAGTGCATGGTGTCTAGATACTCCTTGGAATATTGAGAACCAGTGTCCAAAGTTACATCCAAGTCATCCGCCATTTGTCGGAGAAAGGAAGAAAAGGACATTTGGTCCGCCAGCGCCGGCCGGCGAGACGGACTAGAAGAAGTAGAAGCCTCTGGGTCCAGAGAGAACTGGGAGCGGCAAGGAGAATAGGAGGTAGATGGTTCCTCATACTCCGGTCCCTCAGGCGGGGATAAATCCGACGAGGAGTATCCCATACGCTGCATCTTCTTTTGCGGGGACACCTCCGAATGACGTGAGGAGTGTCGAGACGAGTGTCGGGAGCGATGCCCCTCCCGGTGTCGGGATGGAGAACGTGAACGCCTATGCATCGCACGGTCCCCCGAAGCCTCCACGGAATGGATGGGACTAGATGCGGTGGATCGTAGAGGTGGCAAGGATGCGGACTCATGCGCTGCCACCCAGGCCTGGTATGGAGTGCGGAAGAACTCTTCCTGCGAGGTAGTATGCCCAGGGCTCCGATTATCAGTGGCTGGTATAGTACTCTGATGGCGAGGAGGCGTGATGGGCTCCAAAGGCGGCATATCACTAAAGGAAGCCCGCCGCGAGGCCCCCGCCGCCCTCCGCCGATCCTCCTCGTCGAGCAGCGAGATCGAACGACGAGGGGGAGGGGGCGGACCGCCCCCCCGGGACCAGTACCGGGAGGTCACCCTGGATGGAGGCGATGAGCCGGGGTCCCATAGACTGCATAAGCTCGACAAACTGAGCTTCCAGCAGGGATCGCAGCGAAGCCGATATGGAGGGATCCGCACCGAAAGGGGGTCCTCCAGCACGGTCTTCGCGCTCCTTTGCGGCCAAGTGCTTCTGCTTGCTAGCCTTAGGCACTTTGATGACCACCGGAGGGACAGTGGAAGGCGGTACCTGAGCCGAGGAGACGGGAACAGGCACCGGTGTCGAACTCGAGGCTGAAGTCGGTGTGAACGATGCCGGCTTCAAAAGGCCAGATGCAGGAGTTGACGATGCAGGTTTCGCATGGATCGGCGAAACATCAGCAGAAGTGGAAGCAGACGGCTCCTTAGCAGTCTCCATCTTAAACATCGACTCCCACAGCAAGCAGCGCCGTTTAAACGAGCGCGCAGTAAGCGTGGAACAAGGCCGGCACGATTTCGGTATGTGTTCTGGACCAAGACACTGAAGACAGCGTCGATGCGGGTCCGTCAACGAAATCGCGCGCTGGCACTTGCTGCACTTTTTTAAACCGGTGATTGGCCGGGACATAGGCCGGAAAATCATCGCCGCAAGGTCGAAGGCGCTGGGCCTAAGCCCCGAGGCCGGCCCGGCTGAACCGCCGGAAGAAATAATTTTAACTTTTTTTTTTTTTTTTTTTTTAAAGAAATACACGTACTAAGTTAAAGTAGAAATAAACAAAAACGCGGACAAAGAAGGCAAATTTTACTGAAATTCAGTCAGCGCAGAATGAAGTGAAACTTCTCAGCTCCGCGGAAAGAAAAGAACTGAGGAGACACGCCCGGTACATCGGGCGGGAAGGCACTGGCGCATGCGCGGTGCGGGCATCTCGAAACTTCTGAGTTTCTTCAAGCAAGACATGCTTGCAAGATGTCCGTATCGGGGCTCTGTCGGATGACATCACCCACTAGTGAGAATACCTGCCTGCTTGTCCTGGGATAATGTTGGGTATCATTAAGATAGGAAGAAGGAAGTCATCCTGCCACTGTATCGTGCATTGGTGCGCCCACACCTGGAGTACTGTGTCCAGTACTGGTCGCCGTACCTCAAAAAGGACATGGCGGTACTTGAGAGAGTCCAGAGAAGAGCAACTAAGCTAATAAAGGGTATGGGGGACCTCTCATATACTGACAGACTGAAAAAGCTAGG
Source organism: Geotrypetes seraphini (assembly GCF_902459505.1). Taxonomy (NCBI): domain Eukaryota; kingdom Metazoa; phylum Chordata; class Amphibia; order Gymnophiona; family Dermophiidae; genus Geotrypetes; species Geotrypetes seraphini. The sequence goes on along the minus strand of NC_047086.1, from coordinate 6,732,551 downwards.
GCTTTTCTCGCTGGAAAAGCGACGACTTAGAGGAGACATGATAGAAACCTTCAAGATCATGAAGGGCATAGAAAAAGTGGACAGGGACAGATTTTTCAAACTATGGGGAACCACAAGTACAAGGGGGCACTCAGAGAAATTGAGAGGGGAAAGGTTTAGAACAAATGCCAGGAAGTTCTTTTTCACGCGCTACCGGAGGATGTGTAAGCAGAAGCACGCTACAGGGCTTCAAAGAAGGTCTGGACAGGTACCTGGAGGACAAAGGGATTGAGGGGTACAGATAAGAGTAGAGGTAAGGTTATAGGGATAGGATTAGAGGTAATTTGTAAAATTAGTCAGAGACCACTGTTCAGGCAGTGGGCCTGATGGGCCGCCGCGAGAGCGGACCACTGGGCGAGATGGACCTCTGGTCTGCCTCAGCGGAGGCAACTTCTTATGTTCTTATGTTCTTAGGAGCTGGCTTTGGCTTTGGTCTGACAATGGAAGCAAAAGATTTTTCATGTTCAGACAATTTCTTAGTGGCAGCCTCTATGGATTCATCAAAAAAGTCATTGCTCTCACAAGGAATGTTATCCAGACGGTCCTGAAGATTAGGGTGCATGTCAATCGTGCGAAGCCAGACCAAGCGGCGCATCACTACAGAGAAAGCAATGGCCCTATCTGACAGTTCAAAGCATCATAAGATGACTGGAGAAGATGCAATCTGAGTTGTGACAGAGTAGCAGTGACTTTTGGGAACTCAAAATGCCTATGTTGATCCAGGTTCTTCAGAAAGCCTGGAAGAAGATCAATGAGGAACTTGAGATAAGTAACGAAGACAAAATTGTAATTGAGGACTTTGGAGGACATCATGGCATTCTGATAAAGACAACGTCCAAACTTGTCCATGGTCTTTCCTCTCATCCAGGAGGAACTGTAGCATAGACCCTGGAAGGATGGGTTCTTTTTAAAGAGGACTCCACAAGAAGGGATTGGTGAAATAATTGCAAATTCTCAAACCCTTTTCAATGTAGAGTTCTATACCTCGAGTCCAACTTGCCTGGAACAGCAGGCATAGCATAAGGAATCTCCAGACATCGTTTGAAAGTTTGAGACAAAAGCTTGTTAAGAGGAAACTTAAATGACTCTGCAGGAGGTTGAGGCAGATGCATCACCTCGAGATACTCCATAGAGTATTTAGAACCAGCATCTAATTGAATTTCCAGGTCATCAGCCATTTGACGAAGGAAGGAAGAGAAAGATAGCTGATCCGCCAAAGCCCTGCCTCGAGAGGGACTCGATGACTTCAAGGCGTCTCGATTGGAGAACGAAGGCGAAGCCTCTCGGAGAAGTGGCAATCCAAAGAATATGGAGACTTGGAGGAGGCAATGGAAGCAGCCGATACCTCAGGGTCTGAAAGAGGTGACCTCGAGTGAGGAGTAGGAGGCCTCGAAGAGCTGGAAGGTCAGGAATGAGGCCTAGAAGAAGAAGGCTGCTCTTTGGAAGAAGACCTCCACCTCGATGGATGCCTCAATGAAGGCCTCGATCGACGACTAGAGTGGTGTATGGAAGCAGGTCTCGAGGATCGAGGAGACTTCACCCTATGGAAACAGGCAATGCTGTTGGTGAATGAATAGGGCTAGAAGCTGTAGATCGAAACTCAGTGGTTTGGATCGAGGAATCTTGAAGCACTCACAAAGACTCTGCTCATTGTACGGAGTGTGAGAATTCCTGTCGAAACACTCACAAAGAATCTACTCCTTGCATAGTGTGTAGATGCCAGATCAGACACTTGTAAAGACTCTGCTCCTTGCATAAAGTGTGAAGCTTCAGCTCGAGGCACAAGCAGGGACTCGACCTCGCAGGAGACTGCTGATTGCCCAGGCTGGATTACAGGAGGCAGCGTCAAGGCAGAACCATATTTGCTCAGTAAATGAACAAATTGCTGCTCCAACATGGTCTGGAGAGAAGCCTGCAAAGGTAGATCCACGTCTGAAACCAGACCACTTGCTGAGGCTAAGGGCTCCAAGGTGGCAGTGGAGATGTGCTTTGACTTGTAGTGCTTGAGTACCACTGCAGGAACCTTTTGCTTAGGTATTTGACCTGAGGGAAACTCAGAAGATAAAGCAGGTGTACTCGAATCTAAAGACGATCAAAACAAGGAAGGTCTAATGAGACTAGAGGTCGAGGAAGCAGGAGGACCCTCGCTGGAAGGCAGGACCGAGACAGCAATCGAGGTCGAGGGTGTCACTGAAGAGTCCAGCCTGATCAGTTTTTCTACTAAGACCCGACGATGTTTAAGGGCTCAAAGTTGAAGAGTAGCACAGTGCTCGCATGACTTAGGATTATGGTCAGGCCCGAGGCACTTAAGACCCAGCGGTGTGGGTCCATGAGAGAAATCGCACGCTGGCACTGGCTACACTTCTTGAAGCCCGTGACTGGTCGTGACATAGGAGGGAATATAGCCGCTGATAAGTTGAAGCCCTTAGGCTGTGGCCGCGCGGCCTGGCTCACCAGTCAGTTGGCAAAGAAAAATAGTCTTTTTTTTTTTTTAAATAGAAAACAAAGAAAGTAAAACACAGCGATTCGCGACTAAATAGAACATGAAGCGAACGAAGTTCAATGCAAAGTGTGAAAGTACAGACTTCTCGGCTCCGCAGAAAACTAAGAACTGAGGAGACTCGCCCTGTACTGGGCGGGAAGGCACTTGCGCATGCGGATGATTCGAAACTTCTACGTTTCTACAAGTAAGTCTGCTTGCGAGGCTGTCTGCATCCGGGCTCCGTGGATGATGTCACCCATATGTGAGAATAGGCTGCCTGCTTGTCCTGGGATAAACTTGTTATCATCCAATTTGCAATGTAGCCTTCTAAAGTAACACTGATCTTAAAAGAAAAGTGGAACCTTGAACTGGACCTACTAGTGGGTAGGTTAACAGTGTACAATACAGCTGAAAGGGGGACTCACATGGTTTTAAAACTCATGTACTGTATGTTTATAGATCCTTTACAAGATATCACTATCTACATAAACTCAAAGAAATATCAGAATATAAGAACAGTAGCTTGTTCTCACGATGGCCAATCCAGGTCACTAGTACCTGGCCAAAACCCAAGGAGTTCACCCTCTCCAAGGTAGAGAATGAGAGGGCACTCTCTAAAGTTAAAGGGGATAGATTCTGTACAAAAGTAAGGAAGTTCTTCTTCACTCAGAGAGTGGTGGAAAACTGGAATGCTCTTCCAGAGGCTTTATAGGGGAAAACACCCTCCAGGGATTCAAGACAAAGTTACATAAGTTCCTGCTGAACCGGAACGTACGCAGGTAGGGTTGGTCTTTGACCTAGGGGCTGCCGTGGAAGCCAGACTGCTGGGCACGATGGACCACTGGTCTGACCCAGCAGAGGCAATTCTTATGTTCTTAACACCTATTCCTAGTGTCAAGCAAAGAAAAATAAAGACCCCAAATGAAATAACACCACCAACACCTCAATCCAGAACCAGAAAGAGTAAGGTAAGTTCTAATAGTGAGGAGCCTAATACCCATTTACATTCACCCGAGGTTACCCACATGTGAGAATATGCTGCCTGCTTGTCCTGGGATAAAACAGTTACTTACCATAACAGGTGTTATCCATGGATAGCAGTATGAAGAGCTGTTTCCAGGATGAGAATGAGGCTTGGGAAAAAAACACTGGAAGTACAATTGATTAATTGAGATGAAATTCTGTAACAACCTTGGGTAAGAATTTTGGATGGGTGCAGAGTACCACCTTATCATGATGGAATATTGTGAAAGGTGGGTCTGCTACTAAAGCTTGTAGCTTATTGACTCTGCGAGCAGACGTGAGAGCAATGAGGAAGACTACTTTCCAAGTGAGATATTTCAGATGAACTGATGACATTGGTTCAAATGGAGGCTTCATCAGTTTTGCAAGAACAACATTGAAATCCCATGGTTTGAGAGGTGGTTTGACATTGAAAAGTCCTTTCAAATGGACTCTAATGGAGGTGGATTTGAGGCCAGATTGAGACAAATGGATAGGTAATCCAGCACTGAAGACAAGGAGGTAGACTGAGGTTTCTTGTGATGAAGATCGCACCAAGCAGAAAACCTAGTCCACTTTTGATTGTAACATTGCCTTATGGCCGGTTTTCTGGAAGCATCAAAAATGTCTGACAGACTGAGAAAATTGAAGGTGTTGATAGGAATCAAGCTGTCAGATGTAGAGACTGTAGGTTGGGATGAAGAAGCATTTGTGAGGTTGTAGGAGACGATTCAATTTTTCCACTAGTGAATTTTTCTCTCCTTGAATGTAGTCAGCTCTCAGAAAAATGTTGTGAGGGATTGCCCAATTCCAAATCTTCTGAACTTGCAAAGCAGAAGGGACCCTGTTCCTCCCTGCTTATTCACATAGCATATTACATATAAATAATAGTGTGTTAGCGCTTTTCTACAGCGGCCTACCGAAACTTTGAGTGAAACTTATGCTACACAGCATCTTATATAAAAAGTTAGCAAATGAAAATATAAACATACCTTGTAAATGAAGAAATTTAGAAGTAGTGTCGCTCTCACCAAAGGCGAGTGAAATCCATGCAAGATAAATACCTGTTATAGAGCAAGTTCTAGACCAGACCTATAACAGACACAATCAGGCAGCGAAAGGAAGGCGGACTGTTCTGAGCAAGTATAAAAGGAGCAAACGTAACCAATCACAAAGAAGGGAGACCGAGCTGTTCCGATCACGTAAAAAAGGAGCTTACATAACGAATCACAAAGGGCTAGTAAAATGAAGGCGGGCTGTGCACTCATTTGTCTGCTCCCATTTATCTTTTCACTCACTTATCTTTGCACTAATTTGTCTGCTCCCATTTGTCCGCGCGCTTATGTCTTGGCGCAGTTATCTTACGCTCACTTCGTCTTTGCGCTCATTTGTCTTGCGCTCACTTGTCTTGCGCTTAGATGTCTTCCGCTCACTTGTCTTGGTACTCACTTGTCTTGCGCTCAATTGTCTGCACCCGTTTGTCCGCGTGCGTTTGTCTTGCGCGCATTTGACTATGAACCCTACTTGATTGTCTATACGAATAAGCACAACTTGATTGTGAAGAAGATGCTGAAAAGCTTGAGAGCATTGAAGATCGTCCTGAATTCCAACAGATTGATGTGATTTCGACGATCTATGGCAGACCAATGCCCTTGAGTACGGAGACCATCTAGATAAGCTCCCCAAGCATACGTTGATGAATCTGTGGTGAGGGGGCATTTGGAACAGCAAACCTCTGGAAAGATTGGAAGAGAGCATCCACTACTGAAGAGTTTGCCGTAGAGAAGATGTCACTATAATGTGCTAGGAGAGCGGGTCGAAGGCCTGCGACCATTGAGAAACCAGGGTTCACTGAGTAACCCTGAGGTGAAGTCTGGCAAAAGGAGTCATGTGAACTATAGAGGCCATGTGACCTAGGAGAACCATCATTGTCTCACTGAGAGAGAAGTGAGGGTTGAAACTTTGTGGCAAAGTTGTATGAGGGCATCCTGATGCTGCTGGGGAAGGAATGCTCTGAGTTGCACAGTGTCTAGAAGAGCCCCAATGAACTGCAGAGTTTGAGAGCGCTGCAACTGAGATTTGGGAAAGTTGATTTCAAATCCCAAACTTTGCAGGAACCAAATGGTCTGTTTTGTTGCTACAGTAACCCCCTGAGATGTTGGGTCGTTGATGAGCCAGTCGTCCAGATATGGGAAAACCTAGAGTCCATGAATTCGTAAAGCTGCTGCTACCACTACCATGCACTTGGTGAAAACCCTGAGAGATGTGGCCAGGTCAAAAGGTAGCACTCTGTATTGGTAATGATGATTTCCCACTCAAAATTTGAGGAATTTGCGAGAGGCTGGATGAATGGGAATGTGAGTGTAAGCCTCCTTGATATCCAGAGAACATAACCAATCATTGTGATCCAGAAGGGGAAACAAAGATGCTAGAGACAGCATCTGAAATTTTTTTGGGACGAGAAATTTGTTGAGAGCTCCGAGATCCAATATTGGATGAAGACCTCCCATCTTCTTCAGGACAAGGAAGTAACAGGAGTAAAACCCTGTGTTATGCTGTTCCAGGGAAACTTTCTCGATGGCGCTGAGAGTTAGAAGAGCTTGTACTTCCTGGAGAAGAAGACAGGTCTGTGACGAATTGGAAGGGATCTGATGATTGTGAGCACCCAGAGGTCGGAAGTGATGTTTCCATCAGAGATAATAATGGTGAAGATGACCGCCAATGGGAAGAGGAGAAGACAGAGATAGAGGGATTGATGTTATGCTCTGGCTGAGATGGTCAAAAAGGCTGTGTGGGTTTGGCCGCAACCAGTGTCTGAGGTTTCTGCTGACATTGCTGAGGCTGTTTCTTCTGCAGTGGCCTGGAATATGGTGAAGACTTGGGGGTATAACGCCTCTGGTAAGAGGAAGAGGGTTTAAATCCACGGGCAGCAGAAGGTTTAGGTTTGGGTCTAAGCAACGAAGCAAATTATTTTTCATGCTCAATCGTTTAGTGGCAGCCTCAATGGATTCCTCAAAGCGCTTGTCTCCAAGACAAGGGATGTTCGACAATTGATCTTGGACATAAGAACATAAGCAATGCCTCTACTGGGTCAGACCTGAGGTCCATCGTGCCCCGCAGTCCGCTCATGCGGCGGCCCAACATGTCCAGGACTTGTGCAGTAATCCTCTATCCCCCTCTATCCCCTTTTTCAGCAGGAAATTGTCCAATCCTTTCTTGAACCCCAGTACCGTACTCTGCCCTATTACGCTCTCTGGAAGCGCATTCCAGGTGTCCACCACACATTGGGTAAAGAACTTCCTAGCATTCGTTTTGAATCTGTCCCCTTTCAACTTTTCCGAATGCCCTCTTGTTCTTTTATTATTCAAAAGTTTGAAGAATCTGTCCCTCTCTACTCTCTCTATGCCCTTCATGATCTTGTCTCCTCTAAGTCTCCTCTTCTCCAGGGAAAGAGACCCAGTTTCTCCAATCTCTCAGCGTATGAAAGGTTTTCCATCCCCTTTATCAGACGCTCACTCTCCTCTGAACCCTCTCGAGTAGCACCATGTCCTTCTTAAGGTACGGCGATCAATATTGGTAAAGTGTGAAGCAAGCAGTTTAAACAACTCCAAAGTTAATGTTTAAAGTAAAAGATGCTGTTGGCAGAAGCTTTTAGTATTTGTTAAAATGTGGCAAGCCACACTGGGCTCCTGTCCAGGAGAGGCATAGTAAGACTACTAAAAAGTAAGAATCCCCTTAAACCCAGAGGGTTTCACAGCATAGAGAGAATGGTGAGAGGCTGAAAATGTGTCTGTTCAGGTAGGCCAGGGGGATCACATTTGCCACTTTTACAGTACTGCAAAGGAAAGTAGCAACAGTTCAAAGTCGTTCTAGCAACTATACCTAAATGAGTGACTTCTGGAGAGTGAATCTTCTTAATCAGCAGTTCTGTGACCAGCTCTTCAGGGACACTGAGACCCTTATTAAGAAGGTCCTGAATCTGAAGAAAAACACACAGCTATGTGTCATTCCTAGACTGGGAGAAGAAAGGTTTCAAAGGTAGATACTGCTTCTTAATTACCTTTATGCCATCTTCTGTTCCAGAATCGATATGCTGGGTAATGACCTCTTTAGCTAAAAGTATGAAAGAATTTAATGTGAAATACTAATCAGAGCAAGAAACAAAATTGTCATACATATATTTACTAAAAAAAAAATGGGAAGAAATTGGAAAACTTACACCAGACTTATGTTTTATGTTTATGTTTTAAGCTTTTTATTCATTTTTCATATAACAACAAGTGTACAATCTAAATTCATGTTCCAGTTTGTATTAATAGAACAAAAATGATTAGTCTGTATAATTATGTCTTATTTGTATTTGTCATCCCTGGCTTTTATTGTATATTAGAATTATGTAATACGCATTGAAATACTGGATATTGCGTATAATCAAAATTTATTAAACTTGAAACTTGAATTATAACCCCCCTCCCTCCCCTTACTTTGGGAAATGCATACAATAAAACAAAATATAATGTTAAATTATTTATATTTTATGATGAATAAAATAAACCCACCCACCACCCCCCTTATCAAATATCTTATTATGGGAAAATTATATCATTCATTGCAAAAGTCTGTTAATGGTCCCCAAATCTTCTTAAACTTATCTATATACCCTTTTTGTGTTGGCCTCAAATAAATAGGATGTTGGAGAATCCGGTAGCCTTGACATATGATACGATTTTATTTGGCACAGCAATGAGAGCAAAGAGTCAAATTTCTTCAAATAACAATAAACTTTTATTTATATTAACTGGAGTAGCAGTTCAACAAATAACACACAATTGGAAAAACTATGACAGGTTAAATTATAACTTTTGGTGGAATTCAGTGTGCCATATTGTCACCAGCAGGGTCAGGGCAATGGGTCCCGAGCCGCTGGGACACGGATTTTGGCTCTTGTGCGCTGCGGCTGGCGACACAAGGATGGATAAGTCAGGTTTAGCAAAAAGAAAACACACTGGAAACAGGTAAATAAGAAAAAACCAAAACCTGGACTGGATTTAATTCGTAACATCCAAAAACAAAATGGTTGCTTCACACTTTAGCTTCACATCAGTCCCCAAAACAAAGAAAGCAGAAAATAAACTTTGTCAGGAAATGACCATCAATAGGTAAGTCTCTGCATGTTCAGATAAAGCAAGCTTATTAGTCTTGTTCTAGTGCATAGTCTCTCCAACCAGAGAGTCTCAAAAACAAAACAGACAAAATAGCAAAGCAGAAAAACAAAACTCAAAATCTGAATCTCTTAATTCCCCACCTCAAAAAAAGGGGTGCTTTCCTGTACGACAGAGTCCCATACAATAAAGTTTCTTTAGCATGGCTAGGATATAGGTACAGCACAAGTCCTTATTTTCTCCCAACCAGACTTGAGCCTGAACCAGCGCTATGGCACTGATTCCTCCAGCCTCAGCAGGGCTGGACAAGGTGGTGTGCTCCACGTGATGGAATTTTGCCAAACAATGGCCCGCTATCCCTCCACATGTAACGTGGGGCTAACCCCACCACCTTGAAAACAAACACAGTCTGACCTGCTCCAAAAATAGTACCTCCAGGCAACCTGGATAATTGTAATCCACTATTCACAGTCATGGACACTTGCCTTCACTTAGCAGACTTCCATAGGCTGCATGCTGGCAGGCAACTCAGGGGGAGACTCCGGCTCCAAATCCAGCTCCATGTCCTGGAACTCTTCAAAAGGACCTTCAGGGGACTCTGCTCCAGCCTCTACCAGTTCCATCTGCTCAGGAACTGAACAGCTTTGCAGAGCTCCCAGCCCTGAGCTTTGCGACTGCCTGGCTTCACTCCCCTTTTCGTTCTCCCCCTCCAGCAGGGCATACCTCAGATTTAGGAGCTGAGAACCACGCCCCAAACGCTCAGGTGTGCAGGATATCCTATTTCTTCTTTCCTGACTACGTGGGGGAAGGGAAACCTGCAGTTTGGCACTAGCACTCCCTCTGCTGGACCCAGGAGTAATGGCAGGCAAAAGGTTACCTTGGGGATTAAGCAGAGCAGCTTGGGCACTATCTGCTCTAGAAATGGGCTTTACATTAGGAACAGTCCTAGCAGGCATACCTTGCATATCACAATATATATAAAATGGAGCGTACATTTGCAACACAAAAAGGGTATATAGATAAGTTTAGCTACACCTTCTGGTGGAATTCGTTGTGCCATATATACAAAATGGAAAGAATTGCTATACAAAAAGGGAATTATAATAATTTTAAAAAGATTTGAGGGCCATTGATAACTTATTGTAATGATTAGACCCCTTTTTACACTGAAAGTATAATTATAATTATGGGAAAGGGGGTGGTATATAGTTATAATATAAGTTTAATTAATTCTATGAATATAACACATGTATGATATTTTTTGATTACAATATTTTTGAAAAGGGTGGGTGGAGGAGGGAAATAATTTATATATTTAAGATGACAATTGAAAGAATTTCAAGTAATGTAATGTAATGTAATGTAATTTATTTCTTATATACCGCTACATCCGTTAGGTTCTAAGCGGTTTATATGATTCAATTGATGTAATACTGTGTACTTGAATTAAGATGAAAAATGAATAAAGAATTGGAAAAAAAAAAAAAGGGAAGTAAGGCAATTCTATAAACTGATACTTAAAGATAAGGGGCCAATTGTAGACATAATCTAATATAATAAAATGGTAGGCCGCGCATGCACACTAAAAAAAATGTGTTCCCTGATCCGTCGTGAAAACACGATTGCGCATGCGCGGGTTTTACGTCACCACTTGCTCGCGGCGGCTTTCAAATAAAAATAAAAAATTACACAGCTGCAGCGGCCTTCCTCACCCCCGCCTCTCACTGTCAATGGTACCGGCTCCTCTCTCGAACTGCACCAGGATTGAGAGAGGAGCTGCAGCGCCGGCTTTCAACTTAAAACAAAAAAAATTAAAAAACCCCAACTGGAGATCGCCGCTCTCACCCGGCTCCCACTGTGCAAACCCCCTCCCCAACTGGAGATCGCCGCTCTCACCCGCTCCCACTGTGCAAACCCCCCCCCAACTGGGGATCGCCGCTCTCAACCCCCTCTCCCCCCCCAACTGGAGATCACCGCTCTCACCCGCTCCCACTGTGCAAAACCCCCCCCAACTGCAGATCGCCACTCTCCCCCCCTTCCCTCCCAACTGGAGATCGCCGCTCACACCCGCTCCCACTGTGCAACCCCCCCCAACTGGAGATCGCCGCTCTCACCCCCCTCCCCCCCAACTGGAGATCGCCGCTCTCACCCGCTCACACTGTGCAACCCCCCCCCCCATGGGAGGATGCGCCGCAGCAAAGTGCTGCACAGGTACTGGAGGGGGAGAGACATATCGCTTCTGCACCGGTACAAACATCCCTCCAGCGTTGGCACTCGCTGCACATTAAACAGGCTGCTTCAGCCTTTCTCCTGCAGTTGAGTCCCTTTGCCGCTTCACTGATTACGTCATCAATGACGCAACAGAGAGCCTCAACGGCAGAAGAAAGCAGAAGCAGCCTGTTTAACGTGCAGCGACTGCCAACGCTGGAGGGAGGTTTGATATTAAAGTCATCTTGCTGGGAGGGTCGCAGAGTCAGCGGGGGTTGGGCTGGGAGGGGAGAGAAGCGTCTGCCTCGGGTGCTTCAGGCAGCAGCAGCGTTTACAATTCGCTGCTGTTGCTGGCTTCAGGCCTTCCTCTCTGGCCTGTTCTGCCTACTTCCTGTTTTCATGAAGACAGGACCGGCCAGAGAGAAAGACCTGAAGCCAGCAACAGCAATGAATTGTGAATGCTGCTGCTGACCAATGAAGTAGTTAAATGAGGAAAGGGAGCAGAAGGGGAGAGAATGGCTTGGAGGGAAGGAGGAAGGTATGCAGACCAAGGCAAAAGGAAGGAGGAGATGGAGAGAGGCCATATGGGAGAGAAAGAGAGAGATAGAAAGAGAAGAGAGGGCAGTGAATGGAAGGGGCAACATAGAGGGTGAACAGTATTCTAGCACCCGTTAATGTAACGGGCTTAAAGACTAGTATACAATAATACCATTTTGGACTTTATACTCATAAGTGCTAGGCACTATTCTACTAGTACTACTAATCATTTCTGTAGCGTTACTAGACATACGCAGTGCTGTACATCAAAACATAGAAGAGGGGGGTCACGTGATGATGCGCTGCTGAGCAGTGGCTCTCTCCCTGAGCTCTGACCTTCCCCTGAATATATGGGCCATTTTCTCCCACATGCAGCGCTCAGCCGAACTTCAATTAAAGTGCATCGGATCCCAGAACTTGAGGGGTACTAGCAACTCCTAGCATAGATTGTGTAGACTCAGCTCAAGACACAGGCAGGGACTCGACCTCGCAGGAGACTGCTGATTGCCCAGCCTGGACTGCAGGAGGCAGAGACGAGGCAGGACTGTATTTGCTCAGTAACTGAACAAGTTGCTGCTCTAACATGGTCTAGAGAGAAGCCTGCAAATGTGGATCCGAGTCTGAAACTGGACCATTTGCTGAGGCTAAAGGCTCTGAGGTTGTGGTAGAAACATGCTTCGACTTGTGCTTGGATAACTTGAGGACCACCGCAGGAACCTTCTGCTTAGATATCTGACCTGAGGGAAGCTCAGAAGATAAGGCAGGTGTACTCGAGGTCCAAAATGATCCAAACGAGGAAGGTCTGATGAGACTCGAGGTCAGAGTAGTGGAAACAGGAGGACCCCCAGTTGAAGTCTGGACTGAGTCAGAAATTGAGGTTGAGGGTGTAGCTGAAGATTCCATCTTGAACAGCTTTTCCACTTGAAACCGATGTTTAAGGGCTCGAGGTTGAAGAGTAGCAGTGTGGGCACAACTTTGGACTATGGTCAGGCCTGAGACAGCGAAGACACCAGCGGTGTGGGTCCATGAGGGAAATTGCATGCTGGCACTGGCTATACTTCTTGAAGCCCGTGACTGGCCGGGACATAGGAAGGAAAATACCCGCTGCAAAGTCGAAGCCCACAGGCTGGGGGTGCACAACCCAGCCCGCCAGTCAGTCGATGAAAAAATAAAACTTTTTTTTTTAAACAGAAAATAAAGAAAATTAACACAGCGATTCGTGAAAATAAATAACAAACCATGGTGAAGAGAAGGCACGAAGTGAACGAAGTTCAGCGCAGAGTGTCAAAGACAGACTTCTTGACTCCACAGAAAACTAAGAACTAAGGAGACTCGCCCTGTGCTGGGCGGCAAGGCACTCGCGTACATGCGGTGCAGCAGACTCGAAACTTCTGAGTTTCTACAAGCAAGTCTGCTTGCAAGGCTGTCTACATCTGGGCTCCGTGAATGATGTCATCCATATGTGAGAATAGGCTGCCTGTTTGTCCTGGGATAACTGAAAGCTACTAAGCATCTTATTTTTTTGAAAAAAAAATTTGAATCATTCATCCTACCCACTCCCCCTGCCCCTCAAGAATCTGGCTACAGCATCTGAATGTGAGTTTGAATCACTGCCCATCTACTCTACTTAGATCCAAGGAGGGGTAGAACAGAGATGCTATTATGGTTCTGGCCCATGTTGACCAAATAATAAGGCTGGAATACCTTGCAGGTTCATTCAGCTGCCTGGGCATCTCTACAGGGGTTTGAAAATGAAAAAGGAGAAAAAAAGGGGGGGGGGCATAAAAACTTCAGCATTTTTCATCTTTTCTGTATATCAATATAGCTCCAAGCTAAGCACATTGATAAAATAAGTGAGTCTTAGAGTCTTTGGAACCTTGGTTTGTGAGCATAATTTGTTCCAGAAGCATGCTCGTAAACCAAAGTGCTCATATATCAAAGCGAGTTTTCCCAAAGAAAGTAAGGGAAATTCGCATGATTCGTTCCACATCCCCAAAAGAGCTCTCCACCCCTGAGGCCACTGACGTGCTTTTACCCCACCCCACCCCAAAAAGACCCCCACCCCCGAGGCCACTGGCACACTTCCACCTCACCCCCGGGAACCGGCATTGCCCCCCCCTGCGAACTGGCATTGCCCCCCACCCCGCCCACCCAAACCCTTACCGCAATTGGGCACCGGCACCAACCCATGGGACGTGCCGGTGCCCAAAGAGCCTGCTGCCTGCCGCTGATTCTGCTGAGCCTTGAGCATCTGCATATGCTCAAGGCCATCTGGCTCCCGCTCTCTCCGAGATTCTAAAGTGGCAGGGGGCAGACTCTTTGGGCACCGGCACGTCCTGTGGGTTGAGGTAAGGGTTTGGGCAGGCAGCAGAGTGAAATCCCCGATGGACAAGGCCAAGTAGCCTGTTTAGAGTGCTGCCAGCCCAACGCTGCTTTGGATCAAGATAGGGCTCACTTGCGCGGTGGGAGCAGGAGGTGCTCAAGGGTTCTGCTGCATAATGGAAGAGAGGGAGGGAAGGATGGATAGAAACTGGGCAAGGGTTATGCTGCACGAGAAATGGGAGGGAGGGAAGGACAGAAGCTGGGGAGGGGAGAAAAGATGCTGCACATGTGGGGGAAAGAAAGGAAAGAGGAAGAATTGGGGTAAAGGAGAGGAAGGGGGAGATGATCATGTGCATACCCCAAAAATAAGACCTAGTGCGTTTTATGGGCCCCAAATTGATATAAGACACTGTCTTATTTTGGGGGAAACACTGTATTTCCTTAGAGCTTCCATAGGCTAGAAGTCCATAATCAACAACTTTAATTTATTATCAGAGAAAAAAGGAACAAAATATACTTGTACAAACAGACATTACAATTGATTACTACCAGTACCTTCAACAAAGATGCAGTTCCAAGCATGTGAAAGGCTTCTTCCTAATATTGTCTTTCCAGTGCCCTAAGAAAAAGAAAATGAAAATGTTCTCTTAACAGAGGAACTGAATATTTTGAGTAAATAAATATATTGAGTCTAAAATTCAACAAGATTTGGAACCTAGAAAAAATTTTGACTGAAAAATATTTGCTGATTAATTGTGATATATTTCAGATAAGTTAATTGTGATATATTTCAGAACTTTGCAATTCAGATACCATGCATATAAGATGAAATAGCATAGTTACTTACCGTAAAAGGTGTTATCCAGGGACAGCAGGCAAATATTCTCCCATGTGTGTGGCATCATCCTTGGAGCCCCAGTATGGACACTTTAAAAGTGCATCGCCACTTCAAGATTTTTATAAAGTTTGCGATAGCCCACGCCGCACATGCACATGTGCCTTCCCACCAGATAGCACAGTTACTTACCGTAACAGGTGTTATCCAGGGACAGCAGGCAGATATTCTTGAGTGATGGGTGACGGCACCGACGGAGCCCCGGTACGGACACTTTTAGAGTGATTGCACTCTAAGAACTTGGAAAGTTCTAGAGGCCGCACCGCGCATGCGCGAGTGCCTTCCCGCCCGACACAGGCGCGCGGTCCCCAGTTATGATAAGCCAGCTAAGAAGCCAACCCGGGGAGGTGGGTGGGACGCAAGAATATCTGCCTGCTGTCCCTGGATAACACCTGTTACGGTAAGTAACTGTGCTTTATCCAAGGACAAGCAGGCAGCATATTCTTGACTGATGGGTGACCTCCAAGCTAACAAAAAGAGGGATGGAGGGAAGGTTGGCCATTAGGAAAACAAATTTTGCAAAACAGATTGGCCGTAGTGTCCATCTCGTCTGGAGAATGCATCCAGACAATAATGAGATGTAAAAGTATGAACTGAGGACCAAGTGGCAGCTTTGCAGATTTCCTCAATAGGAGTGGAATGGAGGAAAGCTACAGATGCTGCCATAGCTCGGACCCTATGGGCCGTGACAGAACCTTCCAGTGTCAGTCCAGTCTGAGCATAACAGAATGAAATGCACGCTGCCAGCCAATTAGACAACGTACGTTTAGAAACAGGACGTCCCAATTTATTTGGATCACAGGACAGAAAGAGTTGGGGAGATGATCTGTGGGGCTTAGTACGGTCTAAATAGTAAGCCAGAGCCCGCTTACAGTCCAAAGTATGCAGAGCCTGTTCTCCAGAATGCGAGTGAGGTTTCGGAAAGAAGGCAGGCAGAACAATGGATTGGTTGAGATGGAATTCAGAGACAACCTTAGGGAGAAACTTTGGATGTGTACGCAGAACCACCTTGTCATGATGGAAGACTGTAAAAGGTGGATCCGCAACTAGTGCATGTAGCTCACTGACCCTCCTGGCAGAGGTGAGAGCAATAAGGAAAAGTACTTTCCAAGTGAGAAACTTGAAAGACGCGGTAGCCAAAGGTTCAAATGGAGGCTTCATTAAGGCGGAAAGAACTACATTGAGATCCCAGATAACAGGAGGGGCTTTAAGAGGTGGTTTCACATTAAAAAGACCCCGCATGAACCTGGACACCAAGGGATGAGCTGAGAAGAGTTTTCCATGGACTGGCTCATGAAAAGCCGCAATAGCACTGAGGTGGACTCTGACTGAAGAAGACTTGAGACCAGAGTCAGATAAAGAAAGAAGATAATCCAACAAGGTCTCCACTGCAAGGGAAGTGGGATCATGATGATGGAGAAGACACCAGGAAGAAAAACGTGTCCACTTCTGATGGTAACAGTGCAGAGTGGCCGGTTTCCTGGAGGCATTCAGAATTGAACGAACAGGCTGGGACAAAAGAGTATCATGAGAAGTCAGGCCGAGAGAAACCAAGCTGTTAGGTGTAGAGACTGGAGGTTGGGATGCAGAAGGGTCTCCTGATGCTGTGTAAGCAGAGAAGGAAACAGTGGAAGAAGAAAAGGTTCTCTGGAACTGAGTTGAAGTAGAAGGGAGAACCAATGTTGCCTGGGCCACCTCGGAGCAATCAGAATCATGGTGGCTCGTTCCCTCTTGAACTTGAACAAGGTTCGTAACATGAGAGGCAGAGGAGGGAAAGCGTACAGGAATTGATTGGACCAATCGAGGAGAAATGCATCTGCTGCCAGACGGTGAGGAGAGTAGAGTCTGGAGCAGAATAGGGGCAGCTGGTGATTGAAAGGAGCTGCAAAAAGGTCTATCTGAGGAGTGCCCCATTGAGCGAAGATGGACTGCAGAGTGAAAGGATCGAGTGTCCACTCGTGAGGCTGGAGAATTCTGCTGAGCTTGTCCGCCAAAGAATTCATTTCTCCCTGAATGTAGATAGCTTTCAGGAATAGATGGTGATCGGTGGCCCAAGCCCAAATCTTCTGGGCTTCCTGGCACAAGCTACGAGAGCCCGTCCCTCCCTGCTTGTTGATGTAATACATTGCAACTTGATTGTCTGTGCACAGCAGGAGGACTTGAGGAAAGAGAAGATGTTGGAAGGCCTTGAGGGCATAAAACATTCCTCTGAGTTCGAGGAAATTGATATGATGTTTCATCTCCTGGGCCGTCCAAAGTCCTTGAGTTTGGAACACGTTCAAATGAGCTCCCCAGGCATAAGGGGAGGCGTCGGTGGTGATGACAAGTTGATGAGGAGGTAGATGGAACAGAAGACCTCTGGATAGATTTGAGGATGTCAACCACCATTGTAGAGACTGACGAAGAGATGATGTTACAGATATGTGACGTGAGCAAGGATCCATTGCTTGGGACCACTGGGTAGCTAGGGTCCATTGAGGAGTGCGCAGGTGCAGACGGGCAAGTGGTGTGACATGAACTGTGGAGGCCATGTGACCCAAGAGTATCATCATTTGCTTGGCAGAGATGGAACGTTGTGGAAGCACCTGCTGACATAGAGACTGAAGTGTTTGAAGACGGTTGGATGGCAGAAACGCTCTCATGAGGACTGTGTCTAAGACTGCTCCAATGAATTGAAGTCTCTGCGTGGGGATGAGATGAGATTTGGGTAGATTGATCTCGAACCCCAGCAAACGTAGAAATAGGATGTTCTGGTTGGTGGCCTGAAGAACTGTTTGAGATGAATTGGCCTTTATCAACCAATCGTCCAGGTAAGGAAACACCTGAAGGTGGTGGGAACGTAGAAAAGCAGCCACCACAATCAGACATTTGGTGAACACTCTTGGAGAGGAGGCTAGGCCGAAGGGTAGCACCTTGTACTGGTAATGACAATGATTGATCATGAAGCGTAGGTACTGTCTGGAGGCCAGATTGATTGGTATGTGAGTGTATGCTTCTTTGAGATCGAGGGAACATAGCCAGTCGCTTTGATTGAGAAGAGGGTAAAGAGTGGCTAAAGAGAGCATCCTGAACTTCTCTTTGACTAAGCATTTGTTGAGATCGCGAAGATCTAGGATAGGTCTGAGATCTCCTGTTTTTTTGGAGACTAGGAAATAACGGGAGTAGAAACCCTGCCCCTTTTGCTCCGGAGGAACTTCCTCTATGGCGTTCAGAAGGAGGAGGGATTGAACTTCCTGAAGGAGGAGGGAAGACTGGGGAGTGTGCAAAGCAGACTCTTTTGGTAGACTTGTGCCTGGGAGGGTTTGAAAGTTGAGAGAGTAGCCGTGGTGGATGATATTGAGGACCCATTGGTCCGAAGTGATAACTTCCCACCGGCTGAGGAAAAGAGATAGACGCCCTCCTATGGGTTGAGGCAGGAGTGGTGAAGGTTGGATGCTGGCTATGCCCTGGAGAATCAAGTCAAAAGGGCTGAGTCGGTTTTTGTTGTGGAGGCTGTTTGACAGGTTGCTGCTGCTGCTGTCTAGGTGTTTGCCTCTGCTGCTGACGTTGCCGCCTAGGTTGTTGAGGGGCAGACTGTAAGGGACGAGCCACATAACGGCGTTGGTAAGTCGATTGCTGTCTGAAAGGACGTGCTGGTGGAGGCTTCTTCTTGGTTTTAAGAAGGGTATCCCAGCGTGTTTCATGAGCGGAGAGCTTTTGGGTAGATGAGTCCATGGATTCTCCAAACAGCTCATCCCCTAAACATGGTGCATTAGCTAACCGGTCTTGATGGTTAACATCAAGTTCGGATACCCTCAACCAGGCTAAGCGGCGCATGGCCACAGACATAGCCGTTGCTCTAGAGGTAAGTTCAAAGGTGTCATATATAGATCTTACCATAAATTTTCAGGCCAAACGTTTCCTCTCAGGCAGGTACTGCTCAAAGGAAGCCATGGTGGTAAGGAGATGCTTTAAATAAAAAGAAAAATGAAAAGCATAGTTGCCAGATCGATTAGCGAGCATCGCATTCTGATAGAGACGCTTACCAAATTTGTCCATGGCTTTGCCTTCTCTACCAGGAGGGACAGAAGCATACACACTAGCTCCTGAGGACTTTTTAAGTGTGGATTCCACCAGGAGAGACTCATGTGGGAGCTGGGGTTTATCGAATCCTGGAATGGGGATAACCTTATACAGGGAATCCAATTTGCGGGGAGCTCCCGGGACAGTGAGAGGAGTCTCTAAATTTTTGTAAAAAGTCTCCCTCAAGATGTCATGAAGAGGGAGTTTCAGAAATTCCTTTGGAGGCTGGTCAAAATCAAGAGCATCTAGAAAGGCTTTAGACTTCTTAGACTCAGCCTCCAAAGGAATGGACAGAGATTCACACATGTCTTTTAAAAATGACGAAAAAGACGTGGAATCATGTTTGGAGGAAGGATCAGGAATATCAGGCTCATCCTCCCCCGAAGAACACTCACCTTCTGAAAGAAAAGGCTCTTCGGAATCACCCCACAGATCAGGGTCTCGAATATGGGAACTACGGTCCCGAGACTCAGGGGTGGATGGTTCCAGGTGTCGGGACTTGCGTACCGACTTACCCGACCTCATCGAAGCGGTACCGGGAGATGTTACCGGTTGCATCGGAGCCGAGGTTTGTACCGACTGGTGTTGAGTTGTCGGCTCCAGTGCAAGGATTGGCATCGACACCGATGAGGCCGAGTGTAGCGGCACCGAAAGAGAGGAAGCAGATAATATAGGTCGCTCCACTCTCGGTACCGACGGCTCAGACGAGACCGGCACTGGAAGGTTCGGTGTCAGGATAGCTGGAAGGAGTTGTTGGAGCTGCTCCTTCAGCTGTACCTGTAAGATGGCTGCAATGCGATCATCAAGGGAGGGCACCGGTACCGCCTTTTTCTTTTGCGGTACCTGCGGTGCCGCTCTACACCCCGGAGATGAGGAGCCCGATGTCGAGGGACTCACCTTGATAGGGGCGGAGCGCTTCCGCTGGCGCCTCACGGTCGGCAGGACTGGACTCGCTGCAATGGAGACCGGAGGGCGTTCCAGCGGGGAAGGCTTCTTAGCCGGCTTACCTGAGTGCTGCGACTCCGGCGCGGTGTCGCGTGGCATCGACGAGGATGGTGCCGACTGGGTAGGAGCCGATGCCGGTGCCGATGTCGCGGGGTCGGACATCTCGGTGCCAAAAAGTAAGCGCTGTTGTATTTGGCGATTTTTCAATGTTCTTTTTTTAAGTGTGGCACAGCGGGTGCAGGTGGAAGCCTGATGCTCTGGACCCAGGCACTGTAAGCACCAGTTGTGTGGGTCCGTAAGGGAGATAGGCCGTGCACACCGCTGGCACTTCTTGAACCCTGGCTGAGGAGGCATGAACGTAAAGACGGCTTCTGCCAAATCGAAGGCCGAGGCCTCGATGGTGGCAGTAGGCCCCGCCGGGGCAGACCGAAAAACCAAAAAAAAAAATAACTCAATGAAGTAAACTTTTTTTTTTTTTTTTTTACAACAGAAAAGAAAAGAATAAAAGGGCAAAAAGACCCGAAAAAGAATACGCGAGCGGGAAGGCGTTAGAAAAACTTTTCAACAGCCGTTGAAAATGCGACTTCTTAGCTCCGCGGAAACTAAGAAACTGGGGACCGCGCGCCTGTGTCGGGCGGGAAGGCACTCGCGCATGCGCGGTGCGGCCTCTAGAACTTTCCAAGTTCTTAGAGTGCAATCACTCTAAAAGTGTCCGTACCAGGGCTCCGTCGGTGCCGTCACCCATCAGTCAAGAATATGCTGCCTGCTTGTCCTGGGATAAATAGGTGCGCGGCTCCTCATTTCATTAAGCAGCCAACTAGGGGAGGTGGGTGGGTTCTGAAAATATCTGCCTGCTGTCCATGGATAACACCTGTTAAAGTAAGTGCTGTCCATGGATAACACCTGTTAAAGTAAGTAACTGTGCTTTATCCCAGCAGGCAGCATATTCTCACATGTGGGACTCCCTAGCTTACTAGAATGGGATGGAGGGAGAGTTAATAATAATAATAACAGTTTATATACCGCAAGACCGTGAAGTTCTATGTGGTTTACAATGATTAAAAGGTATTACCGATTGAGTGGAATAAACAAAGTTCAGAGTTAGTGAATAATAGTTCTAAAGATCATTTGTTGAGGACTAAGATTGTATAGGTCAGCTACCTAAGTACTTCAGGAACAGATGGCCATTAAGAAAATAAATTTTGCAATATTGCTTGGCCGAAGTGACCATCCCATCTGGAATAAGATTCCAGACAGTAGTGTGATGTGAATGTGTGAACTGAGGACCAAGTAGCAGCTTTACAGATTTGATCAATAGGAGAGGAGCGAAGAAAAGCAACTGAAGATGCTATAGCTCTGACTTTGTGGGCTGTGACACGACTCTCCAGTTGCAGCCCAGCCTGAGCATAACAGAATGATATGCAGGAAGCCAACCAGTTGGAAATTGTTCTCTTTGAAATAGAATGCCCCAACATATTAGAATCAAAAGAGACAAAGAGTTGAGGAGAAGTTCTGTGCGGCCTTGTTCTGCTGAGATAACAGGCCAAAGCCCGCTTGCAATCCAGTATGTGAAGAGCCGTTTCTTCTGGATGAGAATGAGTTGATGCTGGGAGGAGGGAAGCTGATATGCATGGACGGGGAGAGGGACCTTGGGGTTATAGTGTCTGAAGATCTAAAGGCGAAAAAACAGTGTGACAAGGCAGTGGCTGCTGCCAGAAGGATGCTGGGCTGTATAATGAGAGGCATAGTCAGTAGAAGGAAGAAGGTGTTGATGCACCTGTACAGGTCATTGGTAAGGCCCCACTTGGAGTATTATGTTCAGTTTTGGAGACCGTATCTGGCGAAAGACGTAAGAAGACTTGAGGCGGTCCAGAGGAGGGCAACAAAAATGATAGGAGGCTTGCGCCAGAAGACGTATGAGGGGAGACTGGAAGCCCTGAATATGTATACCCTAGAGCAGTGTTTTTCAACCGCTGTTCCGCGGCACACTAGTGTGCTGCGAGATGTTGCCTGGTGTGCCGCAGGGCCGCCATCAGGGCAGTACTACCAGTCCTGCATTCAGGGGCCCGGAGCTGACAGGGGGCCCGAGGCAGGGGCGCCAGTAGCTCGCCAAGGCAAAGTGAGTCGATCACCCAGGACTCACTTTGTCTTGGCGATCTAATCTATCGAGCCGATAAGTCTTCTTCTCCCCGACGTCAATTCTGCAGTCGGAGAGGAAGTTCGGGCCAGCCAATCGCTGCCTGGCTGGGCGGAACTTCCTCTCCGATTGCAGAATTGACGTCAGGGAGAGCATGCGTCGGCGTCGGCTTTGGGGCCTGTTATCCATTGGTGGGTCCTGTTCCCCGATGGCAGCGGCAGTGGCAGTGGCTTGGGGAACGGCAGGGAGAAAGAAAGAAAGGGGGCAGGCAGGGAAACAGAAGGAAAGAAGAGAAACAGAAAGAAAGGTCAGGGAGAGAGGAAGAAAAAGTTGGGGGAGGGAATGAGGTGTGGAGGAGAGAAAGCATACAGGCTGATAGAAGGGAAGAAAGATTGGATGCACAGTCAGAAGAAGAAAGTGCAACCAGAAATCACCAGACAAGGTAGGAAAAATGATTTTATTTTAAATTTAGCAAAGTGGAGGCAGTATTACCACAGTTTTCAAAGGAATTTGCCCAAATAACTTAATAGTTAACTGGGTAAATTCCCAGAGATGAAAACTTCCCTTCACTTACTATGCACAGTTCTGAATTTATATCTGCTGTCTATATTTTACAATATGGTCACCTTTTACTAAACCGCAATAGTGGTTTTTAGCGCAGGGAGCCTATGAGCGTCAAGAGCAGCGCTGGGCATTCAGCACAGCTCCCTGCGCTAAAAACTGCTATTGTGGTTTAATAAAAAGGATGGAGGGTATATTTGTCTATTTTTGTATGCTATAAAAACCAAATACAGAGAGAGACTGAGAGCTGTTGACGAAGAGCTACGTGTGTGTCTTTCTTCGATTCCAGCCAGAATATCAGCTTTGTGTTCAGCCAAACAGGCCCAGGTTTCGCACTGAATAAAGTATTTTATAATTTTTCACTATTCTGTTTACTTAATATTTCATAATAAAGTAATTATAAAATACTTTCTTTGTGTTTATTTGATTCCTATTCAAGAGAATTACTTTATATATAGTCAATATAGGCACAGAGTTAAATTTTTTAACATTTTCTAATGGTGGTGTGCCTCATGATTTTTTTCATGAAACAAGTGTGCCTTTGCCCAAAAAAGGTTGAAAAACACTGCCCTAGAGGAAAGGAGAGACAGGGGAGATATGATTCAGACGTTCAAATACTTGAAGGGTATTAACGTAGAAAAATTCTTTTCCAGAGAAAGGAAAATGGTAAAATCAGAGGACATAATTTGAGGTTGAGGGGTGGTAGATTCAGGGGCAATGTTAGGAAATTCTACTTTACGGAGAGGGTAGTGGATGCCTGGAATGCGCTCCCGAGAGAGGTGGTGGAGAGTAAAACTGTGACTGAGTTCAAAGAAGCGTGGGATGAACACAGAAGATTTAGAATCAGAAAATAATATTAAATATTGAACTAGGCCAGTACTGGGAGGTGGGAGGTGGGTGGGTTGTGAGAATAGTTACCTGCTGTCCCTGGATAACACCTGTTACAGTAAGTAACTGTGCTTGATGAAAATAAATTAGTAATGAATTCAGATAAAACAGTAATGAATCCGAGGCAACATGGCTTTACAAAAGGTAAATCGTGCCAAACGAACCTGATTGAATTTTTTTTTTTTAAATTTTTATTTATAAATTTTCCATTCTTACAATATTTGAATCATAAAAAATATTATTAATTATTACATATCTAGAATATTATCATTAATAATTCATATTATTTAAAATATAATATGATAAAGATTATACAGTAACATAAAAATATAAATCCCTCCCCCTTTTTATATAATATGTTTCCATTAATTATTCATATCCCACCCCAATCATATATAATTTTTATCATTGTGCTAAGAAAACTAATCATTAGAATAATTTGTCAATGGTTGCCAAATTTTCTTGAAATTAAGAAGATTCCCTTGTTGTAACGCTAATATTTTTTCCATTTTATAAATATGACAGACAGAATTCCACCAGAACGTATAATTTAATTTGGTATAATCTTTCCAATTTTGAGTAATTTGTTGCATGGCGACTCCTGTTAGTATTAGTAATAGCTTATTATTATTTGCTGATATCGGACTCTTAGTTCTCATTGCAGTGCCAAATAATATGGTGTCATATGAGAGTCCTACATAATTCTCTAGTAACTTATTAATTTGGGGCC
Source organism: Geotrypetes seraphini (assembly GCF_902459505.1). Taxonomy (NCBI): domain Eukaryota; kingdom Metazoa; phylum Chordata; class Amphibia; order Gymnophiona; family Dermophiidae; genus Geotrypetes; species Geotrypetes seraphini. The sequence continues at coordinate 6,708,581 of NC_047086.1, read as the reverse complement.
AAATTGAATTCCAAAATGCGTTTACACAGGGACAGAAAAAGATTAAATGATCTAACGTCCCTATTTCCAATTTACAATGCCAGCATCTATTAGATCTAGTACTATCTATTTTTTGCAGGCGCGTTGGGGTCCAGAACACTCTATGTAATAAGAACAACCATGTTTGATTCATAGATGCTGACTTTGTAGATCTTAATCTCCAGGACCAAAATCGTGGCCATTGAGACTCAGAAATTGTCTGACCAATCTCAATACTCCAAATATCCCTAAGACCTGTTTTCTTTTTTTTATTTAAAATCCGTATATCAATTTGTACCATTTTGCGGCTTGGTGACCCAAAAAATCCGCCTGGAAACATACATAGAACCTGTAGACTATATTGATTATTTAGATTTTTCCATTCAGGGAACCCTACCTGAATGGCCTGCTTCAATTGCATCCATTTAAAATATTGTGTTTTATTTAATCCAAATTTATTTTGCAATTGTGAAAAACTAAGCAGTGATCCTTCTGATATGACATCATTCAATGTTCGTATTCCTGCATTTATCCATTGTTTCCAGACGATTTTAAATCCGCCAATTGTCTGGCAAAGTTACACGAGAAAATGGAGTAGATTCTGCGCCGTTCACGGAGGAGGGTGTTTATGAGCAACTTGAAAAACTGAAGGTGGACAAAGCGATGGGACCAGACGGGATCCATCCCAGGATACTAAGGGAGCTCAGAGAGGTTCTGGCGAGTCCTATTAAAGACTTGTTCAACAAATCTCTGGAGACGGGAGTGATTCCTGGGGATTGGAGGAGAGCGGATGTGGTCCCTATTCATAAAAGTGGTCACAGGGATGAAGCAGGAAACTACAGGCCGGTGAGCCTCACTTCAGTTATTGGAAAAATAATGGAAGTGATGCTGAAAGAAAGGATAGTGTATTTCCTTGAATCTAATGGGTTACAGGATCCGAGGCAACATGGCTTTACAAAAAGTAAATCGTGCCAAACGAACCTGATTGAATTTTTTGATTGGGTGACCAGAGAGCTGGATCGAGGACATATGCTAGATGTAATTTACTTGGATTTCAGCAAAGCCTTTGATACAGTTCCTCATAGGAGGCTGTTGAACAAACTTGAAGGGCTGAAGTTAGGACCCAAAGTGGTGAACTGGGTCAGAAACTGGCTGTCAGACAGACGCCAGAGGGTGGTGGTTAATGGAAGTCGCTCGAAGGAAGGAAAGGTGACTAGTGGAGTCCCTCAGGGTTCGGTGCTGGGGCCAATCCTGTTCAATATGTATGTAAGTGACATTGCTGAAGGGTTAGAAGGAAAAGTGTGCCTTTTTGCAGATGATACCAAGATTTGTAACAGAGTAGACACCGAAGAGGGAGTGGAGAATATGAAAAAGGATCTGCAAAAGTTAAGAGGAATGGTCTAATGCCTGGCAACTAAAATTCAATGCAAAGAAATGCAGAGTAATGCATTTGGGGATTAATAATAGGAAGGAACCGTATATGCTGGGAGGAGAGAAGCTGATATGCACGGACGGGGAGAGGGACCTTGGGGTGATAGTGTCCGAAGATCTAAAGGCGAAAAAACAGTGTGACAAGGCAGTGGCTGCTGCCAGAAGGATGCTGGGCTGTATAAAGAGAGGCTTAGTCAGTAGAAGGAAGAAGGTGTTGATTCCCCTGTGCAGGTCATTGGTGAGGCCCCACTTGGAGTATTGTGTTCAGTTTTGGAGACCGTATCTGGCGAAAGACGTAAGAAGACTTGAGGCGGTCCAGAGGAGGGTGACGAAAATGATAGGAGGCTTGCGCCAGAAGACGTATGAGGAGCAGATCTGTGTGGTTTGGTACGTTCTAAGTAGAAGGCCAAAGCACATTTACAGTCCAGAGTATGAAGAGCTGATTCTCCAGTATGAGAATGAGGACTTGGAAAAAACACTGGAAGTACAATGGATTGATTGAGATGAAATTCTGAAATCACTTTAGGTAAGAATTTAGGATGAGTACAGAAGACCACCTTGTCATGATGGAAAACTGTGAAAGGTGGATCAGCAACTAAAGCTTGCAGCTCATTGACTCTTCGAGCAGATGTGAGATCAATGAGAAACACCACTTTCCAAGTGAGATATTTCAGATGAGCCAAATCCATTGGTTCAAAAGGAGGCTTCATCAATTGAGCAAGAACAACATTGAGATCCCAAACCACTGGAGGTGGTTTGAAGGGAGGTTTGACATTGAAAAGTCCATTCATAAATTTGGAAACCACCAGATGAGCAGAAGGAAAAATTATGTTCTTACCTGTTAATTTTCTTTTCCTTACACGCAGCAGATGAATCCAGAGACCAATGGGATAGCTCACATCTACCAGCAGGCGGAGATAGAGAAACTGATTAACAGGTGGTCCTATTGGCTGGCACTCCTCCTGTCTCATCAGTATAGCTCCTTGCCCAAGCACACGTAACCATCAATAGGCATAGCATGTAAAAAACTTCTTTCCCAGAACAAATCGCAAAAGGCAAATATACAGAATACAACCATCAACAACAACAAACCGCGAAAGTTGCACAAGAAAAAACCGACAGACAATTACCAGAAAGGGTGGGGCTCTGGATTCATCTGCTGCGTCTAAGGGAAAGAAAATTAACAGGTAAGAACATAATTTTTCCTTCCCTAGCAACAGCAGCAGATGAATCCAGAGACCAATGGGATGTAGCAAAGCAATCCTCAATCTGGGTGGGAAGCAAACGCCGCCTCCGCAACAACCGAAGCACAAAGCGCATCTACCGCATGCGCCCCCACATCCAACCAGGAATGCGGAGAGAAAGCACTCTTGGAAGACCAAAAAGCCGCAAGACAAAACTCCTCCAAGGAAAAAACCTCTGGACCGAGTCCAAGAAATAGCCATCACTCCGGTGGAATGGTCGTGAGGTTCTTTCGCCAACCGCCCCCCTGCCATCAAGCAAGGGAAAAGAACGTCCTCCTGGACCCATCGATCGACGGAGGCTTAGGACGCCGCCATGCGGTTGAGGCGTCCCTTGAAAAGAACAAAAAAGTGATCCAAACAACGAAAAGTCTAGAGAAACCTACCTCACGGAGAACGCCATGCACTTGCAAAAATGCAGTGAAGTAAAGCACGTCTCCCCACTTCTCCTCCCCGGAGGAAGGAAGGAAATTGAGAGTGGCATAAACGAACGTATGACCTCACGTGAGAAAGAAAACGTTGTATAGACCGAACTGACACCTCAGAATTTGCAAATCAGAAAGATGAATCCCCGTCAAACAAGGCCTGCAACCCCGAAAACCATCGAGCCGAAGCCATGGCTACAAGAAGCCCCATGCTCAACGGCACATCCTAATAGAGTCTCAAAAGACAAGGTTGAAATGAATCTTGCGGAAAACTGCGAAGAAGAGCCTGCAGATCGCACCCCGGATTGGGCTTCAGAAGAGGTGTATGAACATACTGTACTCCGTTGAGGAACTGAACTACATGAACCTGAGAAGAAGTGAATAGCGAGATACCTAGTCCCTGTAACAATCTAAGATTGACACTCGAAGCTCGAGTGAAGTGAACGCTAAGCCCTCTGCAAACCACATGCGCCAAAAAGAAACAAGAGAAAGCAGAGAACTCCGGAAGGGTGCCACATTCGAGAAGCACCCAAGAAAGGAAAAAATCTCCAAAAGGAAGTATAAGCCACAGGAGAAGACGGCTGAACCGCCTGGATAAGCGAAGAAACAACCTGCCAAACATCAAAGTAGGATGAATATCCAGCTTGATAGGACCCTAGGCGAGCAAATCCGGAAAAACTAGGAATCTCAACAGTTCGGCCTTCGAAGGCCCCACAGATCCGCATAGCCAGGATGGCCCCGAAATCAATCTGGCAAATCCATCCAAGCATAAGCCAGGGGAAAACACGTAAAAAGAGAAAGCAGAGGCGAGAAAGAAGCAACGCTGCAACCCCCGCTGACCGCCACTTCCTGCGTCTGCTGAAGAAGCTAGGAAGGTTTGAATCTGAGATGAGGCCATGAGGTCCAGTTCCCTACAAAGCAAATACAAGGCTTGATCAAAAGTACCCAAATTCCAGGATGTAGAAGATTTCGCTACTACTATAAATAACAATCATGCTTCTAAAGCACAAAAAGGCGAACACAGTGTTGCACCCGGCAATTTACAATAGACGGTCCAAGCTCAGAGTTAGTGGAGAGAAAGGCTATCCAAATTCTTTTCCTGCCCTGTAAAAGGAAGCGCTGACAGAAGAGGAAGATGAGATACCCTCATCGAAGTAGAACAAGTAATGTAATCGCCAACTGAGCGCCTCACATACGTTCCGGGCTGCAGAGAAATACCACTGTCTCAGCCCTGTCCTAAAAGATCCTTTATCATCATTCTGGAGGAATGGGCTAAAACTCCCGCAACGGCAGCCTGACCATGCTTCAGTCCAGAAGAATGAACGAGTACAGAGTATCCTCTGAATACCAGACCCCTTACGCTGAGGATGGAAGGCATGGCACCCCCAACCCGACAGCCTGGGAAGTTAGGTGAAATTGAGCCAATCCAGCAACGATCGAGGCATGTGCTCGAAAAATTAATCTCGTTGAGCCACCAATGTATAATGAGCGATGCTCGAGGAGCCTACGAGATACCACAGTTGGAGCCATGAGATATCGGAAAACACAGGAACAAAGCGACTGCTGGAGCAATCTCACGGGAAAGCAAGCCAAAGTTCCCAGTGGAATCACTAACCTAGATCTAAGAATCTGGACAGAATCCCATACGCATGTTCTAGGGGACTGAAGAAGGCAAACCTGATATCGTAATCTGTCGCCCCCGACTCTGGGAAGAACCCCAGTCCTCTCCCATTTGAACAACATCCCCTGATGTTCCAAGAATTCGTCCAGGAGAAATGAGCTCTTTGGAAAAGTGAAGATTCACATCCAAAGAATGGAAGAAAAGAAGGTCAAATAAAAGAGATCACCCGATCGTGTCTGACAAAGCCACCTGGCTGGAAGACATCCAAATCAATCAGTCTTCTAAGAAAGAAAATACCGGAATTTCCGGTCTGTGCCAAAACGCCACCACAGCCAACTGCTCTAATAATCAAAAATGGTCATGGAGTCGTGGCGCGGCCAAACGGCATCAGACAAAACTGATAGCGCTGCTCAAGGAGAGCAAAGCGAAGAGAGAGCAATTCAGTGCCCATAGCGAAAGTGTAAATATGCTCCCAGCCAGTCTCTGGAAATGTCTAACTCTGAGAAACTAATGTACTATAATGAGAGCCAGCTCCCATCAGACCAACTACCCCATCTAAGGCACCAAGGAAGTAAATGGAATAACTTCCCTTAGTCTAGGCCAAAAGAAGTCTGCCGAAACCTAAATTGCTGCTCGAGAATAACCAAGCGCATATACGGCCAATATGGTGGCCAGATGTGAAAATTCAAGTAATCTCCCAGTTCCCTTTGGAAATGTTCAACTTCGAGAAATGAAGAGATTCATATGAAATCTAGTGCTAGTCTGATCAAGTCCCCCCTTTTTAATTTTGGGCCTCATGAAGCAAAGGGAACCACTTCCCTCAGATCTGGAAGAGCTGAAACCATCGTCCCAAATACCAGCAACCCTGTAGGGGATCCCGCACCAGCGTCACCCCGGGATATTCAACACACAGGAACACCAAGAAAGAATCAGAAATGGGAGACAGGAACGCAAAGGCGCAAGAATTGTCAAAGTCCCGTGACTTGGCAATATTACAGCTCTTGTTCTGCGAGATTGCCCACAGAGCTTGCCGCGGAATTAACGGCCCCTACAAAGTGAAGCAGAGGTCAGGGAACGAGCTGGAGGAAAACCGTAAGCTCTGATCAGAATACAGGAACACTCCTGAGAACAAACTAGTCATGCAATTGAATAAGGACTATGAGGGAAGTCTGAAAAATAAGACTAAGCTTTGGCAGCCTGCGGAACCTGAAAACCAGGCGGTTTGCAAGCTGCTCCAAAATCCAACCGTTCTTAACGGGGAACATTTTTTTTTTTTTTTTTAGTAATCAAGGCGGCCCAGGGAAGGCAACAAGGTTGAACACCCCTGCTGAAAACCCTGCCACACTAGAAACAGCAAAAGACAGTCATGTCCGCAGGAAAATGCAAAAGTCAGCATGCCCCATATGTACCGAAACAATTTCCACAACGCTACCAGACACACTCAGCGCTGCATAAAGGCACCCACATCAAGGAAACTGTCAGATCTATCTAGGCCCACCCTGTGGAGACAGCGATAGAGATTGAGGAGACACCTGAATAAAGCACCGGGTAATCGCCTGTGACTGACATAAGTCGCACTGTGAGTTGCCTGCTACCGACCCAGAACGGAGGAAATCTGAAACTGGGTGGTGAAACAGAGAGTAGATGCTCCCTCTCTTCCAAGCGCCTGTAGAGACTCCCAAAGAGCCAACACAAACGGGTCAAAAAAGAAAAATCAACTCGGGAGACTTCCACACACCAAGCTGCACTGTCTCAGTCATGTAGAGAACCGCCATAACTTCTGACGCATCTGCCCTGAAGGCACAGAAGCTGCGACAGACGCCAATAAAAGTCCACTGACAGAGAAACACACTGAACGCTGCGGTGCTCCCACCAGCGCAGGTGTACAAGCTCAAGCCACATGTTCCTTGCAAGACAGCGTCTCCTAGGAAACAGTTAAAATAACTGGCCAGCGGGATAAAAGAAGACGACCACAGTAAACACTGACTCCCAGTCAGCCTCGTGGGGAATGCTAACCATGCTGCGGCGAACCCAGCAGAGCACGATAACAAGCGTGAGACTGTGCCGCGGACAACTGCTGGCCCCAACTAAACTCGCTGAAAAAACATAACCGGAGCAAACCGACATGGCCGGAGCCCTCATACTGGAAAAGCAATGTCGCTGAGATCTAGCAGGAAAGGATCAACGTGCACCTCATAAGAAGGAAGAAAGTGCGTGGTTCCCGCACGCGGGAAGGCAACAGCTCCTACAACGGTATCGGAATGACATACCCGGAGCCATCAAGCCCTTCTCACACATTCTTCACCTCCCCAAGTCCGCGTTTCCTAAAACCAACTATAAAACCCGCCGGTCAAAACCACCAACACAAATGCACACTTCCAACAATCTGAGAAATCAGATACTTACAACCTCGCTTGCAGGGCCTGCAGAAGCCGGTTGCTCAGCCCTAGCAGGGCAGAAAAGTTATTCAGCACTGTGGTCCCAGTTTTTTGTTTTTTTTTTTGAAGGGAAAGAAGAAAAGTAGAGACCAAGTTATACCCTCTATCACTGGAGGGAGGGTGAGGCAGGGACAAGGGGGGGCCCAAGTGTAACCTCTAAAGCCGGCACCGTTCAGCCAGACACCCCTGTCTCACTGAAGAGAAAAATCTCAACAGGAGAAATAGCACTGCCAGCTCACTGAAGAGAAATCTCAACAGGAGAAACAGAATGGAAGTCTCACTGAAGAGAAACCTCAACAGGAGAAAATAAAGTTCCAGCCACAGCCAGAATTCAGGAGCTAGTTGAATAGCGACCTTTTCCTGCTGGGAGATAGAGATTACTGATGAGACAGGAGGAGTGCCAGCCAATAGGACCACCTGTTAATCAGTTTCTCTATCTCCGCCTGCTGGTAGATGTGAGCTATCCCATTGGTCTCTGGATTCATCTGCTGTTGTTGCTAGGGAAAGGGGTTTCCCTTCGATAGGCTGATGGAAAGCCACAATTGCACTGAGATGGACTCGAATGGATGTAGACTTGAGGCTAGAGGTAGACAAATGCAAAAGATAATCCAAGATGGAAGACAAGGAGGTATCTCGAGGCTTCTTGTTATGAGAGATTAACCACATAGAAAATCTAGTCCATTTTTGGTGGTAGCATTGTCTAGTGGCAGGCTTTCTGAAAGCCTCTAAAATGTCTTGAATGGTTGCGAAAACTGAAGAGCAGTTATGTTGAGAGGTACCAAGCTATCAAGTGTAGAGACTTGTGGTAAGGCAAGTGCCGGGTTTAGACCTAGGCCCCGTTCACCGCTCAGCCACGACCGATTTATACGTGCCTCCAAAATAAGTTGGAGGTCCTGCTGGCTTATATTAAAAAAAAACCAATTAGTCAGGTTCAATAAAGTTCTTTCAGCAACTTGTGTCTCACTTTATTGGCTATGAAACACTTTATCAGTAATTAGTCTTTCAACTCCAAAGAAGCATGAACAAAAAAACGGGGCTTTCAAAAGGTAGCCCTCACCTACTTGTCAGGTACAAACAGGTAAGTGTCCTAAACAATACCCAGTAACTCAGCTCTATTAGTTTCACTGTCTGAGCAAAAAAAAAAAAAAAAAAATCAGCTATAATAATTGTCCAGATTTATCAGAGTCTTTCAGAAGGTTGCTCTAATGCTTGAGAGCAATGTTGCAGAGGCCTGGTTTGTAACCGGCCTGCCCCAACCAGCTAAGCACACTGGTGGGGAAAGGGAGTAGCTGAATCCACCTTAAATCAGCTTTTAAACAGCTTGCCAAGAATTGGCCCCACAAACCCAACCCGACGATGGATAGTGGATTTTCCCTGCTACTGTTCCTTCACACAATCAGCATACAATAAGTCCCAAACACTCTGCAAAAAGGCAGGACAAAAACTTGCCAAACAAAATACACTTTGCTTTAAAGTCCAAACACAAAACAGGCACCCTCGTGTCTGTGAGCTCAGCACAGCTCACTTAGCTTCACTGTGTTGCCTGTAGCAATTCACAGCCAAAAACCACCACAGTTTAAAACACACAAGGAAAAATCAAGGTGAGGCACTTAACTTTCATCCATTAAGTCGTCCTGTGGCTCCATGGCAGTCTCCAGAAACTCCATGGGTTCCGGGTTGGCTGTTTGGCTGGCCCAGGGACAGGAGCTGCCTCTGACATCTCAATGTCTTGGATTTGAGCAGCTTCAGGAGTCCGGTCCTGGGATCCTGCTTCCTGGGATGATCCAGGGTAGACTGACTTAGTTCTCCTCAGGGCAGCCTTAGTCTAAAGCATGTAGCTGACCACGCCCTAGCTTAAAAGGGGGCAGGGCAGCTTGTTCCTTACACTGAGCTTTCCTCTGTGCTTTAATTCCTTGCAGCTGAGTATTACCTGCCCTAGGAACTTGTTTCCTAGGCTGTTGCTCTCCAGGACACACCTCCTGCCGCTCTAGGCTATTCTCCCCTTCTTCCTCCCCTCCCCAGGGCTTAGTGACTTGGTGCTTAAACTGGAACTCTGATCCTAGCTGGGAACTAGGGGTTGCCCTGTCACATTGGTTAGCCTTTTTTAACGGAGGGCTAGGGTTAGAAGAAGCCTTGTCTGGAACACGCTTAGCTTTAATGCTAGGGTTGTGACAGACTGCAGGTTGGGATGAAGTAGAGATCCTTGACTGTATAAGAAGGGACAGAAAAACTGGTATAAGGTATGGCTCCCTGCTGCTGAGTTGAAGTACAAGGGAGTACCAAGGTTGCCTAGGCCACCAAGGAGCTATCAGAATCATGGGGCATGATCGATCTTGAGCTTGACAAGAGTCTTGAGAATGAGAAGGAATGGAGGAAATGTATAAAGGAAGAGATTCGTCCATTCCAGCAGAAAAGCATCTGCCTAGAGGCAATGAGGAGAGTATATTCTGGAGCAGCTCTCTCTTGGCTTCTTTCAGTTTCACCCTGTAGTCCTTTCTGCTCTCCTCTTCTTGGATTTTTTTATATTTCACGAACGCCAACTCTTTCGCCTTTATTTTCTCAGCCACTAGGTTGGAGAACCATATTGGCTTCCTTTTTCTCTTGTTTTTATTGATTTTCTTCACATAAAGGTCCGTAGCCATTTTTATCGCTCCTTTCAGCTTAGACCACTGTCTTTCTACTTCTCTTATGTCCTCCCATCCTAACAGCTCGTTCTTCAGGCAATTCCTTCTATTGGTACAATCTCTTATCCTTGGGATGATAAGACTACTGCAACATACTAGACCTACCAAGTCCCGCGACCATGATAAAGCAACTGCAGACAAAGCACAGTTACTTACCGTAACAGTTGTTATCCAGGGACAGCAGGCAGATATTCCCACACATGGGTGACGTCACCGACGGAGCCCAGCAGCGGACAGCCTCGAAAGCAAACTTGCTTGAAGATCTCGAGCTTTCGAGTACTGTACCGCGCATGCGCGCGTGCCTTCCCGCCCAAACTAGGGGGCGCATCTCCTGAGAGGATCCTCAGTTCAGATACCTAGCCAAGAAGCCAACCAGGGGAGGAGGGAGGGTTGTGGGAATATCTGCCTGCTGTCCCTGGATAACAACTGTTACGGTAAGTAACTGTGCTTTATCCCAGGACAAGCAGGCAACATATTCCCACACATGGGTGACCTCAAAGCTAAGTAAAAAGGGATGGAGGGAAGTTGGCAATTTATGAAAAAAGATTTTGCAAAACAGATTGGCCAAAATGGCCATCCCTTCTGGATAAAGTATCCAGACAGTAATGAGAGGTGAAAGTATGAACCGAGGACCAAGTGGCAGCCTTGCAGATTTCCTCAATAGGAGTTGATCTGAGGAAAGCTACCGATGCCGCCATAGCTCTAACTTTGTGGCCCGTCACTCGACCTTGCAAAGGAAGACCAGCCTGAGCATAGCAAAAAGAGATGCAAGCAGCCATCCAGTTGGAGATGGTACGCTTCGAGATAGGACATCCCAACCTGTTCGGATCAAAGGAGATGAAAAGTTGAGGAGATGTTCTGTGAAGTTGAGTGCGTTGGAGGTAGAAAGCCAAGGCACGTTTACAGTCCAAAGTATGAAGGGCCGCTTCTCCAGGATGAGAATGAGGCTTTGGAAAAAAAACAGGTAGAACAATAGACTGATTGATGTGAAATTCTGAAACAACTTTAGGTAAGAATTTAGGATGAGTACGGAGGACCACCTTGTCATGGTGAAAAACTGTGAAAGGTGGGTCCGCAACCAAAGCTTGTAACTCACTGACTCTTCGAGCAGATGTGAGGGCAATCAGGAAAATAGCTTTCCAAGTGAGATATTTGAGGTGAGCTTTGTCAAGTGGTTCAAAAGGAGGCTTCATCAATTGAGCCAAAACAACATTCAGATCCCAAACCACTGGAGGTGGTCTAAGCAGTGGTTGAAGATTAAAAAGTCCTTTCATAAAGCGAGAAACCATGGGATGTGCAGAGAGAGGTTTCCTATCCAGAGGCTGATGAAAAGCAGCTATGGCACTAAGATGGACTCGAATAGATGTAGTTTGAAGTCCAGAGTGTGACAAGTGAAGCAAATAGTCCAGAACAGATGCTAAGGAGGAAGATATCGGTTGCAATTGACATGTGGAACACCAAGCAGAAAATCTAGTCCATTTCTGGCCATAACATTGTCGAGTTGATGGCTTTCTGGAAGCAAGTAAAATATCTTGAACAGACTGAGAAAATTGAGGAAAGTCTGTTATGCAGAAAGGTACCAAGCTGTTAAGTGTAGAGACTGCAGATTGGGATGAAGTAAGGACCCGTGACTCTGAGTGAGAAGAGAAGGAAATACTGGTAGAAGTAGAGGCTCCCTGGTGCTGAGTTGAAGTAGAAGGGAGTACCAAGGTTGTCTGGGCCACCGAGGAGCTATCAGAATCATGGTGGCATGTTCTGACTTCAGTTTGACTAGAGTCCTGAGAATCAGAGGAAATGGAGGAAAGGCATAAAGGAACTGATTCCTCCAGTCCAGTAGAAATGCATCCGCTTCGAGACGTTGAGGAGTGTAAATACGGGAGCAAAATTGAGGCAGTTTGAAGTTGAGAGGTGACGCAAACAGGTCTATCTGTGGAGTTCCCCAGCGGACAAATATTTGACGAAGAGTAGGAGAATTGAGTGTCCATTCGTGAGGCTGTAGAAGACGACTCAATTTGTCCGCTAAGTAATTGGGTTGACCCTGAATGTAAACAGCTCTGAGGTAGATGTTGTGAAGGATTGCCCAATGCCACAATTTCAGAGCTTCCTGACAAAGGGAGTGAGATCCCGTCCCTCCCTGTTTGTTGACATAATACATGGCCACTTGGTTGTCTGTACGTACAAGAATCACCATGTCGTGAAGGAGATGTTGAAAGGCCTTGAGAGCATAGAAGATCGCTCTGAGTTCCAACAGATTGATATGACACAGACGGTCTGGCTTCACAATGGATTTCTAGTCATAAAACTTAGCCTCAATAAAATATCCATTCCTTAAACATATGTTGACCGATCCCACAGTACTAAGACTCCCAAACAGAACCTGAAGTTCAAACAACAGTAAAAAACACATACATACTCACAAGCTTGTTGTTAGGGCCGGTTGAAGCCAGTAAGAGCTGTTTGTGCAGCACTAACAGGGCAGAATGTAGCAACTATGGTCTCCCTTTTTTTTTTTTTTTTTTTAAAAACAGAGAAGGGAAAGAAGAAAAAGCACAGTTACTTACCGTAACAGGTGTTATCCAGGGACAGCAGGCATATATTCTCACAACCCGCTCGCCTCCCCGAGGTTGGCTTCTTTGCTAGCTATCTGAACTGAGGACCATGAGGAGGGTATGCGCCAAACCGGACAAACGACAAACGATGCACCACCGGTGGGGGTCTGTAATAGAGAGCAGCCTCTCGCACCGGCTGCACTTTTTGAAGCCCGTTACAGGACGGGACATCAACGACGAAACTGGCCGGGAACGATCGACGTCCCGCGGCCACGGCTGCCGGGAGCCCCCGGAGCCCAACGAGAAGACAAAAATTTTTTGTTTTAAAAAGGAAAAGAACAGAAAAGAACAGAAATCAAAAAGCACAGCGACCGAAAAAATCAGACGCGGTGTCAGGAAGCAGCGACACAAAAAAGATGAGGAGCTCACAATCCACAGGGCTTACTGGCTCCGCGGAAAAAAATGAACTGAGGACCACGAGGTGGAACGCGCCCTCTAGTGGGCGAGGAAGCAGACACATGCGTGGTGCAGTGTGCAAACTTGAAACTTCTAGCAAGTTTGCTTGAAAAGCTGTCCGCGCTGGGGCTCCGTAGATGACGTCACCCACATGTGAGAATATCATGCCTGCTTGTCCTGGGATAAAATCGAGACCCGGTCAGACCCTCTAGCAATGGAGGGAGGGTGAGGCAGGGACCTGGGGGGCCCAGGTGTAACCCCTAAAGCCGGCATCGTTCAGCTGGTCACCCCTGTCTCACTGAAGAGAAACCTCGACAGGAGAATAAAATTGCCATCTCATTGAAGACAAACCTCAACAGGAGAAATAGAATGGTAGTCTCACTGAAGAGAAATCTCAACAGGAAAAAATAACTATCGAGTCACAGCTAGAATTCAGGAGCTAGTTGAATAGCGACCATCACGTGCTGGGAGATAGAGCATACTGAAGATGCAGGAGGAGTGCCAGCCAATAGGACTACCTGTTAATCAGTTTCTCTATCTCCACCTGCTGGTAGATGTGTGCTATCCCATTGGTCTCTGGATTCATCTGCTGCTCTTCCTAAGGAACGACTACTTTGAAAATTGAGAGCCATGGAATCGAGGGTGAAATACTCATGTGGATTAAAAACTGGTTGGCAGATGGGAAACAGAGATTGGGGGGTAAATGGACAATACTCGGACTGGAAAAGCGTTATGAGTGGAGTGCCACAGGGTTTGGTGCCTGGGCCCGTGCTCTTCAACATATTTATAAACGACCTGGAAATTGATACAACGAGTGAGTTGATTAAATTTGCGGACGATACAAAGTTATTCAGAGTAGTGAAGACACAGAAGGAATGCGAAGACCTGCAATGTGACATAAACACACTCAAGGAATGGGCCGTGCCATAGCAAATGAGGTTTAACATGGTAAGTGTAAAGTGATGCACATCGGTAACAAAAATCTTATACATAAATACAGGATTCCGGTGCAGTACTCGGAGAGACCCCCCCCAGGAAAGAGACTTGGGAGTATTGGTAGATAAGTCAATGAAGCCACCCGTGCAATGCACGGCGGCAGCAAAAAGGGCAATCAGAATGCTAGATATGATTAAGAAGGGGATCACAACAGATCGGAGAAGGTTATCATGCCAATGTACCGGGCCATGGTACACCCCCACGTGGAATACTGCGTCCAGCACTGGTCGCTGTACATGAAGAAGGACATAGTACTATTCGAAAGGGTCCACAGAAGAGTGACTAAAATGGTTAAGGGGCTGGAGGAGTTGCCGTACAGTGAGAGATTAGAGAAACTGTGCCTCTTCTCCCTTGAAAAGAGGAGACTGAGAGGGAACATGATCGAAACATTCAAGATAATGAAGGGAATAGACTTAGTAGATAAAGACAGGTTGTTTACCCTCTCCAAGGTAGAGAGAACAAGAGGGCACTCTCTAAAGTTAAAAGGGGATAAATTCCGTACAAACGTAAGAAAGTTCTTCTTCACCCAGAGAGTGGTAGAAAATGGGAACGCTCTTCCGGAGGCTGTTATAGGGGATAACTCCCTCCAGGGATTCAAGACAAAGTTAGACAAGTTCCTGCTGAACCAGAACATATGCAGGTAAAGTTAGACTCAATTAGGGCAAAGGTCTTTGACCTAAGGGTAGCTACGGGAGCTGTCTGACCCAGCAGCGGCAGTTCTTATGTTCTGATTGGCCCAGGTTGTTTAAGGCCCCTCCCAAGGGAAGGGCCTTAAACAACCTGAGCTACTCAGAGCCTCAGGCCCCTCCCCGGTGCATTCCAATAATATTCACCTGGAACAAACTGCCTTAGTCAGTACGTCAAGCTCTGTCCCTGAAACTATTTAAATCCAGACCAAAAGCCCATCTTTTTGAGAATGTATTTAACTCACAACCCCCTTGGCCTAAATACCTGAGAAACTCCCTAAGCCCCTACTTGTCCTGGTAATTAGACTGTAAGCTGTACTGATCAGGGACCGTCTCATAAATGTGTTGATGTACATTGTGCTATAGAAATGTGAAATAGTAGTAGTGGTAGTTTTGATAAATATCTAATTTTAATAGTAGTAGTTGTTTGACTTTCTCCATTCCTAACGATCAAATATATTTTCAATAAGTCATATACTGACTTCATAGATTTCAAGCCACTTCAGTGCCTCAAGTTGTTACTGACAGTCTAGCAGCATAATAATTTTGAGAAGATGAGCCATACAGGACTTACAGGCTTTCCAACAATTAAGAAGCAGATGGGTTTGGAGAACAGAAAATCTCTCTCAGCTTCATCCTCATCATATAAGTCTACCAGCTCCTGCTGTTGCTGTCCTGTTACAAGAGGCATCCTGCATTACAAAAAAAAACAAAAAACACAACACTTCTTGAACATTTTTACTGAAGTGACACAGAGCAATAATACTGGACTATGAATCATAAAGAAGCATTTTTAAAATCCAGGCATTAAAAGTACAATTTTGTTTCAAAATTATACTTTCATATTGAAACATGGTGCACTTTGTGTCTGTATTGCTTTCTGTCACCTCATGGATCACTGACAAGTGTGTGTGTATATGAGTGTGTGCAAAACTGAATATACAGTACACAACCAGCCTTTATCCCCTCATGTCATTCTTCTGGTCCCTCCTTATTGATGTAGGCAACTGCTGTGACTTTGTCCAACATCACCCAGACATTATGCCCCCTCCTCTAGAGCACTGTTTTTCAACCTTTTTATACCCGTGGACCAGCAGAAATAAAATAATTATTTTGTGGTCCGGCAAACTATTAGGACTAAAATTTAAAAACCCCGTTTCCGCCCCATCTCCGTGAGCTCAGGCCCTGCAAATCATCTGATCCCATCCACACAAGCCTCAATTATGATTTTATATTGAATGTATTTTATTAAAATATAAAAAGAAACAATATTCTGTACAATTGTCATTTTATAAATATAAATATACAGAGCAAGGACCAACAAAACCCTGTCTCCTCTCCCCTTCACATATATCCCCTCTACTATTAAGAAAACTGAACAAGCCAAATTATTACAGAATGCTACCCAGAAATATCATGCTAACAGAATACTGCAGTCACACATGACAGGAATAGTGTTAGGGGAATGCAACTAGGGCAACCACCCCCTGGTCAGAGAGCACCCTAAGCCAGCTGGAAGCTAAAGAAGCACTGCCTGGGCTTTGCAGTCCCCAGTTATATCTTACAGCAGCTCTAGCAGGATATATATTTCAAATCTGATATATTCTAATCACAAAATAGAAATAAAATTATTTTTTTCTATCTTTTGTCATCTCTGGTTTCTGCTTTCATCTTCTTTTCACTCTCTTCCTTCCAGCGTCTGCCCTCTCTATCTCTTCAATCCAGCATCTGCCCCTTCCATCCACTGTCTGTCCTCTCCCTTCCATATGGTATCTGTCTTCTTTCTATGCCCCTCTCCCCTTTCCATCCAGCCTGCGCCCCCTCTCTCCTTTTTACATGATTCATTCCAGCTTCACAGCTCTCTTCATTTTTATCTCTCCTACACCAGATCTAGCATCGTTGTCCCTCTCTGCTTATTTTTCTGCTGACCCCTTCCCATCATGCCTGTCTCTCCCCTTCCCCTCCTCTAATCTCCCTGCCAGTTGTTTCCTTCCTTTTTTCCTTCTCCCTTCCCACCTCCTGCTGTCCAGCAGTAACTCTCTTCCCTTCCTCCCCTCCCAACAGTATCTCTCCTTCTCCTTCCCTCCAGGTCCAGTAGCAGCTGTCCCTTTTTTTCCCTTGCCCAGCAGCTTCCCAGACTCCTTTCCCTCCTTCCCTCCCAGCAGCATCTCTCCTTCTCCTTCCCTCCAGGTCCAGTACCAGCTGTCCCTTTTTTTCCCTTTCCCAGCAGCTTCCCAGATTCCTTTCCCTCCTCCCCTCCCAGCAGCATCTCTCCTTCTACCTCTCCAGTAGCAGCTGTCCCTTTTTTTCCCTTGCCCAGCAGCTTCCCAGATTCCAATAGTGGCTTTCTCCCCTCCAACAGCTCTCCTTGCTTCCCAGCGCAGCGATTCAGGAAGGCAGCCTTGGGTCCTTTGTTGGGTTGCGCCGCCTCTGATGAAAGAGGAATTTGCATCATCAGAGGCAGCCGCGACTCAGCAAAAGCCCCAAGGCTGCCTTCGTGAATCGCTGTGCTGGTAAGTAAAGGAGAGCTGCAGAGAGGGAAGAAAGCCACTGTCGGAGGCTCCTCATGATCTCTCCGGCCCAGCGCGGACCAGATGAAAATATCTCGATCTTGCCGGCCCTGTGTGGACCGACAGGAAATTTCCTGCGGACTGGCACTGGTCCGCGGACTGGTGGTTGAAGAACAGTGCTCTAGAGAATGAAAGTGATACAACTTCAGCCAGATGCCTCTGGTCTCCAGTTGATTGATGGGCCATACCACCTCTAGACAGACCACTATCAATGTACCATCTAACCCAGGCAGTATTTCTCCATACCTGGAGAATTGAATTGGTGATCATCACAATCTATTTGAGAGAATCCAGCAGATTGCTGAGAAAGTCCCACCATCCCAGGTCCTATCCACTCTGGATAGTGCAGGTGCCGGAAGAGCCGAAAAGAAGCTGTCCATCGTTTGCTGCCTAGGGGTTTACGCCAGGGCCGACGAGGAAGGACCCCTGACCACCCCTTTCCTCTTCGTATGGGGCATAAGAAACGAGGTAAAAGTTCAAGAAAAAGCTAAACTCGGAGAGATCTTAACGCGTCTCTCACAGCTCCTCACATCGCCGCCATCTTGGCCCGCCCCCATGCCGTGTCTTGTTTATAAGGTAAGGTAAGCGAGAGTTGTGCATTGCCATTTTGTGTTTTGTAATGGGTCAGACAGGTAGTAAAGATCCTCCCTCTCCTAGAAAGATGTGACTTGTAAAGCTTATGTTGCACGTGTATGTGAGACTCTCCCTCCAGCTCACATCTCTCTGTGTCACCAGTCCTCCCCGTATACTTTGCACTGTCTATACGCTTAATACTGAGGTAGGAAATATTGTAATGTGGCATGCATTGCCGGCAGAGTTCGATAGCTGTTTTCAGTTTCGATCTTCCCTTCCTCCTGCCATAGCTTGTAAACAGAACTGTTTCTTGGCTCCATCTCGAACGTGCAAGTCTGACCCTGACTCATATTTTGAGTCCCTCCTTCGGCTGCTACCCTCTGTTGCTTCTTGTTTTGTGTTTCCGTGTCTTTTGACTGCCCACTCTATGATTTCTGTTGCTCGGTTTTCAGAAGCACTTTGTTCTGTGCTGGCTCATATAAAAAAAAAATCGTTTTACAGGCTTTCTTTCTTGTGCGGAGCAAGGCTAATGTTTTTCTCACTGACCATCTGGCTGGCTGCCATAAAGATTTGCAAGTTGTAAATTCTCTCTGTGCTTATCTGGACACTCTAGTCACTGACCTCAAGGAATATGATTTTGGTTTACTCTTTCTGACTTAAAGCAACATTCCTCTGATTTGCAGTCTGAATTAGATAGAGCAAAAAGCACTTTTGGCTGCCAGACCAACTCCTGTCAGAACTTACTTACACTATCGGGGTCCGTGCATGAATGCTGAACCTTCTATGGGAATTAATGGGATTCTGACTAAATCTGATCGTACTACACCCCTGTCTGTAGCCCATCCAGATATAGGCTCTACTTTATTCTAGCACTCTTTTCTTATTATTCCCCAATGCCCTGTCAGTCTGGGCTTCTGCTGACACTGATGTAGGCTCTATTTCATGCACCTCCTATTGTGCTTCTCTGAAATCACTCACTCCCATTTTCATCAAGCAGTACCTGCTCTCCCGGGAAGAGGAGAGGGCCATGATTCCACTGATTGCTTCCTTTCTTTCCTCCGGTATTATTAAAACCACGATCTCTTCCTACAATACGCCCATCAATCCTGTTGTTAAAGCTGATGGCACCCCCCCCCCCCCCCGTTTCATCCAAAACCTTAGGGCTGTCAATGTTTTGGTAATTCCCATTGCACGCATTGTCCCTGACGTTCCTTCCCTCTTCTCCTCCATTCCACCTGCAGCCACTATTTTTCTCTGTCATTGAAGAATGTTTTTGGGTTTTTTTCTGTTCCTGTTGAGGCTACTCAGACCCTTTTTGCCTTCACCTTCCAGCAACAGAAGTATACTTGGTGTAGAGTGCCCCAGGGCTATGTTGACTCCCCTGTGGTGTTCTCCATTGTCCTTCGGGCTACTCTGCAGCCATGGACCGCCCCTCATGGTTTTGTCCTCATCCAGTATGTGGATGACCTCTTCCTATGTTTCATAACTCAGGAGACCTGTCAGGCTGATAGATTGGACTTTTTACAATGGTTGTCTGTGTGCAGTCACAAGGTGTCACGAAAGAAACTGCAATGGTGTAAATCTGAGGTGGAATACCTGGGTTTTGTCCTGTCTCATGGTCAGAGGAAAATTAGCACTTCTCGCATTGCTGCTGTCCTGGGTCTTGCCCTGCCCAGCTACCAAGAAAGACTTGCTTACTTTTCTTCGTATGATTGGTTACTGCCGCCAATGGATCCCTGATTGTTCCTTCTATGACCAGATTCTGAGACAGATCCTGGGTCCTGAAATGACTGATCTTATCAGATGAACTAAAGAAATGTTGGATGCTTTTGGATATTTGAAATGTGCTTTGGTTTTTAGCCCGGGCCGGGGTTTTCCTGATTAAAATCAAATGCTTCAACTATTTGCTTGAGACAATTGTAAAACCATGGCGGGAGTCCTGGCACAAGATCATGGTGGTAACTTACACCCTGTTGCCTTTTTTTTTTTTTTTTTCTAACAGTCACTCCTGTTCAAGTACAGGGCATGCCTGTCTGCTTGAGAGCCCTGGCTGCATGTGCTATGGTGGTAGAGATGGCAACTCCTCTGACCCTTGGTCTTTATAGCCCCTCCCTCCCCTGTTCTCCTTCCTCTTCTTTCCCCTCCTGCTTTTCCCCCTTCCTCTATTTTTTTCCCAACTTCAATCCTTTGTTTCCCCTTCTGAACTTGATACCTGAAACATGGCCGGTGCCCAAAGCCACCCTTTGGGCGGACTTTGGTGCAAAGAGGGGAAACCTAGCTCTCCTTTATTCATTGCTTGTCATATCATGTCATTGGTCATCGCAGTGCTCACTCGACATTTCAACTTCTTGCCAGTGATTTTTTCATTTTTGACCTTCGTTCCCTGATAGAATTATGCCTTTGTTATTGTTGACATGTTCTCCCTATGGCCTGCAGTTTTTCCCACCACAAATGAAACAGCTCAGACTGTGGTGAATATCCTACTTCGCGAAATCATCCCTAGGTGGAGATGCCCCACACATATTACCTCAGATAATGGTCCTGCTTTCACTGCCAGAGTATGCAAAGACTTAGCTAACATAGAAACATAGAAGATGACGGCAGAAAAGGGCTACAGCCCATCAAGTCTGCCCACTCTGCTTACCCACCCCCTGTCTATGCCCTAATGACCCAATTTCCTTATCTTGACACTCGTAGGGATCCCACATGGGTATCCCATTTATTCTTAAAGTCTGGCACGCTCTCTGCCTCGATCACCTGCACTGGAAGCTTGTTCCAATGATCAACCACTCTCTCTGTGAAGAAATACTTTCTGGTGTCGCCATGAAATTTTCCGCCCCTGAGTTTGAGCAGGTGCCCTCTTGTGGCCGAGAGTCCCTTGAGAAAGAAAATATCATCTTCCACTTCGACACGTCCCGTGAGGTACTTAAATGTTTCGATCGTGTCTCCCCTCTCCCTACGTTCCTCGAGAGTGAAGAGCTGCAATTTGTTCAGTCTCTCTTCGTACGAGAGACCCTTGAGCCCCGAGATCATCCTGGTGGCCGTCCACTGAACCGATTCAATTCTGCGCACATCTTTACTGTAATGTGGCCTCCAGAATTGCACACAGTACTCCAGATGAGGTCTCACCATGGCCCTGTACAACGGCATTATGACTTCAGGCTTTCGGCTGACGAAACTTCTATTGATACAACCCAATATCTGCCTTGCCTTAGATGAATAATCATGTATACAGAATATAACCCACTAAATATGAAAAGTGCAACACAAACTTAAATTCTAATCATCTATATATCGTATCCACATTTTAATCTTATTGAAAAATATAGAAGGATATATCCAGCTTCGTTCAAACTTATCCATAAAAAGATTCGCCAGCGAAGGGGCCAACGTGATCAGATAAATTTACAATAGATGATTTATCTACAGGTATTTCAGGCTGAATGGTGCAATACTCAGAATTCCTCTGTATAGAGGTCTGTAGCTGCTATGGATAATTTACTTGTTGCCTAAAATTCATAAATCGATATCTGATCCACCCGGTAGGCCTATTGTCTCAAATTGTGGTGCTTTACTTGAGGCCTCCTCAATATATATTGACAAATTTTTACAAACATTTGTTAAACAAACTACCGCGTATATTCAGGATACTACTGAGTTCCTTGGTAAACTGTAAACGATTGTCCCGGACTCCCACTCAATTATGGTGACGATTGATGTATGTTCTCTTTACACAATCATTCCACATGCTGAGGCAATGGACGTAATAAAAGAAACTCTGGAGAAAAGAATAAATCCTACAGTACCAACTGAGTTTTTGCTTCAATTAGCCAACATTGTTCTTACTGACAGTTTTTTCATGTTTGAGAATTCCCTATTCCAACAAACAACAGGGATAGCTATGGGTATCACTATGGCCCCTTCGCTGGCGAATCTTTTTATGGATAAGTTTGAACGAAGCTGGATATATCCTTCTATATTTTTCAATAAGATTAAAATGTGGATACGATATATAGATGATATTTTTATTGTTTGGAATGGGGACGAAGAAGAACTCATCCAATTTCTGCAATATATAAATTCATGTCATCCTAAAGTGAAATTTACTCACTCTTACAATGTTGAAAAAATTTCATTCATTGACGTTCAAATAACCATACAAGACGGAAGATTCCAGACTGAAGTATATTTTAAGCCTACTGACTGTAATTCTGCACTTCTTTTCTCTAGTGCACATCCGTCTACTTTGAAGAAGAGTTTACCGTATTCCCAATTCCTCAGGATTAGGAGAATATGTTCTTCTACTTTAGAATACAAGAGGCAGGCGAATATACTGAAAAATCGATTTCTTCAACGGGGATACCCTTTGAAAATTGTTACAGCGGCATATAAACGTGCACTATACAATCATCGTGAATATCTACTGACTCCTAAAAATAAAAACTCTTCATCTCAGGAGGAACATGTGATGACTTGTGTCTTAACTTTTTCAAATGATAGTTATCAAACTGTCAGATCCTTGAGAAAACACTGGGAGATTTAAAAAATCTCAGGGATATTTCAAAATTTTCATCTAAGGATAGCATATCGCAGAAAACGAAACCTTAAAGAAATTTTATGTCCACCTATGCTTCCTGGATTGTTGAAACACATTGACAGTTCTTCCCAAGGTCATCATAGTTGTGGCAATTGCCAAATGTGTACAATCATGATGAATACCAATATATTTTGTAACCCTGGAGATAATAAAAACTATCAATTAAACCATACCTCCAACTGTAAGTCTCAAGGAGTCGTATATATTCTGCAATGCCCCTGTAAACTGCTCTATGTAGGACAAACATCTAGGAGATTCAATATTCGCCTCACTGAGCATAAGAGTAATATTAAAAATCAAGTACTTACTGCTCCGTTGGCAAAACATTGCATTGACAAAAATCATGGGTTCTTTTCTCTTAAGGGTATTGTCATCGAGATTGTTGATCGGAATATCAGAGGAGGGGACTATAGACGATATCTAGCTCAGCGTGAACAACGCTGGATTAATCGATTGAGAACTTTAGACCCTTGTGGTCTTAATAGAAATTTAGAATGGCAACATTTCTATTAATATATCTTTCCAGCTATGCTATTATTTTGATGGAGTTCAGTGCTTTAACTTGAACATGACTGTGAGGTCATAATGTCACATGACTACTTCCTGGAATGGAAGCACATAAATTAAACGCTGTCGCCATTTTATTTTTTGCTAGAGAATGTTTGGTAGCTGATATGCATGCAGTGAGTATTGTTACATCTGTTACTGCATATTTGATATAGAACGTACACTAATGCCTTTATCTGTTATATTCTAGATGTCCTAATGTACTTTGGCTATTAGCCCTGAAGCAGTGGACTCACACTATTGTCCACGAAACGCTGCTGCGTCGGCGGCATAGCCAGTGCATAGGCATTAGACTGCGACTTGTCTCTTAAAAGCTACAAATGAACATCGCTTAAGATAAGTGAATTGTAAAATCATTATGAGACTTATAGACCTTTCATTTCTCTAACTTTAAGAAATTGCAATGCTCATATTCAGTTAGGGTGGGATTATGTTTATAAAGTAACCCTGAAGGTTTAGCTAAAACTTTATTTAATAGAACATTCCTGATATGAACATTTTAATATGGACCTTTAGGGTGTAATAAAGAAAAAAGAGAAAAAAAGTTTAAAAAAATTAATATTTAGTTAAAAAAAACTCTATAAGATTCCAGGTTTTTTGGCCTATGACTGGAGCGTGGAGTGTATTACTACGCTGACAGTTCAGTCCATGATAGGACTTCGCGTAGGCTCCAATTCTGAAGCCTTTTCCTGGATTAGAATTTAAGTTTGTGTTGCACTTTTCATATTTAGTGGGTTATATTCTGTATACATGATTAATTATAATTTGGACCACTAGGGTAATTGAGATTTAGTTTATTGCCTTAGATGAAGCCTTCTCCACTTGATTGGCAGTTTTCTTTTTTTTTATAAATCTTTATTCATTTTTGAATCTTACAACAAGTGAGTTAAACATAATAAAAACAATTTTCACATATCACTTGTATTTACAATCAGATATTCTTATATAATAAATTAAATCCCCCCCTTTTTATCAATACTTCTATTCCATATGATATACATTTCCTACCCCAACCCCACATATATACTACCCATGTGCTAAGATATCTGATCATTAGAGTAATTAGTCAATGGCCCCCATATTTTTTTAAAATTATGAATATTCCCTTGTTGTAACGCTATCATCTTTTCCATCTTATATATGTGACAAACTGAATTCCACCAAAATGTATAATTTAATTTAGTATAATCTTTCCAATTTTGAGTAATTTGTTGCATGGTGACCCCTGTCAATATTAATAATAACTCTGCGTCCTTCACTGATTTGAGGAGCTTCCAAAGTGCGTGGCCGGATAGAAGCCTGCTCCACATGGTCTTTCTATGCAGATATCCTATGCTCCAATGCAAAATCTGCTGGCCCTGCTGCGCCATGCAGTCCTTCATTTCATCCACCGTAGCCTGGAATTTGGTAAACTTATTGTCAATGAGGGCAGAAAGATGCTTGGTAGTCTCTAGCACCACATTATTGTGCAAAGTAATAGTGGGCCGTGGCGAGTGGGCCTCAGCCACCATCTTGGGCAAGGTTGAGATCTTCTTATATCTGGCTGGCTGCAAGGCTTTCATGGGCACACCTCAGCAACAGCTCCTCAATGCTATGTCCCAAGACACCCAGGAAGTTTAACAAAGGTCCAGAAGTATTTGTGCACAAAATAATGCAGGGAGCAGAGGGAGAGATAGAGCTCAGGTCCATGAGTAAAATTTATGTGTGGATCCCAGAACCTAAATATGCATGTGTAAGTTTAAATTAAAGCCAATTAGTACCGATCATTATTAGCACTCAGTTATCAGTGCTAATTGATTCATTTGTCAATTAAATTGCGCACACAAATTCGGTGCACACCCAAATTTGCTTGTGAAATTTTGAGCACCATATGTAGAATTAGTGTGATAACTCACAGTATTCTATAAGTTATGCATGTAAACAATGGTATAGCGAGTGGGAGGTGCCCCCTGTGCCCTTCTGTTTACCCCCTCCCTCCGCTCCAACCCCCCCCTCCCGTACCTTTCTCTTTGCCCCCTCGTTCCTTCCACACCAAATCTCCCCACTGCTTCTCTGCCACATTCATGCTGTCCTTTCCCACCCCTTACCTCTCAAAATCTTCACCAACATGAGCAGCTTCTTCAGCCTGCTGCTTGCTCTGGCTTTCCCTCTATCACTTCCTGGCCCTGTGACCTAGAAATGATTTCAGAGGGAGCCAGGCTGGTGCTAGCAGCAGGCTAGAGTAGTTGCTCATGTTGGCGAAAATTTTAAAGAGGTATGAGGGGGGGCAGGGAAGGGAGGGTATGACCGTGGAGGGGGCAGAGAGGTGTTGTCATCCCCACCAAGATGATGCCCAGGGCGCTCCGTCCCCGCCCCCCTTACTATGCATGTAAATGAGCCCTTTTCCCCCTAGACTACCTGTAAAATACATTCTATGATGTGCGCAGACAGATAGAAAAACTAAAAACTGACAAATCCCCGGGTCCGGATGGAATCCATCCAAGGGTGCTGAAGGAACTAAAAGAGGAAATACCGGAACTACTACAGCAAATTTGCAACCTGTCTCTGAAAACAGGTGTGATTCCAGAGGATTGGAAGATAGCCAACGTTACGCCCATCTTTAAAAAGGGATCAAGAGGAGACCCGGGAAACTACAGACCGGTGAGTCTGACCTCTGTTCCGGGGAAAATGGCGGAAGCACTAATAAAAGAAAAAATTGATGAACATTTTGAAAAACACGAACTTCTGATAACCAGCCAACATGGTTTCTGCAGGGGGAGATCGTGTCTGACCAACTTATTGCACTTCTTCGAGGGAATTAACAAACAGATGGACAAAGGAGACCCCATAGACATCATATACCTAGATTTCCAGAAAGCCTTTGACAAGGTGCCTCATGAACGTCTACTCCGGAAACTGAAGAACCATGGGGTGGACGGAGCCGTGCATAGATGGATCAGAAACTGGTTAGCGGGTAGGAAACAGAGGGTAGGGGTGAAGGGACACTACTCAGACTGGAGGAAAGTCACGAGTGGTGTCCCGCAGGGCTCAGTGCTCGGGCCACTGCTATTTAATATATTCATAAATGATCTAGAAACAGGAACAAAGAGTGAGATAATAAAATTTGCGGACGACACCAAACTATTTAGTGGAGCTCGGACAAAGGAAGACTGTGAAAAATTGCAAAGGGACTTGGACAAATTGGGAGAATGGGCAGAGAGATGGCAGATGAAGTTCAATGTTGAGAAATGTAAAGTATTGCATGTGGGAATCAGAAACCCGAGGCACAGCTATACGATGGGAGGGATGTTATTGAATGAGAGTACCCAAGAAAGGGACTTGGGGGTAATGGTGGACATGACAATGAAGCCGACGGCACAGTGCGCAGCGGCCGCCAAGAGAGCGAATAAAATGCTGGGGATAATCAAGAAGGGTATTACAACAAGAACGAAAGACGTTATCCTGCCGCTGTACCGGGCAATGGTGCGTCCGCATCTTGAGTACTGCGTCCAGTATTGGTCACCATACCTTAAGAAGGATATGGTGTTACTCGAGAGAGTTCAGAGGAGAGCGACACGACTGATTAAGGGGATGGAAAACCTTTCATATGCTGAGAGATTGGAGAAACTGGGTCTCTTTTCCCTGGAGAAGAGAAGACTTAGAGGGGATATGATAGAGACTTACAAGATCATGAAGGGCATAGAGAGAGTAGAGAGGGACAGATTCTTCAAACTTTCAGAACATAAAAAAACAAGAGGGCATTCGGAAAAGTTGAAAGGGGACAAATTCAAAACAAATGCTAGGAAGTTCTTCTTTACCCAACGTGTGGTGGACACCTGGAATGCGCTTCCAGAGGACGTTATAGGGCAGCGAACGGTACTGGGGTTTAAGAAAGGATTGGACAATTTCCTGCTGGAAAAGGGGATAGAGGGGTATAGATAAAAGATTACTGCACAGGTCCTGGACCTGATGGGCCGCCGCGTGAGCGGACTGCTGGGCGCGATGGACCTTAGGTCTGACCCAGCGGAGGCATTTCTTATGTTCTAGATGTACATATTTATTGAATAGTACTTAAGTGGAAGTTTGGCATTTATACATGTATGTATGTGCACATAGTGTATGCGCCTTAAGCCTATAATTGGTACATCACATTCTTTGTAAGAAAGGTGAGAGATATAATAAAACACATTTTTCAAGCAGCTTTATGGGCAAAGGATTTATTTTGAATCACATATTTACGTCTTTCTACTCTTACCAACAGTTTCTTTGTGCCTTAAAAATAAATCTTTTTATTGAATTTTTTGGTAATTAGATATACAGTACTTTGTTGTTGAAATTCACTTGTATTCTTTATCTTTTGTGAACTTAATGGTATTTGCAGTATAGAAGTAATTTTATGTTATGGGGGGGAGGTTTGGTCAGAGGGGTCCACTGGGGAGTTTCTCAAGGTCAGGAAGTGGGGAGGAGGGAGTCCAGATAGAACATAACAGCATTACTGGGTCAGACCAATGGTCCATCTAGCCCAGTAGTCTGTCCTGACGGTGACCAATCCAGGTCACTAGTACATGGCAGCAGTGGCGTACTAAGGAGGGTGTGGGGGAGGATTGTCGCCCCGAGCATGGTTTTTTTCTATGGGTACGACACCCCTCCTCCTCTCTGCCCCCCCTGCTCCTCTCCTAGCCACATGTACACACCACCTTGCCTTCTCTGTACCTTTTTTACTACCCCGGCACGAGGTTGTTGCCCGGATCGGCAACAGCGAATTCTATGTTGTCACTTCCGAGACCAGCACCTAGGAAGTGACATCATAGGGTGAGCCGACACCGATATGGGCATGCTGCTCATGCCAGAGAAGTTAAAAAGGGAAAGGGAAGGGGGCACACGTGCGGCGGGGGGAGTGGGGAAAGGCCACCACCACTCCAGGCCAGGATTAACTAATAGGCCAAGTAGGCACGTGCCTAGGGCCCGAAATGGTCAGGGGAGCCCGATGAAGGAGGGCATCAACATTGGTTTTTCCAAACGGCAATGGGCCCCTCCAGCATCGATCGGCAACACCCCCCCCCCCCCCCATCAACGGAAAGTAAGACAAGCAAGCAACACGGGTAAGAAAGGCAGCAGGAACTGTATTGGTTGCCCAAAGCTTCCCTGTTTCCGCTTGGGCGCATGGTGGGATGGGATGGGGCGGGGCAGGGGGACCCTGAGGAATTAAGTTTGCTTGAAAAGCTGTCCGCGTCGGGGCTCCGTGGATGACGTCACCCACATGTAGAGAATATGCTGCCTGCTTGTCCTGGGATAATACGCCACTGCCTGGCCGAAACCCAGAGTAGCAACATGCCATGCTGCCGATCCAGGGCAAGCAGAGGCTTCCCCCATGTCTTAATGGACTTTTCCTCCAGGAACTTGTCCAAACCTTTCCAGAGCTTAACTATTCTCTGAGTGAAAATAAATGTCCTCCTATTTCCCTGTAACTTCATCGAATGGCCGCTCCAGTCTTTACCGACCAATTCTCAACAACCCAGCTGCGCATCCGCCCCTGTCAGACTAGAGAGAAGCGATGAGGGAGACGCCGGTCCAGCGCGCCTTCACTCACCTCACAGCACCGACCCGTTGCCGCCACTCCGCGCTGGAGTCCTTTGGTCACCCTGGCAACCGCCGCAGTGACGTCAGGCGCCGGCCGGCTGCGTCTTAATGGGCACGCGCACTACGGCACGTCACGTGGTTCCCTTACACCCGGCTCGTGTAACGTTACAGTAATGGTAGACCCACATTGAATGCAGTTAACTGGATATCTTGGTTTAGAGCCGCCCCTCATTGGGCCAAGCGCCACTGAGCAAACGTTGCATACGCCTAAACAGACAGCTGCCGGCCCCCTTTAATCCCCGCCTCCCGCTCGCGCTTTGCCAGCTAGAATGTTGCCTCCCACGGCTGCCCGTCGCGAGCCACTCGGAAGTCGGCGCGCGGCCGCAGACCCCCGTGACGCCTGAGGCGACGGTCAACTGCTAACGGTCACCCTGGAGGTGGGAGCGCGAGCGTAGTGGCGCGAGAGCGCTGGGAGCGCGAGGTGGCTGTGGCTCAGCGCTCCCCCCCCCCCCCC
Source organism: Geotrypetes seraphini (assembly GCF_902459505.1). Lineage (NCBI taxonomy): Eukaryota > Metazoa > Chordata > Amphibia > Gymnophiona > Dermophiidae > Geotrypetes > Geotrypetes seraphini. The sequence goes on along the minus strand of NC_047086.1, from coordinate 6,679,656 downwards.
TCAAGTCCGGATCCAGCGTACAGGTTGAGCCAGTCCCGGCTTTGCTCTGCGAGGTTTTTCGCTGGAATCCCGTTGCCCTTCTACAGGTAAACGGGCGCTATCGCAAAAACTAGGACTGGCTCAGCCTGGGAGGTGGAGACGGATGGACGGGCTCGCGCTAGAGATATGCGCAGAAGGAGCCCGCCCTCGGGTCAGACTGCAAGGAGTTATTTCTATAGTGCTGCACAGAGTCGCAAAGGAGACGGTCCCTGCTCCAAAGAGCTTCCAACAGAGGTGTCAAAGTGGGTCCTTGAGGGCCGCAGTCCAGTCGGGTTTTCAGGATTTCCCCAATGAATATGCATGAGATCTATGTGCACGCACTGCTTTCAATGCATATTCATTGGGGAAATCCTGAAAACCCGACTGGATTGCGGCCCTCAAGGAGGGACTTTGAGATCCCTGGTCTAATCAGTTCCTCTCCAGGTACTGTAAGGAAGCCATACCCAGCAAAAAGAAGCCCTTAGAGCAGGGGAGGGCAACTCCGATCCTCGAGGGCCGTAGTCCAGTCGGGTTTTCAGGATTTCCCCAATGAATATGCATGAGATGTATGTGCACGCACTGGTTTCAATGCATATTCATTGGGGAAATCCTGAAAACCCGACTGGATTGCGGCCCTCCAGGAGGGACTTTGACACCCCTGGCTTACAATCTAAGCAGATGCCATGGATACAGTAGCTCCCTTTAATTTTAGTTTTTGATGTCATTTCAGAAAAGAAATCAAAACCCTGCTTTTCAAAAAATCCATCCAAATATCTTAACCCCTCCTCTTTTACCTCCAGAAGATTCACCTACCTTCAGATAACCTTCCCCCAAATTACCCACCTTAACACCTTCCAATTAAACAAATACCATAAATAGATTGTAACCTACCCTCTCTAACTGCATTCCATATGTATTTTTCATACAGTTCTTCACTGTCAGTTTAATTTCCATCCTATAAGTTCACATAGAATTTCTCTTTTTTCAACCATCTTTATTTTCTCTTCTTTATTAATTTCCAGGTACTTTAGTTAGATTGTGAGCCTTCGGGACAGTAAGGGAATTTTTTAAGTACCTTCTTACTTCTCATTTATAATCTTAATGTATATTTTCTTCAAACCGCTTAGAACCTAACGGATGTAGCGGTATATAAGAAATAAATTACATTACATTACATTACATTTCAAGTCTCCCCCTCTCATATTTAGTTGCGTCAATGTTTTCATCCCCATTTTAATATTTTTTTTAACTTTGTAAACCGACCAGATACATGTTAGGTATATCAAATTATGAATAAACTTGGTTAATCAGCTGGCTGGCTTGGAGGGCAGAGGAGAAGGGGTTAAGGATTGAAAGCTATATCAAAAAGGTGGGTTTTCGGGCTGCTCTTAAACAGGGGAAGGGGCTTGACGGACAAACTCGGGGGCAGCTAGATGAAAGGAACGAAGTCTGGAATTGGCAGAGGAGGAGAAGGGTAACGTTGAGAGTGACTTATCTGAGGAACGGAGGTCTCTGGGAGGTGGATAAGGAGAGAGAAGCGAGGAGAGATATTGAGGGGCAGCAGAATGAACCCACTTGTAGATCAGCAATAAGAGCTTGAACTGTATGTGATGGCAGATAGGGAGCCAGTGAAGTGACCTAAGGAGTGACATGAGCGTAGCCAGGTTGGTAGAAGATGAATCATGTAGCAGAGTTTTGCCCAGATTGCAAGGGGGAGAGGCGACACTGCAGGAGACCAGTTAGGAGTAGATACCCCTTGTCCCTAGTAATCCAGTTGCCCAGCAATTCCTGTCCTCGAGAGCCACAGGCAGCTCAGGTTTTCAGGATCTCCACCATGATGAATATGTACGAGTTGGATTTGCATGCACTGCCTCCTTGAGATACAGCTGGCACTAATTCATCGTTCAGATGGATTAGACTGAAAGCTGTTTCTTGCTGAGACAGACCAAAGGTATATAGAATCGAGCACCCTGTATTTGCCCAGTCTAGAAATGTACCTGGCTAGCAAATCCCCAAAAACAGACTCATTCTTTGCAGGGATGAGCACTAGCCCTGCAGGCTTATATTTGTTTCTGGGCTTTTCCTCTAGGAATTTGTAGAGCTCCTTATTCAAAGCTTTGTCCACGTCATTTGACAACAGATTACACAGTTTGATAGTTCACTGAAAGAAAAAATATACTTTTTCCCAATTTGTCTCAAATCTACTTCGGGGTGGGTTTTCTAGTCCTAGTGGAATCTGAATTCAAAAACGTTCATGAGTCACCTGTTTACATAGGCCACTGACAGCCTGACCAATATTTTGCCCAGCATAGCATTAGTTGGAGATTGCTTTCTTTGGCATCTGCTGCCCCTGCCTGTTCATCTCTCGTATGATTTTATAAATCTATGTAGTATACCCTCCCTTTTCTTCACTTTTATTTCATGATTTTTATGGGAAGGGTGACCACATGTCAAATAGAATGAGCCCAGTTAAAGGATATCCTAATGCTTAGAGCAGTGGTTCCCAACCCTGTCCTGGAGGAACACCAGGCCAATTGGGTTTTCAGCCTAGCCCTAATGAATATGCATGAAGCAAATTTGCATGCCTATCACTTCCATCATATGCAAATCTCTCATGCATATTCATTAGGGCTAGCCTGAAAACCCGATTGGCTTGGTGTTCCTCCAGGACAGGGTTGGGAATCACTGGCTTAGAGCAGCAAGCTGAGAATTAGAGAAGCCCACTGCTGCTTTCTATGATCTTGGGCAAATCACTGATGCTCTATTGCAGGGGTGCCCACACTTTTTGGGCTTGCTAGCTACTTTTAAAATGACCAAGTCAAAATGATCTACCAACAATAAAATTTAAAAAACACAAAGCACACTGAACGCAGAGAAAATGTTAATTATCCTTTATATTCAAGTTTCAAGTTTATTTATACATTTGATGAATCGCCTATTAAAATTGCTAGGCGATGTACATAGTCTAATTAAAGAAAACAGAGAAACTATTATAGAACAAATTCCGCAGGTTTTCTAAGAGGTCAAGGCAGATGACTTTATGCAATGTCACCTCAGGAACAACTGTACAAAAATAGACAAATATACCCCCCTCCCTTTTTACTAAACCACGATAGCGTTTTTTAGCACAGGGAGCTGCGCTGAATGCCCCGTGCTGCTCTCGACGCTCATAGGCTCCCTGCACTAAAACCCGCTATTGCAGTTTAGTAAAAGGGGGCCATAGTGCAAAATATAGACAGCAGATATAAATTCTCAAAACGGACACATTTTGATCACTAAATTGAAAATAAAATCATTTTTCCCACCTTTGTTGTCTGGTGATTTCATGAATCTCTGGTTGCACTTTATTCTTCTGACTGTGCATCGAATATTTCTTCCCTTCTTTCAGCCTGCTGTATGCTTCCAGACCTCATTCCCTCCGCCAACTTTTTCTTCCTCTTTCCTTGCCCCCCTCCCCTTTCTTTCTGTCTTCCTGTCCCCCCTTTCTTTCTTTTTCCCTTCTTTCTTTCTATCTCCCTGCCTGCTCCCAAGCCACTGCTGCCACCATCGGGGAGCAAGCCTACAAACCACCGCCGCCCCAAGCTCTCCCTGCTTCCCCACACAGAAACGTCGGGCCGACCAGATTTCCTCTTCCCAACGTCATTTCTGACGTCGGAAAGGAAGTTTTGGGCCAGCCAAGCAGTGATTGGCTGGCCCGGAACTTCCTCTCCGATGTCAGAATTGACGTAGGGTGGGGGAAGTTGGTCGGCTCGGCGCTTCGCAATCTACCAGTCAATCGCGATCGACCTTTTGGGCACTCCTGCTCTAGATCCTTGCAGATCAGAGGTTTATTTGTATACCCTTCTGCTAGAAGAATAAAGAGAATAAAATTATTAGAGGATCTGTTTGCATATTGAGTGGTTGAGTTGGATATACTGGTTTCTGAGCTGTTGTTTTGTGCAATGATGATTGGGATTTTCGGGGTAGAATTAAGACCTATTTAAAAAAATGTGTTTAAACAGTAAGACCCAGATTCTCTAAACGGTGCCAATTTTTTTTAGGTGCCAATAGGTGCTCAAGGTCAGTAAAAAAAAAAAAAGCCGCTTTAATGCTGTTTTTAACCGAGTTCCAAGGTAGCTAAAAAATTGGCGCCAGAATCATGCCTCTGTAGGTGCTTTAGGCTGCCTAATGCCTCTGCACTGCCAGAAGAAGTAATAAATCGATTTTGGAAGAGATCAAACTGGCTATGTCACTCAAAGCCCAAATGATGAAGTTATGACTGTCTTATTTTGGTTACACCATCAGAAGAGAGAGATCATTGGAGGAGGACATCATGTTTGAGAAGATCGAAGGAACCAGGCGAAGAGGGCGACCTGCAATCAGATGATTGGACACATTGAAAACAACCATGGGGATGACGCTGGAGGACCTTTCCGGACTAGCACAAAACTGATTTCTTTTTAGATCCGCAATTCATCGAGTCGCTAGGACTTGAACATGAGTCGATGGTACCTAACAACAATAATGCCACTGTATGTGTGGCTAACACCAGACGTGGCATTAGGCGGCCTAAAGCGCCTACAGAGGAGCGATTCACGTCAAAGTTAGGTGCCAGAAATGTAGGCCTGGAAGACCCTAGCCTATGTTTCCTTTGCTGGAGACGCGATTCTGTATGCTACTACTATTTATCATTTCTATAGCGCTGAAAGCGTACGCAGCGCTCTACATTTAACATACAACAGACAGTCCCTGCTCAGAAGAGCTAACTATCTAATTAGACAGGACATCTCAGGGTTGGGGAGATTATGGTAGAAGAAATGATACAGTGGGTCTAGGTATCTGACGAGTAGGAGTTAAGAGTTGAAAGTGGGCTTTTAGCTTGGATTTGAACGCTGCTAGGGATGGAGCATGACGTTTTGATTCAGGCAAGCCTGTTCCATAAGGTGCGGCAAGAAAGAAAGGACGGAGTGTAGAGTTGGCAGTGGAAGAGAAGGATACAGATAAGAGAGGCTTGTTCGAACGGAGCTCACGGGAAGAGAGTAGGGGGAGATAAGTGAAGAAAGCTATTGGGGGGCTTCAGAGTGAATGCACTTGTAAGTCAGTAAGAGGAGCTTGAACTGTATTCGGAAATGAACGGGGCGCCAATGAAGTGACTTGAGAGGGGTAATGTGAGAATAGCGGCTCTCACGGAATATGAGTCGTGCAGCAGAATTTTGAACGGATTGAAGAGGTGAGAGGTGGGTGAGTGGGAGGCCTGAGAGAAGTACGTAGCAGTAGTCTAAGCACGAGGTGATGAGAGCGTGGATAAGGGTTTTGGTAGTGTATTCAGAGAGGAGAGGACGGATTTTGGTAATATACTGTAGAGGATTTTGGTGGTTTGGCACCATTGTGTAATTGACACGTGATCAGTGGCCACTTTTAAGGTGGCTGGCGCCGGTTAGAGAATCCAGGCCTAAGTGATTCTGTATGTGGATGTGTTTTAATATTGTTAAATTCTTGGGAATGCAAAGTTTGGGTGGACTGTAAATCAATTAATGTCACTTTCTTCAATAACACTAGAGTATTTTTGCAAGTTACTGTGTTGTCCCAAGTGGATTACTATAATTCCCTTTATTCTGGAATTTCAGTGAAATTTATGAAGAAAATTTGCTTAGTGCAGCTGCAAGATTAATATATAGGAAGTCTAGATATGGTTGATGAACTTTCATTGGCTCCCAGTTGAATTATGTATTAAGTTTAAGTTGTGGCGTTTGGTCTTGAAAACTGCACGGGGGAGGTGTCAGAAGGTTTTCCCTATTTATTTCTGTTGCTGGATGGCTTCACCAAGAGTCGCAATCAAGGCTGTTTATCTTTTCCATCAATGAAAAGAATTAAACTTAAATCTGTATATTACATTACATTACATTACATTAGGGATTTCTATTCCGCCATTACCTTGCGGTTCAAGGCGGATTACAAAAGGTTAATTTAAAAACAGAGTTACAATGATTAGCTAGAGAGGTAGGTTGTAGATCTTATAGACATTTAGCGGGTTGTTGAGGGTGAGGTGGTTTGTAGTAGAGTTGATAGGTGGTCAAAGTGGAGGTTCTTTTGTTATTATTAGTGAGTAATGGTTAGATCGATCGTCAGTTTTGGTGTTACTAAGAGGTCGTGATGTTATTGCTGCTTCAGGAATTTCTTGAAAAGTGTGGTCTTTATTTCCTTTCTGAATGTCCTATAGTCTGGGGTGGTCATCAGAAGGTTGGAGATTTGGTTGTCCAGTCTTGCGGCTTGAGTGGCTAGTAGGCCGTCGTGTAGTCTTGTTCTTTTTACTTCCTTGATTGGGGGGGGGTATGAATGGGGAGTGCGTTTTTCTGTGTCTGGTAGTGGGTGCTTGGATGAGGCGATTGTTCAAGTATGATGGGCTGTCTCCGTGTATGGTTTTAAATAATATGCAGTAGAATTTGAATTGGATTCTTTCTTGGATTGGAAGCCAATGTGAGTTGATGAAGGCATCCGTAATGTGGTCATGTTTTTTCAATGAGTATATGAGTCTCAAAGCTGTATTTTGGATTGTTTGGAGTTGTCTAATCATAGTTGCAGGGCAAGGAAGGAAGAGGATGTTGCAGTAGTCCAATATACCCAGTATTAGAGATTGTACTATAAGTTGAAATTGTGTTCTTTCAAAGAATTTTCGGACTTGTCTCAGGTTTCTCATGATTGCGAATGATTTCTGAATTGTTTTATTTATTTGCGGTTGCATAGTGCAGCATCTGTCTATGGTCATGCCAAATAGTTTTATGGTGGTTTGGATGGGATATTTGATTGCGTTTATCTCTAAGTTGGTTGTGGTTTGGATCTTGTCATTTTCGAGAAGGATGAATTTGGTTTTGTCTTGGTTGAGTTTAAGTTTGTGATTTTTCATCCAGGTTGTGACTGTTTCAAGTGTTTGGTGAAGTTTGTCTGTCATGGTAGGTTTGGAATGATCGTATGGGATGAGGATGGTGATGTCGTCAGCATAACTATAGGTGGTTATGCCCAGATTGTCCAGATGCGTTCCTAGAGAAGCAGTGTAGAGATTGAAGAGGGTAGGGGATAGTGGAGATCCTTGTGGTACGCCGCAATCTTTCTGCTATCAAATGGCTGACTTGGAATTCGTTACCTTTAGTAATTCTTTTTCATATGGCTTTTTGTAAAAAACAAACTTTTTGCTAATCCCCCCTTTTTATCAAGCTGCACTGCTGAGCAGTCCATAGGGTTAGACTGGAAGATTCGGCATTTAGTATTATATTGTTATTACGACTTGCTTTGAACCCGTTTTGTGGAGATATGGTATTTTATTAGAGCTTTGTATCCCACCATAACAAAGCATATTCTAGCTTTTCTCGAAGAGCAACCTCTGTGGTTACTTTTGGGATTGGCATATTAGCATGTCCTACCTTCTTGCGAGAGGTGGGGAAGGTGGTTCTGGTGATGTAAACGTGAACTTCTTTATTTTATGTATTTATTTAGAGAACTTGTATTTTAGCAAGGACAGAGTATAGAATAGAAACATAGAATATGACGGCAGAAAAGGGCCGGTGGCCCAACAAGTCTGCCCACTCTAGAACCCTCCCTCCAACTAGTCTGCCTGCTCAATGACCCTTCTCCCCTGGAGTATCTATCGATTGAGCATAACTCCACAGTACTCCCACCTGTTTGTCCCATCGACTCTTGAAGTCGAGCACGTTACTGGCCTCGACCACCTGGTGGGGAAGATCATTCCATCAATCAATCACCCGTTCGGTGAAGAAGTATTTCCTGGTGTCACCATGAAATCTTCCCCTCTTAAGTTTTAGTGGATGCCCTCTTGTCGCTGTGGGACCCTTTAGAAAAAAGATTTCCTCCTCCACTTTGATGTGGCCCATGATGTATTTAAATGTTTCTATCATGTCCCCTCTTTCCCTGCGTTCTTCAAGAGAATATAAGCGCAGTTTGATCAGACGTTTTTCAAATGGGATGCCTTTTAAGTCCTGAGACCATCTTAGTGGCCATTCTCTGTATCGACTCCACTCTCTTCACATCTTTTTGATAATGTGGTCTCCAAAATTGGACACAGTATTCCAGGTGAGGTCTCACCATGGATCTGTATAACGGTAGTATGACTTCCGGCTGATAAAGCTCCTTCTGATGCAACCCAGCATTTGTCTGGCCTTCGCTGAAGCTTTCTCCACCTGATTAGCAGCTTCCATATCGTCCTGGATGAGAATTCCCAAGTCCCTTTCTGCCGTAGTTCTTGTTAAGTTTTTGCCGTTTAAGGTGTATGTTTTGCGTGGATTTCCACTCCCAAGGTGCATCACTTTACATTTCTTGGTATTAAAGTTTAGTTGCCAAGTACTGGACCATTTTTCCAATACAAGCAGGTCTTGCTCCATAGTGTTGAGCCTGGTTACACCATCAGGTTCTGAGGCCCTGCCCACAACTTTGCATAGTTTAGCATCGTCGGCAAATAGTGTAATTTTGCCTCAGAGTCCCTGAGTCAGATCCCCAACAAAGATATTGAATAGCATCGGGCCCAAGACCGAGCCCTATGGCACTCCGCTGATCACTCTCGACGTTTTTGAGGGGATACCATTTACCACCACTCTTTGAAATCTTCCGCTAAGCCAGTCTTGTACCTATGCTGTCAGTGTTTCTCCTAGTCCTAGTGAGTTCATCTTATTTAATAACCTTTAGTGTGGAACACTATCGAAAGCTTTACTAAAGTCCAAATACACTATGTCCAGTGATTCACCCTCATCCAGTTTTTTTGTTACCCAATCAAAGAAGCTTATCAGATTAGATTGACAGGACCTTCCCGTTGTAAAGCCATGCTGGTGGGGATCAAGATGGTGTGCAAGATGATGTGTAAAATCATATAAGCAATTTTTTAGGAAACCACTTTATTAATTATTAAAACGTTGGTATTTACTTTTCATAGTGTTCTACTCAAAATGCATGATAATACATAATAAACAAAGCAAGTGTAATTGTACAGATATCTCATCCTCCGTCTCCCTCTGACTAAAATACAAAATCATCAAGGTGTTTCCCTTCTCAAATATGTGAGAGTTGTAAATTTGCCATTTTTTTAAGTAAACCATTTCTAAAGAACTGCTTTTTGTGTTTTTTTTACTTCTAGGTCTGATCTTTAGAAACTGCTGAGGAAAAGCACTGCTCCTGGGCACCTGAAGAAGGCACTGCCACCATGCCAGCTGCTGTCCCAGTTATTAGCTGTGTGCAAAAGCTGGTGCTGTATGAAACAAGAGCTGTAAGTAACGGATACTTTTCTTAAAGGAACAGGGCGTGGTTTGGAAGGGAAAGGGACAGGGACTTGTATACCGCCTTTTTGGTTCACATACAGGTACTTCAAGCATTTTCCCTCTCTGTCCCAGTGGGTTCACAGTCTATCTGTCTAATGTACCTGGGGCAGTGGAGGATTAAGTGACTTGCCCAGGGTCACAAAGAGCAATGCAGGGTTTAAAGCAGGGGTGGGCAACGAGGGCTGCTATCCAGTCTGGTTTCAGGATTTCCCCAATGAATATGCATGAGATCTATTTGCATACAGTGGAGGCAATGCATGCAAATAGATCTCATGCATATTCATTGGGGATTGTGGCCCTCGTTGCCCACCCCTGGTTTAAACCCACAACCTCAGGGTTCTGAGGCTGTAGCTCTAACCACTGCACCACACTCTCCTTCACGACGTATCATGGATCCTGCTAAAACAGGGAAATAAGTAGTAGTAGATATTCAAATGATTTCTGTAGCGCTACTAGACATACACAACGCTGTACATCAAAACACAGAAGAGACAGTCCCTGCTCAAAAGAGCTTACAAGACAGACAAACTGGACAAGGTGCATCAATACTGGACAAGGTGCATCCAGAGCTCCCAGGCCTTAGTGCCTCATGAGCTGGCTGAAGACAATGAGGCAGCCGGCTCTGCTTTCACTACCTCCGGAGGGATTCCCCGAACCGCAGACGGTAGGGAAAAAAGGATTCCCTCTCAGCTGATTTTTCAGCAGCTGATGATGGCTTGCCTGCTTTAGCGTCTGGGACAGTTTAGGTTTCCCAGCCGCTACAGGCCCTGGAGGGGTTATTTTTGGCGGGATTTTTGCCATTTTGACAAATTTTGCAAGTTTCGCCCGGGGTGTGAGGCTGCTTCTTTCCAGGCTTCCGAATTTTCCCCGGGGTCAGTTGGCTCAGCCCTTGCAGTCCTTTCAGGGGGCCCGTCAGGGGGCTGGGAATCCCCCCCCCCCCTGTTCCCCTGCTGCCCGTCCTGCACAATGGCTCTTTGCCGGCGCCCCCTTTGGTTCCAGTGGGCGCCCGGCTGCGCAACTTGTTTCCCAAGTGGGCCGAGATCACATCCGATTGATGGGTCCTGGTGGTGGTGCGGGGCAGTTATGCTCTGGAATTTTGCCTGCTCTCTGCAGAATCATATCTAGCCTCTCCGTGTCAGGCGGCATGGGAGACGCTAGCCTTTCACCAGACCCTTCAGCGCTTGCTAGATCTCAAAGCGGATGTCCAGTGTCCCCTCAGGAGTGCAGCACCGGCTGGTACGCCATTTTCTTTGTGGTGCCCTAAAAGGAGGGGACCTTTTGTCCCATCCTCAGTTTAAACAGGGGTCAACAGAGCTCTCAGAATTCCCTTTTTTTTTCGCTTTGACACACTGCAGTCTGTCCTTCTGGCGGTTCAGCCGGGGGAGTTCCTGACTTCTCTCGCTCTGGCGGAGGCCTACTTGCCTGTTTCCATTCAGGCCTCTCATCAACTCTTTCTTCGCTTTGCGATCTTGGGTCAGCACTATCAGTTCTGTGCGCTTCCCTTGGGCCTGGCCACGACTCCCCGGACGTTCATCAAAGTGATGGTGGTCCTCATAGCGGCATTGCAGTCGGAGGGCATTCTGGTGCACCCCTACCTGGATGACTGGTTGATTCGGGCGAAGTCATTGCAGGAGAGCACCCGGGTTACGGCTTGGGTGGTGGAGTTTCTCCGGTCGCTGGGCTGGGTGGTCAACCTTTCCAAGAGTCGGTTGGTCCCAGCTCAGCGTCTGGAGTACCTTGGGGTTCTGTTCGACACCTCCTTGGGAAAGGTCTTCCTTCCAGAGGCCCGGGTAAGCGAATTGCACTCTCAGATTCACCTTCTTTTGGCGTACCGGTGTCCTCGGGTGCAGGATTTTCTCCAAGTCTTGTGGTCGATGGCAGCGTCCCTGGACGTGGTGAGATGGGCGCGGGCCCACATGCGTCCTCTTCGGTATGCTCTGCTCCGGAGATGGTCACCCCAGAGGCACAGTTTGGATGTCCCTTTCCCTCTGCGAGGCTTGGCGCGCTGCAGTCTTCGTTGGTGGCTCCAGACCTCTCATCTGGTTCAGGGGGTGAGTCTGGATCTACCGCAGTGGATGGTGCTTCTCACGGATTCCAGTCTCCTCGGTTGGGGGGCTCAATGTCTAGGTCACTCAGCTCAGGGCACCTGGTCCACGGAGGAGGCGTCCTGGTCAATCAACGGGTTGGAGACCAGAGCCGTCCGTCTGGCGCTGTTAGCCTTCCGTTCCCTCTTGATGGGCAAGTCGGTCAGAGTCCTGTCGGACAATGCCACGGCGGTGGCTTATGTCAATCGTTGGGGCACCAAGAGCGCTCAGGCGGCGCAGGAGGCAGTTCGGCTCATGCTTTGGGCGGAGTCACACCTTCTGGACTTCTCGGCCTCTTACATAGCCGGGGTAAAGAATGTTCAGGCGGACTTCCTCAGTCGTCACATCTCAGATCCCGGAGAGTGGTGTCTCAGCCCTGTGGCTTTTCAGTTGATAGTGCAAGCTTGGGGGTCAGCCCCTGATGGCCACGAATGGCAACGCCATGGTGTCTCGCTTCTTCAATCGTCGCAGGGACAGTCTGGCCAAGGGTCTAGATGCTCTGGTTCAACCATGGTCAACAGAGGGGCTGTTGTGAGTGTTCCCTCTGTGGCCATTAGTGGGCAGAGTTCTTCTCCGCATTGTTCACCATCCTGGTTTGGTGGTTCTGGTGGCTCCGGATTGGCCTCGACATCCGTGGTACGCGGATCTGGTGACGCTCTGGTGGCGGATCCTCTTCCTCTGCCTCTCTTGGATGACCTTCTGATGCAGTGTCCCGCCCGTGTGAGAGACTGCTTTGGTACGTCCCATTCATAAAGATTAACCTCTACTGGTCTGGAGAGTGCTAAAGAAGGAGAAATTAGGTTCTTACCTGCTAATTTACTTTCTTTTAGCTTCTCCAGAACAGTAGAGGTCCCCACCCTTTCTGTTTGTTGTGTTGTTGGGGCTGTTTCGCGGGCAGTTTTTGTTTTTTGCTGCGGGTTCTAGTATTTTTCTAGGGCCGGGGAGAATTAAAGAACAGCGGCTGTGGCTCGGCTGGCTTAGCTGGCGAGCTGTGGGGACATTTTTCCTTCTGGTATTTCTCCTCTGCATTTTCCAACAGCATTTGGGTATGTTAGTTGTTACACCTGTTCGGAGCATTGTTTATTTCTGTTTCCAGTTCTTAGTTTTGCTTGGCTATTCGGCAGACTGATGTAGAGAAGGGAGTATATTATATACTATTCCACAGTTTTGTTTTCAGTCTCCACCTGTTGGTCATGATTGTATATATGCCCATTCGTAAAGATTAACCTCTACTGGTCTGGAGAAGCTAAAAGAAAGTAAATTAGCAGGTAAGAACCTAATTTCTCCTTAGTAAATCTAGCTCTCAGATTGTATCAGAAGTCAGACACTACTGTTTCTCAAGAAAGCAGAGTTGAAACCTGGCTGGATAGATAATGTATCTGAAAGTAGTTTTTTTGTTTAACTTGCCAATCTTGAGGATCCATGGAAGGATCCCAAGTTCTTCAGTAATGTAGTTACCATATATATAGAGAACAAGGTTGTCTGTATTTTTGTGTGACAGGGTAATTATTTCTTCATTGCTGCAAGAACTTCTGTTGAAATATTATGTGACATTTGCTGCAAGCAATAAACCTGATGCTGAGCTTTGCACGTTGCTGAACCCTGCTTGTTTGACAGCTTCACTTTTGTGACTAGATCAGATCTGGCATAGAACTGAAAGGTGAAAGATGTCCGAAAGTTCTTCTTCCCTTAAGATTGCATCTATGTATACATCAAACCTCTGGCCTAAGCTGCCAGGCCTCGTCCTCCTTGACAGTGCTCTTCTTTGTACTCTGGGATTTTGTGGTTATAAAACAAATTTACAAATGGGGCAACAGGCCACAGGAGTAGGGGTATGGTGTGGGAGTGGCATCACCTATCTTGAGAAAGAGCTGATTGTAGGGAATCTTAGGACCTGTAAGACTAGAGGGCAGATTTCTATAGGAAGAGACATAGATTAAGTATTTCGGTGGAACCTGTGCAGAGTGCCTAATTCATCTCTGGCGTCCTTTTGGACAGACAAGATGGACTGTGCTGGTCATTATCTGCCAACTTTTACTGTGTTTTACTATGTAGAGACCAGTGACTCTGATGAGCAGCCAGCGGGCATGTCCTTTTAAGGTCAGACCAGAAGAATGGACTGTGCTGTCCTACCAGCAGATTGAGGCAGAGAATCTGAACCTTTCAGCGACCTCACTGATGCAAAGAGTACATTCTCCTTAGATTTTAGTGTAAGAGAATACAGTGGAAGCTGCATTAAATCCTAGAGGTACCTTTGACAGCATGCAGAAGCATACAAAGTCTGGCCCACTGATGGAATTGCTGAATAGCTATATGGCAACATGACATTCATAGGAGCTGTGTCAGTATTAAGTGCTGTAACCAGCACATTTGGAACTGGGCAACTCTTCAAAACATATTTCTCAAACCCATATAATGTATAAGGGAAACAGAATGCTCTGGCCAACAGGCTCAGCAGATTTCTTCAGCCCCATGAGCGGACTCTCGACTTCAAACTCTTATGGCACATCTGTTTGCATCTCCCCACAACCACAAGTTGCCTCAATTCTGCTCCAGACGGTTCTCTCCTCGTCGTCTGGAGGTGGATGCATTTCTTCTGGATTGGTTACACAAGTCTGTATGCCTTTTCACCAGTCCCTCTAGATTTAAGGACTTTAGTCAAAGTCAAGCAGGAATCAGCCACCGTGATCCTATTAGCTCATCGGTGTCCCAGACAGCCTTGGTTTTCCCTTCTACTTCAATTGAGTGTCAAGGATCCAATTCCATTGCAGATCTTTCCTTTCTACTCACACAGAATCAAGGATCTCTGTTGCATTCCAATCTGCAATCTCTGCACCTGACAGCTTGGTACCTCTCGACCTGACTCCAACAGATTTCAATCTTTGAACCAGTACAAGCCGTTATAGCTGCTTCCAGAAAGCTGCCTTCTCAGCACTGCTATCGACTCAAATGGACATGCTTCATTTTGTGGTGTAATCTCCATCACCTGAATCCTTCCACATTTTCTATTCCTTCAGTATTGGACTACCTTCTCCATTTATCCAACTCTGGACTTAAGACCACTGGTCAGAGTTCAGCTCAGGGCTATTAACGCTTACCAAGCTTCTTTCAACAATAAACTCTGGCTACTCATCCACTTGTTTCCTGGTTTATGAAAGGACTCCTGAACGCGAAACCTCCACTAAAGCTCTCTCCAGTTCTCTGGGATTTCAATATGGTTCTCACCAGTTAGATGAAGCCACCATTTGAACCATTAAATGCATGAACTAATCAAACCATCAATTCTAGCAACATTCATAACTGAAATAAAGGCCATAATAGCATCTGATATAACAAATCTAAATCAAAATATTTTAAAAATATCATCATAAATGTTCAAATTATAATTGAAATTGAGTCATAATCCTTATTGAGTGTTTAAAGGAAACTGTGGTGGACATATCATAAATTATACAGACTTCAATCTTAGGAACCTCTTATGATGTCTACCATTCCAAGTTCCTGTCTTGTATATTGTTGTAATCATTTATGTCCACCACCCCCTACCAACAAAATAATTAATCTACTTAATTTAATTTAATACACTATAATTATTATAATCACTAAATTTATTAGATTTACTATTATTTTAAACACTAATCTTAAATACTTTTAAAATTGTGAGGTGGTAACCGCATGTGTGGAAAACCTAAATTATTAATTCATTTTAGATTTCTATTATATTAAAATGCAATGAATTTATAACCTTAAAAAATTCCTGCACATGCACTTTATTAGGCTTGAGTGAACTTTTTAAAAAAACTAATAGATACATCGTTTTTTAAATGAAAAAATAAAGAAAGAAAAAAATAAAGAATGAAATAAAGTTGTTTAATAAATCTGGACTGATGCAGAATGAAGTAACCGGCAGTGTGGTGCCTAGGTCCATACAAATGTCATTAACTGATATAAATAAGATTGGTTGAAGAGAAATATTTTTGAAATATCTTCTGAAGTAAAACTTGATACAATACCAAATATTTGATTAATCAACAGGTGATTTTCATTGGGTTGTATACTAGATATGGCAAGCCAGTTTAGTGAGCTTCAGTGCCAACTCCAGTACTTGAAATTAGCCTAGAAATGCTACAGAAAAACCATGATCAAGTGTTTTATCTTATTCATTGTTGGTTTAATCATGAATTGTTGGGCAGACTGGATGGATCATCCAAGTCATTATCTGCTGTCATTTACTGTTACTAGGAATTCTAACTGGATGCTAAGAAAATAGTTTGGTCATATTTTCAGAATTGTAAATGCCTTGGAACTATAGTTAAATAGAAATAAACATTAACAAATGCAAATAAACAAATAAGGTCATACATTTTTTTAATAGTCTCTTCTTTCAGGTATGAATAGAATGAGCAGAAGAAAAGTTTTTGAATAATAATAGAAGTGACCAGCAGGGGACAGCAGAGCACCATCTGTGCTTTAAAGGATGATGGAGAGTTGAAAAACCTGTTTTCTCCTTAACAGAGAAACATGACGGCAGATAAAGGCCAAATGGCCATCCGCAGTAACCATTATCGCTTTCTCTTTCCCAGAGATCCCACATGCCTATCCCAGGCCCTCTTGAATTCAGACACAGTCTGTTTCCACCACCTCTTCCGGGAGACTGTTCGACACCTGTCACCTCTTAACTTCAACCTATACCCTCTCATTGCAGAGTTTCCTTTCAAATGAAAGAGACTCGACTCATGCACATTTATATTACGTAGGTATTTAAAAATCTCTATCATTATCTCCCCTTTGCAAAATATACAGATTGAGATCTTTAAGTCTGTCCCTATATGCCTCACACCATTTTAGTAGCCTTCCTCTGGACCGACTTCATCCTTTTTATATCTTTTTGAAGGTGCGACCTCCAGAATTGTATACAATATTCTAAATGAGGTCTCACCAGAGTCTTATACAGGGGCCATGATACCTCTTTTTTCCCACTGGCCATACCTCTCTCTATGCAACCTAGCATCCTTCTAATTTTCACCGTCACCTTTTCAACCTGTTTGGCCACCTTAAGATCATCACATACAATCACACCCAAGTCCCGCTCTTCCATCGTGCACAAGTTCTTCACCCCCTAAACTGTACCGTTCCCTCAGGTTTTTGCAGCCCAAATGCATGACCTGGCATTTCTTAGCTGCCAAATTTCAGACCATTCTTCAAGCTTCTCCAGGTCTTTCTTCATGTTATTCACACCATCTGAGTGTCTACTCTATTGCAGATTTTGGTATCATCCGCAAAGAGGCAAATCTTACCCGACAACTCTTCAGCAATATCATTTATAAAAATGTTAAAAAGAACAGGCCCAAGAACAGAACTTTGAGGCACACCACTGGTAACATCCTTTTCCTCAGAGCGATCTCCATTGATCACTACCCTCTGTCGCCTTCCACTCAACCAGTTCCTGACCCATCCCGTCGCTTTGGGGCTCATCCCAAGGGTACTAAGTTTGTTTATTAGACGTTTGTGTGTAACACTGCCAAAGGCTTTGCTAAAATCTAAATGCACCAAATCTAGCATACATCCTCTATCCAATTCTCTGGTCACCCAGTCAAAGAAATTGATCAGATTTGTCTGACAAGATCTACCTCTAGTGAATCCATTTTGCTTCCAGTCCTGCAATCCACAGGATTCTAGAAACTTCACTATTCTCTGATTTAAAAGCGTTTCCATTAATTTGCTTACCACAGAAGTCAGACTTACTGGCCTGTAATCCCTACTTCTTCCTTACTTCCATTTTTTGTGTAGCGGGACCACATCCAGTCCTTCGGTACCATTCCCGACACTAGAGACTCATTGAAAAGGTCAGTCAGCAGAGTCACCAGAACTTCCCTAAGTTCCTTCAGCACCCTCGGTGTATACCATCCGGCCCCATCACTTTACCTTTATTTTAGCTAGCTCCTCCCGAACACAACCCTTTGAAAATCTGAAACTCCTTCATCCCTATTCACATTTGTCTTCTGCAATCCCACTCCTGGTGCTTCAGCCGTGAACACAGAACAGAAATATTTGTTAAGCAATTCGGCCTTAAGTAGTGGAAACGTCATAATTTAAGTTTAGTGGTACAGGTTTTGCTGCATTCTCTGAGAATGGCAATATCCTTTACTCTTAGCAGAATTGTGCACAAAAATTCAAAATTTTGTGCATAAAATGAGCAAATTCTGCAAGTGTATTTGTCAAATTTAAATTATATTTTTGCTAATTATCCATATTCAAAATAAAATGGGGTGTTTTTCTGTATCTTTTATTATCTGGATGTTTTATTTTTCCATCATGTTGCTTCCAGTTTCTCCCTACTGTTTTCCTATCGTCTGCTAATTCTCCTTTAACGGTTGCTATCCATTTGTCTTTTCTTCTCTCTCCTGTCTATTCCCTCACTACACCAGCCTCTGACTTATTGATCATTCCTTTTTAGCTCTTTTCTGACTCTTTCTTACCCTTCTCCTCTTTTTAACTTCTCAGCTACCTATCACATTTCTTTCTTCTCTCCCATATTACCATCTTATTCTCCATTCCCTTTCAACTTCAATGTACTCCTTATATCCATATTTCTACCTTCTGTAATAACTATGCTCTCATGTTTCCTAACCATCCCTTCCTTCCTCTCCTGGCCTCTCTCTCATGGTTCTACCATTCTCAGGGCCTTTCTTCTTCCACCCTTATAGTCCAGTATCTGTTCCCTCTTCCTTCCCTTCCCGTCCTCGTAACCTGACATCTGCTTGTTGTTTCTCTCTTTCCTGCTGCACCCTCCCCCATGATCCAGCATTTCTCCCATTCTCTTCCCTCACTCCCATTACTAGGCATCTCCTCATCACTCCCTTCTGCTCCTGGATCCAACATCTCCCACCTTCATCTCCTGTGCCTCTCTCCCTCCCTCCCTCTCATCCACCCCCATGTCCAAGTTCTCTCCCTCCCTCCCTCTCCGTTCCTCTCCCCATGCAGTATTCTCTCCCTCCCTTCCACTGCCATATCCAACATTTCTGCTTATTTTCCACTGTTTACTCTCTCTCCCTCCCTCCCTCCCTTGTACCCTGGGTCAAACCTCTCTATTCTCCTCCATTATCATGTGCATCATTTCTTTCTCTTCTCCATGCACCATCTCTCCCTCCCCCCATACCTTATGTCCAACATTTCTCTCTCTCGTCCTTCCTTCTCCATGCATGCATCCTTTTCTACCATTCACAGGATTTCTCCCTCTCACCCCTTTTCACTTTTTTATTACGTCTGTCCCTTCTCCATCCCATGTCCAATTCTTTCCCTCTCCCCTCTCCCCCCATTTGCAGCATCTTTCCTCCTATCCCCCTGTTTACTAGCTTTCCTTCTTCCCCTCCCCCCTCTGCAGCATCTTTCCTCCCCTGCCAACCACCATCTTTCCTTCCTTTCTTTCCCTCATGCAGCAGCTTTCCTTTTTTCTCTCCCCCTGTGCAGCATCTTTCCTTCCTCTCCTCCCCATCTCAGGACTCTCTCTTCAGTGCCTCACAGCAACAATTCCCATGTGCTGCCTGCCACTAACCTGGAAGTCCTTCCGCAGCAGAGGAGAGGCTTCTGGGTTAACAGCAGGCACCATGCGCCATCAAGGAGGTAGGAAATTCTGGTTAACTGTACAATTCTGCGCTGCACAGAATTCTGCCAGGAGTTGTCCTTGTACTGGTCCAGTAGCAGAATTGTTGAAAAAAGTATGTACATGAGCTTTCACAGTCAGAGGAGTCCCTGCTTCACCTGCAAGGATGCCAAGGGTGAACCATACCATAAAGTGAGATTTGCCATTCCACAGAGTGAATTTTCAGACAGCTCATTTAAGATAGAAATCTAGAAAGATTTAAGTGTAGTATTGCTTTGAAAATTAAAAAAATAACATGAAATTATATTTTTGCTTTTCTTTGATGTCTCTGTCTCTGAAAAGGTACAGACAAGTTCTCTGAGCTGAAAATGGCCCTCTGTCCAATGGTTACTATTTAAATTCAGTGAAAAGGTGTGCTGAGATTTCTTCCCACAGTGGCTTGCCTCTCGTGAAAATAGTGATCAGGATCAGTGCACTGGTATTGTGAGAAAGGACTCCGTGTTAAAAAGGAGAAAGCTATCCGATGAGTGTGAGACTTGTCCTCTCTGAGCATAGCAATTGACACAATCTGGAATCAGAAAAGAATAGTACTGGGCAGACTTGCACGGTCTGTGTCTGTATATGGCCGTTTGGTTGAGGATGGGCTGGGGAGGGCTTCAGTGGCTGGGAGGGTGTAGATGGGCTGGAGTGAGCTTTGATGGAGACTTCAGTAATGTAGTTGGAACCTAAGAACAGGACCGGGCAGAGCTTTAGATCCTTGCCCAGAAATAGCTAAGAAGAAGAAGGAGAAAAACCAACACATTTTTAGATGGAATCAGGTTGGGCAGACTAGATGGACCATCTACTATGTTACTTGCTAAGAATCCAGATGTGTAACGTCTGTAAATTCTAGACTTCTTATTGGACAACCTCAGCTGTAGTGAGTACGAGGCATGTGGTAGAAGGACATTCCTAGCTTGCCTTGTGCAGGCCTCTGCTTGCAGCTTATTTCTATACTGTTACTAGACATATGTAACACATGCCACTAGGAATTGAGAGCCAGGCTGTGTTGCCTCTGTGAGTGCGATCTGTACTGAGCTGAGTCCTCCCCTCCCCCCCCCAAAAAAAAAAGTGCCGTTTGTGATGTACCCAGGATACAAAGGAGCCTAAAGCAGGCAGTTTGTATTCTGCTACCACAAACTGCAAGCAGTGACTGGGTGTAATCATTGTATTTGCTACAGATGGACCATGTTTTAAACGATTAACACTCAGGAAACATTGATAAGAGCTTCTTGTTCTGGTTTTCTTAGCTAAATCATGACACAGAGTCTGTATTGTAGGCTGAAAGGCCCGGATTCTTGAACCGGCGCCAATATCAGCGACTGCCGATCACAAGTCAATTACACATCGACGCTGATTTCAGAATCGCACCGATGTGAAAGATAGGCACCAGAAATGTAGGCCAGGGTTTTCTGGGCCTATATTTTCGGTGCCTATCTTCACGTGAATCTTAAGAACATAAGACTAGCCTTACTAGGTCAGACCAGTGGTCCATCAAGTCCTGTAGTCCCTTCTCACGGTGGCCAATTCAGACCACTAGTATCTGGCCAAAACCCAAGGTGTAGCAATATTCCATGCTACCGATCCAGGGCAAGCAGTGGCTTCCCCCATGTCTTAATAACAGACTAAGGACTTTTCCTCCATGAACTTGTCCAAACCTTTCTTAAAACCAGCTATGCTATCCGCTCTTATCACAACCTCTGGCAATGCGTTCCAGTCCCCCTGTCTGTTTTACTCATTCGCACCATAAGCAGTTCCCTTGTCTTGTGTGTCTGTGTTGATGAGATTGTAAGTTCTACCAAGCAGGGACCGTCTCTTACGTGTTTACGTCGCACAGCACTGTAGAAACAATTGTAGTGACGGTGGATGCTTTCTTAAGGTCACACACAATGCATGGAAGACTTTGTATTGGTTATGGTCAAGCACTTTTGCAGTAGCTAGTAGAATTTCTCTCTGCTGAAATGTGTTCTGTGCCCGTCTGAACTGCTGCTTTAAGAGTTATTACGCTGGTGGTGTGCTAGTCCCCCATCACAATCATTTGTGTACTTACATTGCTTTTCAAGATTCTATCCATAATGCCTTGGAAGAGTCACTGAAGGTTATCTTTTTCATTACTAAAAGGTGGCATCTCTCGGTCATCTCCCCTGTTGCCCACAGGAACCACCTAACTCTGCTCTATATATCATTTGGATTTCAATTTATTCCTGACAACTACAGAGCCAGGCTTTCATAGCTTCACTGTGAGCATTTGACACATCAGGAAGGCTGATTATGTAATAAATATAACCCAAGGGGGTTAAAAGAATGCACAATCCAGAAATTACTCTTACGCTTATTGCTGAGGTTCTCAAAGATTTAAACAGTCCAGCAATAAGGTTTTGCTTTGCTTCACATATAAAACAAGTTGCCAGAGTCATGTGCTGGAAAGAGAACAGCTTCTGCAGAAAATGGGAAAGAAGGGAGATGAAGGGTGGGCATGGCTCGGTTCTGAGCTGCTGCAAAATTAACTCCATGCTGTTTTGAATGCACTCACACAGTTTGATTTATTTAAAACAATATATAAACCGTCTTATCTACAATTCACTGCTAACCAAACTTGTGTTTCATAGTACATGCCATTAAGATGATTAAGAAATTGTAATGCTTTGCTGGAGGTACTCGGATTCTATATAGAGTTGGAAAGATTTGAACATGTTAAATATATTACTCCTGGTGGAATATTGTGCAAGAATTTTGAAAATTCTGCAAAGTTTATTTGTAGTGTTTTGCATAGAATTATTCTGTCTTGAGGCCTGAAATTCCTTTCTCTTCCTCTCTCAGGTCTGTCTCCCTCTAAATCCCACCCATCTCTCACTTCTACCCTAAATCTCATCCTTGGCCCCTATAGTCTGGCATCTCTTTCTCCTTCTCTCCACTGGATAAGAATCTTCCCCCCTTCTCACCTCGTTTATGGTCTTGGTTACTCTCTGTTCTTCTCTCTACCCCCCCCCCATCATCCCCCTTGCAGATCCAGCATCCATGTCCACTCACCCCACTCACCCCCTCTCTCGCTGTCACCCCAGAATCTCTTCCCCACTCCCCATGGCCTGGCATCTCTTTATTTCTTTCTCTCTCTCCCTCACTCTATGATCACCCTCCTTTCTGGTTGGGGTTTCCTTCTTATCCTCTTTTCCTTCTACTTACTGGTCCATCATCTATGCCCCCTCTCCTCTCCTCCTCTCTGCAGGTTTAGCATCCATGTTCCTGCGTCCTCCCCCCCCCACTAGCAGTCCAGGATTCATGTCCCTTCCTCTCCCCCCCCCATGGGCCTAGCATTCATGTTCCCTCTTTCCCCTCCTGAAATTGTGGTCTAGCATCCATTCTCTGGCCTCTCTCCGACTGACCGACTCCCTCACTTTGTGAGATTTGACATACCTCTGGGCCTCTCAAAGCAGCAGTAGTGGCGGCAGCTGGCCATCAGAAGTAGCGCTGTGAACAGGCTGTTTGTGATCAGTCCTGCTGGGGCCTTCCTTTTGCCATGTGTGCGAAAAATTGCAAGGGGACCTTGTGAGACTGGAAGACTGAGCATCAAAATGGCAGATGATGTTTAAAGTGGCAGATGCTAGGGAGAGCCGTCTTTGGCGCGGGCCTTTAAAAAGGTACGACGGGGTGGGGGTATCTTTGCTGCATAAGCTGCACCGACATTTCCACCCACTTTTGGGTAGAAAAACAGTGAGTCTTATGGAACAAAAAATACGGTACATATTTTTGTCCTGGATCTAAAGAAAATATTATATACCATATACATTATGTTCAAATAATTTTTATGGACAAGAAAGCAAAAACAATACAAACACTTCCAAGATTTTCAAATGGACATCAGAGAAGGGGCGGGACCGCGGCAGAGAGAAGACGCTTCAGAGCTTGCAAAGATCGCTAGCGCCAGCAATCTTTTTGCAGGCTGCTGAAGTTAAGAAGATTGATTCGGGAGGCCAGTGAGGAAGATGCAAGGAGGAGGTGTAGTCCTTTGGGGGGGGGTGCAGCCTTCTGGGGGGTGTGGCCTTCCGGGGGAGGGGGAGTGCAGGCCTTCAGGGGGGATGCAGGTCTTCAAAGGGGGGGACAGGCAGGCAAGCAGATCTTCAAAGGGGAGGACAGGCAGGCAGGCCTTCGGGGGGATGCTGGCCTTCAAAGGGGGGGGACAGGCAGGCTTTGGGGGGATGCAGGCCTTCAGGGGGGACAGACAGGCGGGGATGTAGGCCTTCGAGGGGGGACAGGCCTTGAGGGGGAGGTGCAGGCCTTCAAGGGGAGGACAGACAAGGGGAGGGGGGCCCTTGTGTAGAAGTACACGGAGGGAGGGAAGGGGGGTGTTTAAAGAGACGTGCATATGTCGGACTTTGGGGGGGGAAGAAATAATGGGTCTGAAAATAGAGGCGAGGAAGAGAGATGATGGACAATGGGTTTTAGGGAGGGAAGGAACAGAAAGGGAGAGAAGTTGGACACAAGGGATGGTGTGGAGGGGGTGGATAGAGATACTGGATAGGAGGATAGTTGAGAAACGAAAGGGAGAGATGGTGGACCCTTGGGGTGGTGGGGAAGGAGAAAGAGATGCTGGATGAAAGGGTAGTTAAGAAAAGATGGATCTGTGGATGGAGATGAAGAAAAAGAAAGATGCCAGACCTCCGGGGAGGGAAGGGAAACGGAAGGGGAGGACAGAGATGGCAGATGGATAGTTAGAACGGAGAAAGAAGAAAGAAGGAGACCCTGGCAAGCAAGTTATCAGAAGACAATCAGAGCCTGGGACCAACAAGATTTGAATGACCAGACAACAAAAGGTAGAAAAACTAATTATATTTTCCCTTTTGTGATTACAATGTCAGATTTGAAACATGTATCCTGCTAGAGCTGGTGTTAGACCGCAAATGTGAGCTAGGATTTAAGAGAGAGAGGAAAAGTCTTTTTTGTTTGTTTATTTTGTTCACACCACAGCGCCAGTGTGGTTAGGAGAAGTCAAAGGGGGTGAAGAGGCTATAAAAGGGGTGAAGAGGCTATAAAATAAGCCCACCAGGATGTTTGAAAAAAAACCCACCCAATTGGGCAGGAAAATCGAATCGAAAAACCAATTCAGTAGGCTGAATCGAATTGAATCAAAATTTTTTTTCCTGAATTGGGCAGCACTAGTAAGCAGAGGGAAAAGAGATAGAGACCTGGACCCAAAGGGGATGGGGCTAGATTGTGAAAGAAATGTTGGATGCACAGTCAGAAGGAAGTCCAACCAGAACCTAATTAAATCACCAGACAACAAAGGTAGGAAAAATAACTTTATTTTCAATTTAGTGATCGAAATGTGTCAGTTTTGAGAATTTATAGAGAAAAAATTGCATTAGTAGGGGAGGGGGGACAGGGTGCAGAGCCTTGCAAGGAGTGTGGGATTGGGTGCAGAGCCTGGCAGGGAGTGAGAGGGCTGGGTGCAGAGCCTGGTATATGTTAGTACACAATTTGGTTTAGAATGTTTTTTTTTGTTTTGTTTTGTTTTCCTCAATCTCCCTATCCTATCATGCCCCCAACTCTCCAGGCCACCCCCTTCCCACCACTTTTCAAACTACCCTCCTCCCCGCCTCCATTCCTACCACATCCCCAACACTCTTTACGACACTATACTTCACCATCCCTATCATTACAGGCCAAGGCAGATACGGTGATCTTACCTCCCAGCACAAAAAAAACCACACCAGAACCCTGCCAACCTCATCCCCATTCTACCCTCCCCACCAGCCCCCACCAGCAGTACTCTCAATCTGGCACTCATCAATGCAAGATCAGTTAACAACAAGACCTTCTTCCTACACGACCTCATCCGTGACAAGACTTGGGACGCCCTCATGATCACTAAATCCTGGCTCCAAAACAATGAAGGGATAGCATTAGGCGAACTATGTACTCCAGGCAACCAGGCCCTAACCTGCTCACGTACCTATGGGAAAGGAGGTGGAGTGACTACCATCATCAAGACCTCCATCACACCAAAACTTATAAACTCTATCAACATTCATTCCCTAGAAGCTCTTGCCTTCACCATAGGCCACAAACACAAAATCGCCCTCATACTCCTCTACAGAGCCCCCAACTCCCCAACAGATACCTTAGAGACCCTCCTTGAATTCATCACCGAACTGTCCATCTCCCACAAACATGTGACCATCCTGGGAGATTTCAATTTCCCAGACTACCCCAACACCTCAGGACAAAGAGACAGCTTCCTCTCCTCCCTCACCGACCTGGGATTTCATCAAGCTATAACCACCCCTACACACTCAGCAGGCAACATCTTAGACTTAATCTTCACCCTCACGCAGAGCACCAGCAAACAATCTACACCACCACACCTGTCCCATGGTCAGACCACCACCTCATTGAATTCCAACTCCCACTCGAAACTACCCTAGCCTTGCGTAAAGACCCTAACCCTCCCACCCTACGCCAACTCCCTAACTCAGTCAGCCCTCCAGCCATGGCCGCAGGCATTCGCACCCTGAATGAAACCTGCACCCAACATCCCCACTCCATCAACCTAGCAGCCCCCATGTGCCCAGACAAAAACAACTCGAATAACCACCAATAAAACACCTGCTCCCTGGTACACCAGTGACCTCCGATCCATAAAACGATCTCTGAGGAAAGCAGAAAGGAATTGGATCAAACACCCAAATTCAGAAACCAAAGCCCACTGGAAAAGCACATTCATCACCTACAAAACTGCCATCCTAGAAGCGAAGAAAGCCTACTACTCTCGCCTACTACAATTAGCCCCTGCTAGATCCAAACAACTATTCACCCTCACAAACCAACTCTTCACCAGTGCCCAAGGAAAAAGCCACAACAACCAAACAGAACTTGATAGTGAGACTCTCTCGAACTTCTTCCAGTTCAAAGTACAAACCATTCGCAACAATCTTGACACCAACACCAACCCCACTCCTACACACCCCCAGCCTAACCCAAATTCCCCATCCTCTACCACTCTCCCCCAACTTGATATGGCCACCCATGCCGAGGTTCTCGAGACCCTGAGAGAACTCAAACCCTCCAACACCATCCTCGATCCCTGCCCATCCAGCCTCCTGCTGTCCACAGAAGACGCCAAGGCAGAATCCATCCTCCCTATCAATAACACCTCCCTCTCCACAGGGACAGTTCCCCTCAGCTGGAAATCAGCTATTATCAAACCCACTCTCAAAAAACCCACCCTTGACCCTAACGAACTTGGCAACTATCGCCTGGTCTCCAACCTCCCATTTGTCTCCAAACTCCTAGAACGAATTGTGTTCCGCCGACTACACCCTTTCATAGAAGAACAAGCGGCCCTGTCCCCTACTCAATCCGGCTTCCGAACAGGCCTCAGCACAGAGTCAGTACTCCTAGATATCATAGAAACATAGAAGATGACGGCAGAAAAGGGCTACAGCCCATCAAGTCTGCCCACTCTGCTTACCCACCCCCTGTCTATGCCCTAATGACCCAATTTCCTTATCTTGACCCTCGTAGGGATCCCACATGGGTATCCCATTTATTCTTAAAGTCTGGCACGCTGTCTGCCTCGATCACCTGCACTGGAAGCTTGTTCCAATGATCAACCACTCTCTCTGTGAAGAAATACTTTCTGGTGTCGCCATGAAATTTTCCGCCCCTGAGTTTGAGCGGTTGCCCTCTTGTGGCCGAGGGTCCCTTGAGAAAGAAAATGTCATCATCGATGACAGCTGGTCAATACTCGACAAAGGCAGCGATGCCCTACTAGTCCTACTTGACCTCAGTGCTGCCTTTGACACAGTCGACCACCACCTTCTCATATCCAGACTCTTTGACCTTGGAATCAAGGACTCTGCTCTCCAATGGTTCACCTCCTTCCTCCACCAAAGGACCCAAACTGTCCTACTAGGGACGCACAAATCTAACCCCAAGCCTATCAAATATGGCGTTCCCCAAGGCGCCCTTCTATCCCCCCTCCTATTCAACCTCTACATCAGACCTGTCATTGATATAGCGCAGAAGTACAACATTAAAATCCACTCCTATGCCGATGACATCCAGCTGCTCCTCCCTCTAGGCGAAAACCGATCGTCCCAAATTGCTAACCTCCAACACTGCCTCTCTGACATGAAAACCTGGATGACAAACAACAAACTACAACTGAACGCCTCTAAGACCAAACTCTTATGGATCAGGAAAAAAAAACACCAAATACACACGCCCAACACTATCATGGGACTCCACTCTACTAAGGGCAACAGATCAAATACACAGCCTAGGAGTAACCTTAGACGGACACCTATCCCTATCCACCCACATATCCCAAGTAGTCTCTATCTCCTTCTACTACCTCCGCCAACTGAGAAGGATCAAACCCTACATCTCCACACCTGACCTAGCCCAACTCCTCTACGCATATATCCTCTCCAGAATGGATTACTGCAACTCCCTATTTAATGGAATAACCAAAAAAGATCTCAAGCACCTCCAACGGGTCCAAAATGCAGCTATCCGCCTCCTACACAGCCTCAACTACCATGATCCCATCTCCCCAGCACTCCACGCTGAACACTGGCTCCCAATTAGCCAACACTGTGCATTCAAGGCCCTGGCAGTAGCACACAAAAGAATTTATGCCACCACCCCCTCCTACATAAAATCCAAGCTACCCATCTACATCCCCACCCGCACCCTCCGCTCAGAAACGGAGATACGCCTATGCATTACCCCCGGAAGTTCCCTCCTCTCAGAAACCGCCCGCAAACGCTCCTACTACCACTTCATTCCCCAACTCTGGAACCAACTCCCCCCTCAACTCAGACTACAGAACTCACTAATGACATTCTGGAAAATGGTAAAGACTCTCCTCTTCAACTAAAGGTCACCCTCAGTCTACACGCAACCCCCTTAAACCCCACCTCTACCCTTCTTTCTCCATTCTAATCTTCTGCCTAAATTTTTGTATAGTCCACTCTCAGCCTATACTCAAATAACTTGTATCTAAACTAAACTACTTATATTTAAACTACTGTTCTTAATTTGCTGTATAGTCCCTATATCTAAACTGCTGCACAGTCTCGTATGTCCAAGTATTTAAATCTACTGTATAATCTTGTATGTCCAATTCACTCCATTGTGAATGTTTACTTGTAAACCGTTCTGAGCTACTGGGAAGACGGGATAAAAATCTAAATAAATAAATCAATCTAGGGTGTGTCTTATGGAGCGAAAAATAGAGTGTGTGTGTGTGTATATATATATATATATATATATATAAAAAATAGTAAATTTACCATTTAGGTGGTTTAAAAAAAGAATTTAATTTTTGAATCTGGAATCAGGGTTGGTATATTTTTACCAACTCTGACTCCACAGCACTGGCTTCCTGCACAATTACAGACATAAGTGGTGCTAAAACGTGGATATCTATTTATAGAATTGCTTTTCATTTGTCTGGGTCCTAATTTCAAAGGTAGATTAGTTCAGCTGTGTTATCGCTGTGCAGTGAAGATTTCCAGGAACTGTTTTACCCCTAGAGAAATCCAGATCATTTGCACATTCTAATAGGTTTCATTGACATAAAAATAAAATTGATCTAAAATGATAATTTCAGTATGTAAACATCACAGTAGTGTTCCAAGAAAACACACAATCATATGCAACAATAATAATTTCATAATTGAATAATAAAGTATATTAGCCCATATAAAAAGCAGGAGGGGATACGTTGTCCATGGAAGGACAAGAAGCTATATTGCACTGATGGGCTACATATTACTACAGCAGGAAAAAGAAACCTTGCAGAGAAATTTAGACAATATTTTTCTAGGCATTTAAACTAGAAGGTGGGGGTGGTGTATGTACGAAGGACAATTATAGAGACCACCCCCGGCAAAAGAAAAGATGTGATAGTAGTAAAGGCTGCAAATTAAGCAATATCAGCAACTCATTTCTTAGTATTGCAACGGAAAGTGAAACGACACAAAAATCCATACGAAAAAGGAGATTATTGCTGAAAAATAGCTGGAAAGCGATGACCACAAATGCTCGCAGTCTAAGCAACAAAATTCATGATCTGCAAGCCCTGATGTTAGAGGCAGATCTAGATATTGTTGCTATCACAGAGACATGGTTCAGTGAATCACATGGATGGGATGCAAACATACCGGGATATAATCTTTTTAGGAAGGACAGAGATGGTCATAAAGGTGGAGGAGTAGCTCTCTATGTAAAGATCAATATCCAAGCGACCGAAATGCAAGGGACCTGGGGAGAGGAAGAAGCGATATGGATTGCTCTGAAAAGAGAAGATGGAACTTCTATCTACGTGGGTGTAGTCTATAGACCTCCGACTCAATCGCAGCAAATTGATAAGGATCTGATTGTGGATATCCAAAAGTTTGGAAGGAAAGAGGAGGTTCTGCTGTTGGGAGATTTCAACCTGCCGGATGCGGACTGGAATGTTCCGTCTGCGGAATCGGAAAGAAGTAGGGAGATTGTGGATGCCTTTCAAGAGGCAAATGGTCAGACAAATGGTGACGGAACCCACAAGGGAAAAAGCGATATTGGATCTGGTCCTCACAAATGGAGAGAGTATCTCTAATGTTCGAGTGGGTGCTCACCTGGGTATTAGCGATCATCAAACGGTTTGGTTTGATATAACGGCTAAAGTGGAGAGCGGCCGCACGATACTTAAAGTCCTAGATTTCAAACGTACGGACTTTAATACAATGGGAAAGTACCTGAAGAAAGAGCTGTTAGGATGGGAGGACATAAGAGAAGTGGAAAGACAGTGGTCTAAGCTGAAAGGAGCGATAAAAATGGCTACGGACCTTTATGTGAAGAAAATCAATAAAAACAAGAGAAAAAGGAAGCCGATATGGTTCTCCAACCTAGTGGCTGAGAAAATAAAGGCGAAAGAGTTGGCGTTCATGAAATATAAAAAAACCCAAGAAGAGGAGAGCAGAAAGGACTAAAGGGTGAAACTGAAAGAAGCCAAGAGAGAGATACGTTTGGCGAAGGCACAGGCGGAAGAACAAATGGCTAAAAATGTAAAAAAGGGAGATAAAAAATTTTTTCAGATATATTAGTGAATGGAGGAAGATAAAAAATGGAATTGCTAGGCTAAAAGATGCTGGGAACAAACATGTGGAGAGTGATGAGGAGAAAGCAAATGTGCTAAACAAATACTTCTGTTCTGTGTTCACAGAAGAAAATCCTGGAGAAGGACCGAGATTGTCCGGCAAAGTTACACGAGAAAATGGAGTAGATTCTGCGCCGTTCACGGAGGAGGGTGTTTATGAGCAACTTGAAAAACTGAAGGTGGACAAAGCGATGGACCAGACGGGATCCATCCCAGGATACTAAGGGAACTCAGAGAGGTTCTGGCGAGTCCTATTAAAGACTTGTTCAACAAATCTCTGGAGACGGGAGTGATTCCTGGGGATTGGAGGAGAGTGAATGTGGTCCCTATTCATAAAAGTGGTCACAGGGATGAAGCAGGAAACTACAGGCCGGTGAGCCTCACTTCAGTTATTGGAAAAATAATGGAAGTGATGCTGAAAGAAAGGATAGTGTATTTCCTTGAATCTAATGGGTTACAGGATCCGAGGCAACATGGCTTTACAAAAAGTAAATCGTGCCAAACGAACCTGATTGAATTTTTTGATTGGGTGATCAGAGAGCTGAATCGAGGACATATGCTAGATGTAATTTACTTGGATTTCAGCAAAGCCTTTGATACAGTTCCTCATAGGAGGCTTTTGAACAAACTTGAAGGGCTGAAGTTAGGACCCAAAGTGGTGAACTGGGTCAGAAACTGGCTGTCGGACAGACGCCAGAGGGTGGTGGTTAATTGAAATCGCTCGAAGGAAAGAAAGGTGACTAGTGGAGTCCCTCAGGGTTCGGTGCTGGGGCCAATCCTGTTCAATATGTATGTGAGTGACATTGCTGAAGGGTTAGAAGGAAAAGTGTGCCTTTTTGCAGATGATACCAAGATTTGTAACAGAGTAGACACCGAAGAGGGAGTGGAAAATATGAAAAAGAATCTGCAAAAGTTAGAGGAATGGTCTAATGCCTGGCAACTAAAATTCAATGCAGAGTAATGCATTTGGGGATTAATAATAGGAAGGAACCGTATATGCTGGGAGGAGAGAAGCTGATATGCACGGACGGGGAGAGGGACCTTGGGGTGATAGTGTCCGAACATCTAAAGGCAAAAAAACAGTGTGACAAGGCAGTGGCTGCTGCCAGAAGGATGCTGGGCTGTATAAAGAGAGGCGTGGTCAGTAGAAGGAAGAAGGTGTTGATGCCCCTGTACAGGTCATTGGTGAGGCCCCACTTGGAGTATTGTGTTCAGTTTTGGAGACCATATCTGCCGAAAGACGTAAGAAGACTTGAGGCGGTCCAGAGGAGGGCGACGAAAATGATAGGAGGCTTGCACCAGAAGACGTATGAGGAGAGACTGGAAGCCCTGAATATGTATACCCTAGAGCAGGGGTGTCCAATGTCGGTCCTCGAGGGCCGCACTCCAGTTGGGTTTTCAGGATTTCCCCAATGAATATGCATGAGATCTATTAGCATACAATGAAAGCAGTGCATGCAAATAAACCTCATGTATATTCATTGGGGAAATCCTGAAAATCCGACTGGACTGCGGCCCTCGAGGACCGACATTGGATACCCCTGCCCTAGAGGAAAGGAGAGACAGGGGAGATATGATTCAGACGTTCAAATACTTGAAGGCTATTAACGTAGAACAAAATCTTTTCCAGAGAAAGGAAAATGGTAAAACCAGATGACATAATTTGAGGTTGAGGGGTGGTAGATTCAGGGGCAATGTTAGGAAATTCTACTTTACGGAGAGGGTAGTGGATGCCTGGAATGCGCTCCCGAGAGAGGTGGTGGAGAGTAAAACTGTGACTGAGTTCAAAGAAGCGTGGGATGAACACAGAAGATTTAGAATCAGAAAATAATATTAAATATTGAACTAGGCCAGTTACTGGGCAGACTTGCACGGTCTGTGTCTGTGTATGGCCGTTTGGTGGAGGATGGGCAGGGGAGGGCTTCAATGGCTGGGAGGGTATAGATGGGCTGGAGTAAGTCTTAACAGAGATTTTGGCAGTTGGAACCCAAGCACAGTACCGGGTAAAGCTTTGGATTCTTGCCCAGAAATAGATAAGAAGAAAAATTTAATAAAATAAAATAAAAAATTTAAATTGAATCAGATTGGGCAGACTGGATGGACCATTCGGGTCTTTATCTGCCGTCATCTACTATGTTTCCTGGAACTTTGTATTTCCATGAGTAAGTGAACAATGAAAATTTGAAGACCTTAAATTACTTGGTTTTACTGCTCGAAATACCATCTCTAAAAGGCCAATCCTATATCCATGATTTTTGTGTCTATACATCAAATCACCTGCAATTAGTTGGCTGGCCACATTGAAAACAACCATTGGGCTGATACTGGAGGAATTTACTGGACTTGCACAAAACCAATTTCTTTTTAGATCTGTAATTCATTAAGTCGCCAGCACTTAAACACATGTAGATGGCACCTAACAAGAAGTCCAAAAATATCAAAAAGCCTAAGAATATATAGTGGAACCTTGGTTTACGACCATTATTCGTTCAAGAAGCATGCTCGTAAACCAATTTACTCGTATATCAAAGCGAGTTTCCCCATAGGAAGTAAGGGAAACTCGCTTGATTCATTCCACCTTCCATTCCCCCCCCCTGCCACCGGCTACTGCTCCACCCCACCACATCCCCAAAAGACCCCCCACCCCCGAGGTCACTGGTGCGCTTCCACATCTCCTCCCCCCACAAACCAGCATGGCCCCCCTGCCTGCAAATGCCCCCCTCGTGAACTGGCATCCCCCGCCCGCCCAAACTGAAAGCTTACCCCCCAATGTGGCACCGGCACACAGCACCAACCCACAGGAGGTGCCGGAAGATCGTGCTTCTTCTCTGACTGGGCCTTGAGCATCTGCGCATGCTCAAGGACTTCTGGCTCCCGCCATTGTATAATATCAAATACTTATAAGAGCCATTGTACAATATCAAATACTTTTTCTCATAGGTGCTTTTATTCTCTTTACCAGTGTCTCTCAAACTTTTTCGAGCCGAGGCACCCTGAAGTGTGTAGACGTCGCCGTGATGACATCACACGTATGTGTGACATCATCACGCTGACATCCACGCATGGGCAGAGACACTCCAGACAGGCCCTGAAATGCCAGTAGGGCATGCCAGCAAGGAAGTCTGACAAATATCAACTGAGTACCCCCAACCACAGACCTCCCAAGCTCCACCTTAGACCCACCCAAGTTCTTCCCCAGATCCCACCCCCTTTAATAATTGTAATGCAATTTTTTCCATTCATTTTTCATATGCACACAATATACACAGCAGATATAAATTCTCAAAACTGATACATTTCAATTGAAAATAAAATCATTTCCCCTATTTTTGTTGTCTTTTAACTTTATTTTTCTGAGCTTTTAAGTATTTTTCCAAGGCCTTCTTGTCCATTGACTGTTTTTCTCTTTCTTCACTTTCTGCTTTGCATCCATCTTTGGCATTAACATTCAATATTTCCAATTTTTCTTTTTTCTTCTCAAAATCTACTTTTTTCATGTCTTCCCTTCCCATCTCTCCTTCCCTCCCTATTTCCATGGTCTGACATCTCTCTCCTTCCCTTCTCCCCCCCCAGTGGTCCAATGACAACTCTCTCCTTCCTTTCCCCCCTTCCCAGTCTGGCATCTCTCTTTACTACTACTATTATTATTTCTATAGCACTATCAGACTCCCCTCTTTCCCTTCTATTCTCTAGTCTGATCTCTCTCCCTTCCTTTAGTCATCTCGTCACCCCCACCCAGTGTAACATTTATCTTTCCCTTCCTCCTTTCTGCCCCCCTGAAGTCCATCTCCCTTCCCTTCCTCCTTTCTGGCCCCCCTCCCAGTCCAACATTTCTCCTTCCTTTCCACCAGTCCAACATTTTTTCTCTCTTCCTCCTGAATGCTTCTCTTCTGGTCCTCCTTCCCTCCCCCAACCAACATCTCTCTCTCTCTCTCCCTCCATGAGTCCAACTTTTCACTCTCTGCCCTCTCCCCTTCCCCAGAGTGTAACATTTCTTCTTCCCTCCTTTCTGTCCTCCCCATCCATCTCGCCCACTCCATGAGTCCAACACTTTTTCCCTACTGCACGCTTTCTCTCTCTATCCTTGCCTCTTCCCTCAGTGGCATCCCTCCTTCCCACCCCCCACCCCAACATGCTCTTTCCCCATGCACCATCTCACCTTCCTCTCCAGTGTGTAGCACCTTTCCCTTCCTTTCTGCCAGGTCCAGCAGCACCTCTTCTCCCTTCCTTTTACCTCCCCCCTGTCCAGCAGTACCCTTTCCCTGCTCCCCATGTCCAGCATTACCACTTCTCCCTTCCCTCCACCCACCTGTCCAGCAGTACTAATTCCCCCTTCCCTGCTCCCCATGTTCAGCAGTACCCCTTCCCTGTCCAGCAATATCTCTCCTGTCACTGCTAGCAGCAGCTCACTGTGTGCACTAGCAGTAGTTTAGCCCGGTTTCATCAGGCAGCTTCAGGGCCTTTGCTTCGATGATGTGATGCAGGCTGGTCTAGCAAAAGCCCCGAGGCTGCCTAATGAAACCGGGCTAAACTACTGCTAGTGGAAGCTGTGTGCCAAAGTTAAAAGCACACAGAGCTGCTGCTGCTGGTCTGGGGGTGCGGAGACGAGGAAGGCAGGAGTCCTGGCAGATACGCGCAACGCGACGGAAGAAGTCAGCTGACACAGGTGCCCTGTGAGCCACGACACACTTAAAATCTCAAAAGGCACAGAGTTTGCGATATACTACTCTATAGCATAGAGTGGAATAAACTCCTTCATGCAGCAAAATGAGATAAAACCAAATTGACCTTTCTGCATCAGACTCCTCATTTTCATTTCAAGCCTACCAGCATGTTTCCATCTGTGTTGAACAGCGAGAAGGGACTAAATGAACTTGGATCTGTTCTTGGCTCAAAAAGTATTGCGGCCTAATAAAGTGTATCTGGCAATTGACCCATTTTTAATGAGCACTGACGCATTTGCACAATTAATGCAGAAAAATGTTTTGTATTTCAGTGGATATTCCATTGAGACCATAAGCTTTGAATGGTTATTAATACCTTGTTAGGTTCTTTAGATCTTATGGCTTACCTAGGACCAGGAAACCGGGTCACGTACGGGCTTTAGGTACTTAAAGCCAGGTTACACAAATCACAGGAGAAAACCAAACAAGCAGAGATGTCACCATGACTAGGTTTCAAGGTATGATTGAACAACAGCCATTATTATAGTAGATATTTATCTAGTCTTTAATTTATTTATTTATTCAATTTTCTATACCATTCTACCAAGGGAGCTCAGAACGGTTTACATTAATTTATTCAGGTACTCAAGCATTTTTCCCTATCTGTCCCAGCAGGCTCACAATCTATCTAATGTACCTGGGGTAATGGGGGGATTAAACTTTGAATTGCCAATAAGCATTTAAATCTAACAGCATTATCAAATTGACATTTGAAACACTTGGGGTGTGGGGGAGAGTTCCGAGATACCAAGGGTAGACCATCCTAGAGCTGGACATTTCAAGCCAATGAGTAAGATTTCTCTCATAGTTCTCTGCCAAGTCTAAAACTAGCTCAAGCATATGTACATTTCCAAAACCAGCAGGGGTTGAATAAGCGTTCCTTACTCTTTCCTCACACCTGTTTTGTCTCCCCCTTGGAGATCCATCACCTCTCTATCTTCTTTCCCTACTTTCCTGTCATCTCATAAGAACATAAGCAATGCCTCTGCTGGGTCAGACCTGAGGTCCATCATGCCCAGCAGTCCGCTCATGCGGCGGCCCAACAGGTCCAGGACCTGTGCAGTAATCCTCTATTTATACCCTTCTATCCCCTTTTCCAGCAGGAAAATGTCCAATCCTTTCTTAAACCCCAGTACTGTACTCTGCCCTATTACGCCCTCTGGAAGCGCATTCCAGGTGTCCACCACTCGTTGGGTAAAGAAGAACGTCCTAGCATTCATTTTGAATCTGTCCCCTTTAAACTTTTCCGAATGCCCTCTTGTTCTTTTATTTTTCGAAAGTTTGAAGAATCTGTCCCTCTCTACTCTCTCTATGCCCTTCATGATCTTAAAAGTCTCTATCATATCCCCTCTAAGTCTCCTCTTCTCCAGAGAAAAGAGCCCTAGCTTCTCTAGCCTTTCAGCAAAGGTTTCCCTTTTATCAGACGTGTTGCTTTCCTCTGAACCTTCTCAAGTAACGCCATATCCTTCTTAAGGTACGGCGACCAATAATGGACACAGTATTCCAGATGCGGGCACACCATTGCCCGATACAACAGCAGGATAACTTCTTTCGTCCTGGTTGTAATACCCTTCTTGATTATACCTAGCATTCTATTTGCTTTCTTAGCGGCCGCTGCGCACTGTGCCATCGGCTTCATTGTCATGTCCACCATTACCCCCAAGTCCCTTTCTTGGGTACTCTCATTCAGTAACATCCCTCCCATCGTATAGTTGTACCTCGGGTTTCTGCTTCCCACATGTAATACTTTACATTTCTCAACGTTGAACTTCATCTGCCATCTCGCCGCCCATTCCCCTAGTTTGTTCAAGTCCCTTTGCAAGTCTTCGCATTCCTCTTTAGTCCCAGCTCCACTAAATAGTTTTGTATCATCCGCAAATTTTATTATCTCACACTTCGTCCCTGTTTCTAGATCATTTATGAATATATTAAATAGCAGCAGCCCGAGCACCGAGCCCTGCGGAACACCACTCTTGACCCTCATCCAGTCCAAGTAGTGGCCCTTCACCCCTACCCTCTGTTTCCTACCCGCCAACCAGTTTCTGATCCATCTATGTACGTCTCCGTCCACACCATGGTTCTTCAGTTTCCGGAGTAGACGCTCGTGAGGCACCTTGTCAAAGGCTTTTTGGAAATCAAGGTATATGATGTCTATGGGGTCTCCTCTGTCCATTCATTTGTTAATTCCTTCGAAGAAGTGCAATAAGTTAGTTAGGCACGATCTCCCCCTGCAGAAACCATATTGTCTTGTTATCAGAAGTTTGTTTCTTTCCAAATGTTCATCGATGTTTTCTTTTATCAGTGCTTCCGCCATTTTCCCCAGAATCGAGGTCAGACTCACAGGTCTGTAGTTTCCCGGGTCACCTCTTGATCCCTTTTTAAAGATGGGCGTGATGTTGGCTATCTTCCAATCCTCCGGGATCACGCCTGTTTTCAGGGCTAGGTTGCAAATTTGCTGCAGTAGTTCAGCTATCTCCTCCTTTAATTCCTTTAAAACCCTTGGATAGATTCCATCCGGACCCGGGGATTTGTCAGTTTTAAGTTTTTCTATCTGCCTGTGTACATCATCAAGGTTCACTTCCATGGATGTTAATTTTTCTGCTTGATTTCCATTGAAGAATTGCTCAGGTTCCAGTATGTTGGTTGTGTCTTCGTTTGTAAATACAGACGAAAAGAACATGTTAAGTCTTTCCGCGACTTCTTTCTCCTCCTTCACCACTCCCTTCCTGTCTCCTTCGTCCAGCGGTCCCACCTCCTCCCTAGCTGGCTGTTTCCCTTTAACATATCTGAAGAACAGTTTGAAATTTCGTGCCTCCCTGGCTAGCCTCTCTTCATACTCTCTTTTGGCTTTTCGAACCACACGGTTGCATTCTTTTTGATACTTCCTGTGCTCCTTCCGGTTCCCTTCAGTTTTGTCCTTTTTCCATTTCCTGAATGAATTTTTCTTATTGCCTATCGCTTCCTTCACTATTTTAGTCATCCATACCGGGTCTTTTGTTCGACTCTTTTTGCACCTCTTTCTGAATCTGGGGATGTACAGATTTTGCTCCTCACCGTGTCCTTGAAAAAAGACCAGGCATGTTCTACCGTTTGCCATTTCTTGGAAGTGTTCCTAAGTTTCTTCTTTACCAGTTCCCTCATTGCTTTATAGTTTCCTTTCCTGAAGTTGAAAGTTGTCGCTATGGTTCTCTTTCCGTTCGGTATTCCTACTTCAACCTTGAACTTGATCATATTATGATCGCTGTTTCCCAATGGTCCAACTACTTCCACTTCCTTTGCAGGTCCCATTTGCCCATTTAGGATTAGATCCAGAGTAGCATTTCCTCTCGTTGGTTCTCTAACAAGCTGCTCCATGAAGCAATCTTGTATAGCCTCCAGGAATTCTGTCTCCCTAGCGCATCTTGAGCTTCCAAGACTCCAGTCTATTCCGGGATAGTTGAAGTCTCCCATAATAACCGTGTAACCGCTTTTGCATTCTCGCTTCATCTCGGCATCCATTTCTTTATCGATATCTCCGGTTTGCCCAGGTGGACGATAGTATAGGCCCATCTTTATTTCATGCCCTTTCCTACCCGGTATTTTAACCCATAGCAATTCCAGTTTGCTGGTCGTCTCCGCTGTGTCCATTCTTGTCGATTGTATGCTTTCTTTTACATATAGGGCTATTCCTCCTCCTTTCTGTCCTGACCTGTCCTGGCGATAAAGCTTGTACCCATTTGTTTTCCTCATTCCACCACGTTTCAGAGATTCCAATGATGTCTATGTCCTCTGCATTTGCCACGGCTTCTAGTTCCTCCATTTTGTTTCTTAGGCTCCTTGCATTAGTATATATGCAATTTAGATCCTGGCATTTTGTCGTCTTCATTTCCTTTCCCTGTGCTTCGGTCTTTAGTGTCTTCTCTTTTGTTACAATCTTTCTAACCTCCACTTCTGGGTTAGTTGTCTCCTGTAATTTGTCCCTTGTTTCTTCCCAGCCTTTTTTCCCCTTAGTATCTTCACAGGATACCTTCTTCCGAATCGTCGACGCTAGGTCGACTGTCGGCTTTCCCCTTCCTCTTAGTTTAAAGCCTGTTCTATTCCTCTCTTGACGTTGTTTGCTAGAAGTCTTGTTCCCGCCGCACTCAGGTGCAGTCCATCTTCCTGTAGAGCTTGCTCTTGCCCCAGAACGTTGTCCAGTTCCTCATGAAGTGGAACCCTTCTTCCTCACACCATCTCCTCATCCACGTATTTATTAATTGTAGTTCCTCCTGCCTTTTCACATCTGCCCTCGGTACCTGTAGGATCTCTGAGAATGCTATCTTCTGGGTCCTCATCTTCAGCTTCCTTCCCAGAATCTTGAACTGTTCTATTAGCGTGTCTCTTCTGTAGTCTCCCCTGCTGACATCATTCATCCCAATGTGGATCATTACTGCGGTCTCTTCCATCTCCGCTCCTTCCAGGATCTTCCCAATTTTGTCCACGATGTCCTTGGTTCTCGCTCCTGGGAGGCAGGTCACCAGTCGATCCTCTCTTCCTCCTCCTATGTGGCTGTCCACATGCCTCAGTATCGAGTCTCCCACCAGGATCGCTGACTTTTCCTTCTTCAATTTTCGTTTCAGTCTCAGGTCAATGTCCTCGGTGTGCTTTGCTCTCTCTTCTTCTGGGCATCGACTAGCCAATTCTTTCTCCTCATGTGGTATTCCTCTGTGGGTGTCTTCTTTGAGGTCACCTGCTTCTTGCTCCCCCTTCCATGTTGGTGTTGGTGTAACTTCATCTCTCATCTGGCGTTAATTCTCTTCCACCCTCCTCCTGTATGCTTCCTCAATGAATTCCTTGAGTTCCCTGACTTCCTTTTCGATGTGTCTCTCAATCCTGAAGTCTTCAAATGCCCTGGTAGGGTCCTCAGTGGTGTAAAGTCCTTCTAGCTCCTGTATCTTGTCCACAGATAAGGTTATAGAACTCCATGGAACTTGGTACGTACTTTGAGGGCTATCTATCCACAGATAAGGTTATAGAACTCCAGTGAACTTGGTACGTACTTTGAGGACTATCTATCCACAGACAAGGTTATAGAACTCCATGGAACTTGGTACGCACTTTGAGGGCTATCTATCCATAGATAAGGTTATAGAACTCCATGGAACTTGGTACGTACTTTGAGGGCTATCTATCCACAGATAAGGTTATAGAACTCCATGGAACTTTGGTACGTACTTTGAGGACTATCTATCCACAGATAAGGTTATAGAACTCCATGGAACTTTGGTACGTACTTTGAGGACTATCTATCCACAGATAAGGTTATAGAACTCCATGGAACTTGGTACGTACTTTGAGGACTATCTATCCACAGATAAGGTTATAGAACTCCATGGAACTTGGTACGTACTTTGAGGACTATCTATCCACAGATAAGGTTATAGAACTCCATGGAACTTGGTACGTACTTTGAGGGCTATCTATCCACAGATAAGGTTATAGAACTTGGTACGTACTTTGAGAGCTATCTATCCACAGATAAGGTTATAGAACTCCATGGAACTTGGTATGTACTTTGAGGGCTATCTATCAACAGATAAGGTTATAGAACTCCATGGAACTTGGTACATACTTTGAGGGCTATCTATCCACAGATAAGGTTATAGAACTCCATGGAATTTGGTACGTACTTTGAGGGCTATCTGTCCACAGATAAGGTTATAGAACTCCATGGAACTTGGTACGTACTTTGAGGGCTATCTATCCACAGATAAGGTTATAGAACTCCCATTAGTAGCCAAGCAAGAATGTTGAAAGCACTTGAACCTGTGCAATTTATGCTTTTGTTGTAGCATCTAGGATGTCCACATTGGCTACTGGGATGCACAGATTCACCTAGCTGCATGTCTCAGACCTAGAACGGTGGTTTAGGAAAAAGTGGCAAGCATCCCTTGTTCAGGTGACAACCTTTTGGGGGGGCAAAGTTGAGGAGATTACAGAGTTCATGAAAAGAACTTATACAATGAAGTCTCTATCTTTGCCTTTTCCTTCTGTGGCCTCGGAGGTTTTCAGGTGAGAACCACAGGAGATCCCACTATTCTTAAAGGCATAGGGGTTCTTTTCTGGTCTGCTCTTTCCAGCAATCCCAGGCTCTTCACTCCAGGCTTAGGCAGTGCGTAACCCGGAAGGTCCAATCAACTCCCCAGTTAAAGTAAGGAATAAGGTTTTCACTGGCTCCAAGAGAGCTTAGCATTGTAACCTCCGATTGGTGGGTTCTACAAATAGTCTGGTGCGGGAGGGGGGGTGCTATGCCCTAAACTGGCATAAAATTCCTCCAAATTGTTCACCAGGAGTGTCAAATTTCACTTTACAGCTTGGGGCCATTCTTAGAGAAAAAATCTTCCCTTCTACAGGCCCATACAGTCAGGCCCATACCACCAGGAGAAAAAAGGATGGGATTCTGTTCCAAATACTTCCTGGTGCCCAAGAAGATGGTAGGGGGGGGAATTTTGTCCCATGCTTGAACTAATGATGCTGAACAAATATCTGGACAGGATGGTTTTCCTGGGCACTGTACTTCCCATGATTCAAGCAAATGATTGACTATGCTCTCTAGACTTAAAGGATATTTACACCCACATTCAGATACTTCCCAGTCACTGGAAGTACCTCCGATTTCTTGTGAGGGAAACATGTTTTTACCAGTATTGCATTGTTCCATTTGGCCTTGTATTTGATCCCTAAATATTCACCAAGTGCCTTGTCTTAGTTGTAGCACGTCTACGCAGACTGTGAGTGCATGAGTTTCTCTTCCTGGACAACTGGCTGGTCAGGAGCACATCCAAAGAAGTAGCTCAGGAGTAGAGTGGTCCAAAAAAATCAAGTTCATGGGACATGACCTCCACAAGTCTATTTTTGTTTTCTGTCTGGCTACTGTTAATTAGTTTTTAGATTTTTGTTTTTGTTATTTTAATAAATTCCTGTACCCTGTACATTTTCTTGCAGTATTGTTTTTGTTTGCTTTGTTGTCTTTTTACTGCAATTCCTGTTGGGTTTTTTGTTTGTTTTACTGTTAATTGTACCAAATTATATAAGCCTTTTGATGAACT
Source organism: Geotrypetes seraphini (assembly GCF_902459505.1). Taxonomy (NCBI): domain Eukaryota; kingdom Metazoa; phylum Chordata; class Amphibia; order Gymnophiona; family Dermophiidae; genus Geotrypetes; species Geotrypetes seraphini. The sequence continues at coordinate 6,637,676 of NC_047086.1, read as the reverse complement.
TTAGAGATCACTCAACAATTTTTAATCCTCTATAATAAAACCCTAAGCGCGCTTGTGCACTTACAATGCCATGATCCCTGCTACCATGATGTGTGCCTCCGTGGCCATATTCTATTTGCGGCGCATGCGGCTGTTTGTGGTGCGCAGTGCACGCAGCGGTTTCAGTGGCGGTTGGAAGCCAGCGTCAATGAAAAAAAAATAAACAATGCTGGTCTACACGAAAAAAAACAACAAAAGCTGCCCATGGAGACAAACAGGAAGCGAAGGACTGCCGCACCCAGTCGCGCAATCAACTCTAATGTCCGTTTCGGGGTGGGGTGGGGGGAAATCGAGCACCCTGGAGCAGGAGGACAGGGAGAGAGTGTGAGCACTGGAGATAGCTCCACAAAAGGCGCCGCTGCAGACACTCCGGCAATGGGAAGAGGAGGAGAGGGCCCGATGATAGGGACAGACCGCTGGAATTTGGAACAAATGGTGCTGCTGGACAGGGGAAGGTAAAAGGAAGGGATAATAGCTACTGTTAGACAGGGGGAGCAGGGAAGGGGTGCTGTTGAACAGGGGGAGGTAAAAGTTAGGGAGAAGCGCTACTGCTGGACAGAGGGGGAGCAGGAAAAAGGTGCTGCTAGACAGGGGGGGAGGTAAAACCAATGGAGATGGGCTACTGTTGAGCAGGAGGAGCAGTGAAGGAGTGCTGCTAGACAGGGGGGAAGTAAAAGTAAGGGAAAAGGCCTACTGCTAGACAGTGGGAGCAGAGAAGGGAGGTGTTGCTGGACAGGCGGGAGAAAAAAGTAAGGAAGAAGGGCTGCTAGCACCCGTTAGTGTAAAGGGCTAAAAAACTAGTTTAATACATAAAATGCAAGTAGAGAATTTATATTAATTTTCCATCTAAACCTGAACTGAGCAAATGCACATGGAAAAGTTAAATTACATACTGTATTACTTATAGCTAAAAATAGGATTGTTGACCTAATTGTTCAATGTTCAGTGATGATTGGTAACTAATGTCTTTATTCCATGGTAAATACAAAATGTTTGTTATATGCAAACGCTGAATGGTAGTCCTACATTCAATCAGTATTCATCTGGGTGGCTTTGGAGCAAGTTAATTAGGTCTTTCTGCGCTGAGCTGCTTCAGCTCCTCGTTCTTTGTGAGACTTGAATTCTACTGCTGCATTAATACAATTGCTCTTTCAGCGGAGTCGTTGACTAAGGTCATTGATGATGCTGACTGCTTCAAATACTGGTAGTTTGGATCATCTTTCCAGTTTGCAGGATCTTTAACCAGAAGTTGTTGAGCTTTCTTTGTCCATTTGTGTCCAGAACACCAAAGAAGATAAAATGTTCTGTGTGTTATACATGATGCAGGCTGATAGGACCGAGTGACTCGAGAGGGCAGTCGAGACATTTCACCAAACTTGTGGATTGTGGAAGCTGAAGGTTTGCCACCATCTTTGACTATTATTTCGTCAGGTGATTTAGAATTTAGGGTGTGAAGCAGTTGGATATCATCGGTGTATGTGAACACAGTGAGTCCTATAGTTTGGCTAAAGTAAGTAAAGGGGTCAAGAAGATCTTAAAGAGGAGGGGCGAGAGGATTGAACCCTGAGGGACTCCATAGCTTTGATAGTTGGTAGATGATGTAGAGTCATTAAATCTAAGGGCTCCTTTTACTAAGGTGCGATAGCGTTTTTAGTGCACGCAAGATATTACCACGCGCTACGTGGCTAGAACTAATGCCAGCTCAATGCTGGCGTTAAGGTCTAGCGTGCGGGGCAATTTAGCGCGCGTTAATGCCCTAATGCAGCTTAGTAAAAGGAGTCCTAAATGTAATGCAGTTTCTTCCATCCATTTTTCATATACACACAATATAAATCTTATTAATATATAATGGTAACCACAAAATTAAAAAAAATCCACAAAGCACATGGTATGCAGACAAAATGTTAATTATCATTTATATTTCTTTCTTTTTTTCCAAAGAGGACAAGGCAGATGACTTTAAAATATGCAATGTTACCTCAGTAACAAATATAGTGCAAAATATAGACAGCAGATATAAATTCTCAAAACTGACACATTTTGATCACTAAATAGAAAAATAAAATCATTTTTCCTACCTTTGTTGTCTAGTGATTTCATGAGTCTCTGGTTGCACTTCCTTCTGACTGTGCATCCAATATTTCTTTCTGCCTCCTGCACGCTTCCTCCTCCAGACCTCATTCCCTTCCCCAACCAACATCTCTCTCTGACCCCATGAGTCCAACTTTTCTTCCTCTCCTCCACCCCTATTTGCATCATGTCTCCCTCTCTCTCACTGTCCATCTGTCTTTCTCTCATTCCCTCTCTTGCTGCAAAGGAAGTGGGGGAACGGAAAGGGAGAGATCCAGGGTGCATAACTCCCATCCCCACACTTCAATTTCCCTGAACGGACAGAACTTCCCTTTTGTCGACACCATAAAAATCCTGGGAGTGATGCTAGACCGTCACCTCACTCTTGATTCTCACACAGAGCTACTGATCAAAAAAGGCTTCTCAACACTATGGAAATTAAGAACCATCAGAAAGTTCTTCGACACAGCTTCATTAGAAACATAGAAGATGACGGCAGATAAGGGCCATAGCCCATCAGGTCTGCCCACTCTACTGACCCACCCCCAAATCTACTATCCTAGGGATCCTACTCCTGGTGACAGGTTCCCTTGGCTTAACCCTCTAAGGGATCCCACATGGGCATCCCATTTGCTCTTAAATTCTTGCACGCTGTTTGCCTCGATCACCTGCACCGGGAGCTCATTCCAAGGATCAACCATTCCGACTACTGGTGCAAGCCTCAATCTTAAGCCTGCTCGACTATTGTAATTTATCTGGGGTCTCTCAAGAAAACCATTCGAAGACTCCGAATCATACAAAATTCAGCAGTGCGACTGATCTTCAACATAAAACTCCACTGGCTACCCCTAGAAGCAAGAGTGCTGTTCAAATTTGCCTGCCTTTGTTTCAAATCCATTCTGGGTTTGGCCCCCCTATACCTAGTCGCCCATTTTAAATTGGACTATTCCACCAGACCAAAACGCAGATTACAAATATTCAGCCATCCAATAATAAAAAATTGCCGATACAAAAGATTCCTTGACAGAACTCTTGCGTTCCAAGCCTATCAACAGAACAGCTGGCTAGGTAATCTTATCAAGAACTCTTCATCCTACCTTAACTTCAGAAAATAGTCAAAACCAACCTGTTTAACTGATTTGTAACCAAGAACTCTCAATGACTCCCCCCCTCCCCCCCCCCGTATTCCTACTTACTTGTACTTGACATCCCTACAATGTGACTTTCACTCTGTTTCTCTTCCTCCCCACAAATATGCATGTATTCAAAGACATCACTGTTATTCTAAATATTCATTGTATTCAAGGACTTCTTTGTTATGTCTTTGCTGACTGTCCAGTTCTTCTTATTGTAAACCGCCTCGAACCACTTTGGCTTTGGCGGTATATAAAAAATAAAATTATTATTATTAATGCCACATCCAACATTTCTCCCTCTCTTATCCCTCGGATCATGTGCAGCATTTTTCACCACTGCCCACCAGCTCCTTGCCCATTTCTCCTTCTATCACCCCTCTTCAGTACAATGCCACATCTCTCCCTCCATCACTATGTCCAATATTCCTCCACCTTGCATCCCCTTCAATCTGTCCCGCTGTTCTCTTTCCACCACCATATCCAGCATTTTTCCTCTCAACCTTTTCTTCCTTGTGCATTTCTACCTCAATCCTCTCTCTCTATGCCTAACAATTTTCCTCTTTCTTCCTTTCCCCATGTACACCATCTCTTTCCCTCTCATTCACACACTCTTGTCCAACAATTCTCCTTTTCTATTCCCTCCCTCCTATGTCCTAAGTTAGTGCTCCCTCCCTCCCTTCTGTGTCCCGAGTTCATGCCCCCTCCATGCCTTCCAGCCTTTGTCCCAAATTTGCGCCCCTCCCATGTCCCAACGCACTCCTCCCCCCCCCCTTCCTTTCTCTTTGTCTCATGTCCCCTCTTTCCCTTACTTGCTCACTCCAGGGCCGCACTTGCTCCCTTCAGGGCCATCCAGCTGGGCTGCTCCTTCCTGCCTTCAGCCAAACTTGTTTGCAGGGACTCAGGCAGCAGCTTTTACACGCTACACGTGGATGACCCTTTGACATCAGTTCTGACTGTAGAGAGAAGGCTTCCAGGTCAGCCACATGCAGCGTGTAAGAGCTGCTGCCTGCGTCCCTACAACAAGTGCGGTTGAAAGCAGGAAGGAGGTAACTGGGATCCCCCGCTGACCCAGAAGGCTTCCTTCTGATGTTAGCTCTGACATGGGAGGGAAGCCTTCTGGGTTGACTTCGTCCCGGAGGGGGACATGCAGCTGGAGGGCAGGAAGGAGGACATGGGATCCCCAGCGCCAGTGGCGTCCACTGGCACAGTGCTGCATACCCCCAACAAGTGGTTTGTGTACAGCGTATTGAGAAACTCTAGTCTAGAGATCCAACTGATTCTCTTCAAGTTTATTAGGATTTTATATACCGCCTATCAAGGTTAAGCGGTTTTTACAATCAGGTACTCAAGCATTTTCCCTCTCTGTCCCGGTGGGCTCACAATCTATCTAACGTACCTGGGGCTATGGAGGATTAAGTGACTTGCCCAGGGTCACAAGGAGCAGCGCGGGGTTTGAACCCACAACCCCAGGGTGCTGAGGCTGTAGATCCAACCATTGTGCCACACACTCCCATCTTCCCATCTTCTTGCTTTTAATATACCAAAAAAAGATTTTACTATGTGTTTTTGCTTCCAGCGCAGTATTTTCAAGATTTCTCTTTGTCTTGGTTATTAGCATCTTGCATTTGACTTGCCATTCCTTGTAATGTTTACAATTATTTTCAGTTGGATCCTTTCTGAAGGATTCTCTTTAAGCTCTAATAGCTTCCTTCACCTCTCTTGCTAACCACACCGGCTGCTGTTTGGTCTTCCTTCCTCCTTTTTAATACATGGAATATATCTAATTTGGGCTTCCAGGATGGTATTTTTGAATAACATCCATGCCTCAGTGTTCTCCCCAGGACTTTTTAGCCGGGCGGTCCACCCGGCTAATTTAAATGACCGCCCGGCTGTCATCTATCGGGAATCCTGCTGCTGCCGCCGCTCAACATAAAAAAAAAATCCCCCCAAAAAACCATCTCTCACTGGCTTGGAGATGCGAACTCATGCTTCAGGACTCTAAGGTGTGTGCGCCGGCTTCCCTTTTCTTCCCTCCGAAATTGGAAATTATGTCCGGGGGGGGGGGGAGAAGAGAAAGGAAGCCGTCACGCACACCTTAGAGCCATGAAGCATGAGTTCGCTACGGGCTAAGGCAGGAGACTGGTCAACGACGGATATAAGCTTACCCTGCCTAATTTCTGTTTCCGCGAAGGCAGGACCCGGCAACAAGGAAAGCCCGAAGCAAGTTGTAAGCTTCCCTCCGTCGCTGACCTATGCCTAATGAGGCAAAAAAGTCACGGTGCAAGGGAAGCCTCCCCTTCGCTCACTTGGAAACTTCACAGCAGCGCAGGATGCCTATGGTGCAGGACAGGACACTGAACAAATCGGACCTCGCACTATCTTCCACGCTGTCCTTCGCAACCTCGCTGCTTAAAGCGTGGTCACCACCTGTTTGATACCAGTTCATTGCCGATTCCCCCTCTCCCGTTTTCCGAATCAATATCATGTCCAGGTTATCGCAGGATGAAATATACAATGGCTACCCGACGCAGTGAATCCCGGCCAGATTGGTGGTCTTCTACTCTAACAGGGACCCTTTCTTCGTTGGCAGGAAATTGGTGATCAATGGCAAGCATGTACCTACTTTTGACGCCCTCCTGTCAGAGTTGACTAGACACGTGCCCGGTGCTGCGGATCTTCACGCCGCACGAGGACCACCCCATGAGCACCATGGAAGAAATCCTGCCAGGCCACACCTATATCATAGCCAACAAGGAACCTTTCCGGGAGCTCGAGTACGTGATGTCATTGTGTGAGGGGGTTGCCGGTAGTAGAAGTCAGGTGGACTGCTCTGGACTTGTACGTTATAGGGGTGTGAGTGACATATAACTCCATGATTGATATGACTGATTACTAGTTGACAAAGGGCCAAAATTCATTTGTGGATATGTTTTGATATTATTTTATATTTAGCAATTTGTCCCTGGAAAAAAAACTGTGTAGATACAGTAGTACTGTGGTATTTCTCCCCCCCCCCTCCCAGGATTTGAAGTTATTGTAAAGTTAAAGTTTGTTTAGCTCTTGGTAGGATAGTAATTGTGAATCATTTCTAACCAAAATTTGTATGTTTACTCAGTAAACAGGGACATTCAAGATGATGAGTGCAAAAAAAAAAAAGAGAGAGAGAGAGAAAACTTAAAAAATGGTGAACATGTGTCATATGAATATAAAGGAGTGAAAAAGCTAATATAAGGGGCCTGTATGCAAAAACTTAAATAGCTATGTATAGAAAATAGCTCGGTTTGCATCTTGGAGATAAGGATTTTTTAAATTGAAAATGCAAAATTATGCCAAAATTTCTGGGATGTGGTCATTTGTCCCCCTTCCTCCCAGCAGGTCTACCATCTCTCCTCCCACACTAGGTCCAGTCAGTGGAATGCTTTTTTGTTTTGGGGGCCCGAAAGCACTGCCCAGGCTCCACCCCAGACCCAGCCGCAGTACTAATAATAGTACTAATTGTAAATGCCATTTCTTCCATTCATTTTTCACATACACAAATATAATCTTATTAATAATATAATACATAATGGTAACCTCAAAATTAAACTACACAAAGCACACTCTTTTACCCCTCCCCACCTTGCATAGCATTTCTTCCTCTCTCCTCCATCCCCTTGTGCAACGTCCACCATCTCTCTCTCATTCCTTCCCTTGCTGCAAAGGGAGTGAGGAAAGAAAGATAGAGGGATCTATGGTATATTGCTCCAACTCCTTCTACTTCCACATCCAACATTTCTCCCTCTCTCATCCCCCCCCCCGACTGCAGCATCTTTTGCCCCTGCCCACCAGCCCCATACCCAACATTTCTCCTTCTATTACCCCTTTCCAGAACCATGCGACATCTCGTCCTCCATTCCCTCCACTACCAGGTCCAACATTCTTCCCTCTTGTATCTGTCCCATTGTTCCCTCTCCACCACCACATCCAACATTTTTCCCTCTCATCTCTCTCTACCTTACTCTTCTCCCACCAACATGTCCAACAATTCTCTTCCTGTGCCCAACATTCTCCTCTTTCTTCCTTTCCCCAGGTACACCATCTCTTTCCCTCACACCCTTGCTCAACAATTTTCCCTTTCTATTCCCTTCTCCACCTCAGCATCTCTTTCCTTCTATCCTTCCATCCTATGTCCCAAGTTCATGCCCCTTCCCTCCCTTCCTTCTGTATCCCAAGTTTGTGCCCCTCCCTCCATCCTTACAGACTTTGTCTTAAGTTTGTGTCCCTTCTCTTCCTTCTGTGTCCCAACATATCCCTCTCTTCATTCTGTGTCCCAAGTTCATGCTCCCACCCTCCTTCCTTCCTTGTCCCAAATTCATGCCCCTTCCTTCTGTATTGCTTCCTTCCTTCTGTGTCCCAAGTTTGTGCCCCCTCCCTCCTTCCTTACTGACATTTTCTCTGCGTACAGTGTGCTTTGTGTTTTTTAAAATTTTATTGTTTTTAGATCATTTTGACTTGATCATTTTAAAAGTAGCTCGCAAGCCAAAAAAGTGTGGGCACCCCTGCTCTAGAGCCATTTCTTGTATGACTGGATGAGCTATATTTATCTTTTTTTTTTTTTAGTTGTTTAAATTCATGCAGAAATAAATGGCTAGATTGAACCTAATGACTTCATTAATACCTTTCCCTTTTTTAAAACCCCTATACCATTTGAAAGAGGGCAAATATCTAATTATTCCCTTCTAGAATAGGATACTTCTTAAATTTAGTAAAAATATTCTGGCACAAGTATCAAACCTTAAAAAAGGAAGTCATATTGAGCTTTGGAAAATAATAATAAACTAATAAAAAATAATACACATTTAGGGCTCCTTTTACTAAGTTGCGATAGTGGTTTTAGCGTGCGCTTAGTGCGAGCAGAATTGCCATGTGCACTAGACGCTAACGCCAGCATTGAGCTGGCTTTAGTTTTTCCGCTTAGCGTGGGGGTTTGTGCGTGCTAAAAATGCTAGCGCAGTGAGGAAGTGGCTGCCGCTATCTGTCTGCTGTGAGGACGCCGCCGATAGTCTCCTTTACCTGTGGGAAGAATGCCGAAAAGAAGGGGCAGAAGTGTCGGTAGAGCCTCCCGACGCTCGGTAGCCCCGTTGCCTGCTGTGGATGACATGTTTTGGCGCCTTCTGAGTGAGCAGGATTCGTTGGGGAATCGCCCGCTTGGAGCCCCGGCAGAGAGTAGTGCCGCGGGGTCTACCCAAGGGCTTGATGTCATGCTGAGCCCCGACGTAAGGTCGCCTCCTCTTCAGCCACTGCCGCTGGGAGCCAGCTCACCGCGAGAAGAGAGCACACCTGAAGAGGAAGTGTTCTCTCCTCGAGAGGACAGTTTGTTGGAGGGCTCGCTACAAGGAACAGTCCAGAGTGGTTCTTCCCTCTGGAAAGAACCAGTGACTGGGACAACATTGGCTAAAGAAGTCCAGGACCTCAGAGAGGTAAATCAATCGATTGAACAACCATTAATAGCACAAGTAACTTTTACTTCTCCTGCTAAGCCCCCTGAAGTCACTTTAGACTCTCTCTGGGATTTAGTCTCCAATTTAGGATATTCCCTTAATCCGCAAATAAAAAATTTGGACCAAGAAATAAAAAACCAGAAAGAAGAAATTAACTCTTTAAAGCAAGATATTGTACTGTTGAAGTCCGATATTTAAGAAGAAAATAAGGATCTTAAAATAATTAAAGGTAATCAAGATTTACTTGTGAAAGACAATTTAATTATGAAAAGAAAATTGGAAGTTCTTGAAAATAAGATTCGGGCTAATAACTTGCGCTTAATTAATTTTCCAAAAATTTCATCAATTTCTCCATGAGAAATGATAAAGCACTACTTTCTGGAGATTCTAACAATACCTGAGAATTCTCTACCACTTCTTACAAGGGTATATTATTTACCTACAAAAAACAGGATCCTCAAAAGAAAGAAGAAGAAGGAAAATCTCAGGAAGTTCCCTTGGATGTTTCTACCTTATTGGAACAATCAGATAGAGAAGTGGCTACTCCAGCCACCCTCCTACTGACTGTAGCTTTGGTTCCAGATCGAGACTAGATCCTTAAACTTTTCTTTAAAAATAGATCTAAGGACTTTCTGGGTTTCCATATTCAGATATTTCCTGATGTCTCGAGGGAGACTCAGAAGAGAAGAAGGGAATTTCTAATGTTGAAACCAGGTGTGATTCAGATAGGAGCTTTTTTCTTTCTTAGATTTCCATGTAAATGTGTCATTAGATACCATTCCTTTAAATATGTATTTGTAGAACCTGCTCACTTGATTGCTTTCCTCTCTTTGAAGCGTCTTGAGTGTGGAATACCATCTGTACCCATGTGATAATTAGCTCTGCTTCAGCAACAGATTAAGTGAATTTCTTGTAAAGTTATTCTTTAAACTTAACTACTCTTTTTGTTAATCTTGGATCCTAATTGAGGACTAGTGTGTGATTAAGATGAGATGTGTTTTTTCTTTAAATTTTGAATCACTTTCAGGATTGAAAGTAAATTTAAATATTATGTTTTCTTTCTTGATTACACTTCCTGTACAAGATGAGATGCTTGATAATAATGTAAAAATCTTATAAATAAATAAAAAATAAAAATGCTAACGCACCTTGATAAAAGAGGGGGTTAATTTTCCCCATCCCACCCCACCCCAGCTACTTTTTCATGCCCCCGGCTGGAAAAAATTTCTGGGGAGAACACTGCATGCCTAGCAAGGCAGAGCAAGGCCACATCTTGATAACTCCAATTATAAAAAAAACTCAAAAGAACCTCTCAACATCCCGTCTAATTACAGACCTGTCACCAAAATAACAGAAGGGGCGGTAAATGCAGAACTCACCACATACCTGGACAAATTCGACATCTTATACGACAACCAATCGGGCTTTCGCTCTGCTACTCGATTACCTGCACTCACTCTTCAGCCAGGGTTCCAGCGCCCTAATCTTGCAAATTGACCTAAGCAGTGCTTTCGACCTAGTCGACCACACTATTCTACTAGACTGCCTTGCACACATCGGCATCTCCGGCCAGGTTCTCAGCTGGTTCCACGGGTTTCTAAGAAATAGATCTTACAGGGTGATCAAGAACGACTCTTTCTCCCACAGCTGGGACAATTCCTGTGGGGTTACCCAGGGCTCACCCCTATCCCCCACCCTATTCAATGTCTATCTCGTCTCCCTGGGAAACCTCCTGCACAGCTTCAAGCTCAGATTCTTCTTTTACGCAGATGACATCACAATAGTCATCCCGCTAACCAGTTTTACTCTAGAGCTGCTTAACTCTCTATCACACTTACTCAGGCAGATAGAACTCTGGATGCTATGCTATAGACTAAAACTAAACTCTGACAAAACTAAATTCTTCCTGGCCTCCCCCAACAAAAAAAATCAAAGATACCTCAATTCAAGTGAATGGATCGGACTTCCCCCTAGAACAAACCCTAAAAATACTGGGAGTCACCCTAGACAAACACCTATCCCTTGAGAAACACACTGATCTTACCATCAGGAAAAGCTTCTCGGTGCTCTGGAAACTCCGCACCATAAAAAAATATTTCGATGACAACTCATTCTGGCTGTAAGTACAATCCTCCATTCTCAGCATCCTGGATTATTGCAACATCATTTACCTAGGCTCCATGAAGAAAACCACCAGGAGACTAAAACTGATTCAGAATACCGCCGTCCGCCTTATATTTGGCTTAAACAAATGGGAACATATCACCCCTTTCTACCACAAACTGCACTGGCTACCATTTGAATCCAGAGTCCTATTCAAGTTCGCATACCTCAGCTACAAAATTGTATTTGGTCTATCCCCAAGCTACCTCATCCCCCACTTTAAACTAAATCTCAACAATAAGAACTCTCGCAGAATTCATCTGTTCGCCTTCCCCTCCCTAAAATTATGTCACCTCAAAAGGTTCCTTGACAAAACCTTCTCCTTCCAGGCAGCCAAACTAAATCCATGGCTTGCCCAAATTGTACTCGATGCCCCCACCTACCTTGACTTCAGAAAAAAACTCAAAACTCACCTATTCCACGGACAGAACCCCTAACACACCCTCTCACTTCTTCAACTCCCATCAATACACGTGAACCTCCACCTTCCCCTCTTATTGTACTCACCAAACCAATCAACTTCTATGATCGGTATTTTTCCCTGTAAATAAAATTTTACCTTCCTATTGTACACTCTTGTATATTCCTGTCAACTTCAATGACATGTACACTCTGAAAATTGTTAATTCCTGTCAACTTCAATGACCTGTGCACTCCAAAAATTGTTAACTCCAATGTTATCTTCGTTTGTAATCTTAATTAATTGCTGTGAACCGCCTAGAACTCTCTGGGTATGGCGGTATACAAAATTAAGTTGTTATTATTATTATTAATGTAAATTTTTGACCTTTGCAGCTGCTCCTCTTAGTTTCTTTGTAAGCATTCTCTTCATGCTGTCATTTTCAATAGGAAGTCTAAGTCTGAGTTTGGACATTTGGGAAAGATGTCCAGAAATCCAGTAGAGAAAATATTTAATTTTCAAAATTGCAAGACGTCTTTTTTGTTTGAAAATAAATTATCTAGGTGTTTGGACTCTTAGTACATCTATCGTTTTTGACCATTCTTGAATATTACATTACATTACATTAGTGATTTCTATTCTGCCATTACCTTGCGGTTCAAGGCGGATTACATAAGAATTGTCATGAAATTAGGTAATACATAATGGGTAATTTGAACATTTTAGATTTGATAAGGAGTAGCTAGTGTAGTAGGTGAAGCTTGGGATCTGGTCGTGTTAAATAGGTTTTATGTATTTTTTGAAGAGTAGAGTTTTGTTTCTTTTTTTAAGGTTTTGTAATCTGTGGTCGAAGATAGCAGATTGGTGAATTGTCTGTCGAGTTTTGCTGCTTTGGTGGCCAGTAGGTTGTCGTATAGTTTTCTTCGTTTGACATTTTTCGTTGGTGGGTGCGTGAATTGTGTGTGGGATCTCCTGTGTCTGGTTGAGGTGGATTGAGTTAGTTGGTTGTTCCAGTAGGTTGGGCTGTCTCCGTTTATAGCTTTAAATAGTAGGTGTCCACATGAAAAATGCCACAAAGCAAGTTTTTCTGACATCCAAGCAGCCAACATTCTTAGCAAACTTTCACAGGCAGCTGAGCATTCCAGAGTACAGAAGAGGGACACTCTTAAGGATTACTGCAGTGAATGTCATATTAAAGGGACCAGTTCAGATATCACTATAACCTGTTTATATTGTATGGTGAGCCCTCCAAAACTTACTGTACCTAACTAAACTAAACTAAACTAAGCCTTAAGTTTATATACCGCATCATCTCCACGGAAGCGGAGCTCGACACGGTTTACAAAGCTTAAAAATACAAGAAGAGAGGGGAGAGAGAGTTTACAAGGGCATATGAAAAGAGGGGAAGTAAGAAGGAGATGTTATATATTAGAGAAAAGCCAGGTTTTCAGTTGTTTCCGGAACAGTTGGAGGGAGCCCAGGTTCCGCAGCGGGATAGTGAGATCGTTCCAAAGGCCTGTGATTTTGGAGAGGTACAGGTGTACCCACCTGTACACCACAACAATAGCCCTTATGCCTGCATGTGTCATCTTTATGTAGGTACAGTAGATTTTAGAGGGCTTACCATACAAATATATAAGCAAGTTATAGTGACATCTGTACCCGGGACTTTTAATGTGACATTCACTACAGTAATCCTTAGAGTGCCTCTCTGCTCTGCTGTGTCAATGTATGTGAGCCATGTGAATCTGTACTGGGGTTTTTTTCATTTCTTTGGATGGTGAGAGGGAATCGTTAATTTCTAGGGGAGTAAGGGGAGAGTCATGCCTTAATCCCTCCGGTGGTCATCTGGTCAGTTTGGGCACCTTTTTAGCATTTAGACGCTTTTAAAACAGATCTAGCTCCAAACGTCTTTAAAAAAAGCCCTGGGTGTTTTTTAAAGGTTTGATTATAGCCATCTTTGATCTGACATAATGAACCCCATCTTCTTTCATGCTAATCAATCACATCCCCCCCTCAGATAGTTGGGAATTTTCCCACAGAGTTTGAAAACATAAAGGAGTGGTGAACAACCGACAGCACCTTGTGATATATCTGCTGCTGTACTGGTAACCAATGTAAAGACTTCAAACCTGCAGTAATATGTTCAGTCCTAGGGATACCTGCATTCAGTCTTGCGGCTGAGTTCATTAATAGCTGTAAAGGTTTAATCAGATTTTTAGCCATTGTTTTTAATTCTCTAATTCTTTTCAACTTTTATTGTATACTAAATGATGTATTTTAAATGATGTAAACCGCATAGAACTTCACGGTTTTGCGGTATATAAATAAATTGTTATTATTATTATTATTACACCTCCATTTTGTCAATCCAAGGTAAAGCATGTTAACATCAACATCTGAACCACAGAACGAAAATCTCTAGGTAGAAGCCTTGACTTCAAACTATATATGATATGTAGTTGTGCATACCCTCCCTGGACTAACTTTAAAATCCACTTCCCCATTGAGAGTTCAGAGTTCAAACAAACACCAAGAATTAACAGCTGTGTTCCCATAACTGAGAACTTCTTAGGACGGCATGCACCACCACCATTTCCCATGACCATGATCTCAGTTTTTCCAACATTTAACTGTAATCCATGCTCATTCATCCATACAATAACTTAATTCATGTATCTGTTCAGATCCAACTCAACTTCCTGAATGTTTTTCTTCATAGGGAACACCCCCCCCCCCCTCCCGGATATCGTCTGCATACAGGCAATAGTCTACTCCCAAAGATGAAAATATTTTGTCCAAGATAGCCATGTAAATATTAAATATCAGTGAGGACAGTGCAGAGCCTTGAGGGACCCCTTTTCTTGCTGGTTTTGATGCAGACACTAACTGGCCCTGCCATACACTAAATGAGCATCCTTGTAAGTTGGAAGAAAACTATGAATACACCTCACCTCCCAATCCAAGATTTGAGAGTAATGAACCTCCAGAATATTAAACTGGAAATAATTTCCAGTGCCCCTGATAAATGGTAATATGTAAGGAAGGAGAGGTGCTCTTGCCTGATTTAAATAACTGTGAGCCGTGGATCTAGAGGGCTGTTTCTGTTCTCGGAAAGATTAGTGATCTTACAAACAGGCACCCCTGCGGCTACTACCTGACCTGAATCAGTGTCTGGAGGAGAGGTCCTCTTACCTGATTTAAACAACTGTGAGCAGCGGAACGTGGCCTGCGGACGCGAGCCTGTGGACACTTGTCCAAAGGGGCAGGACACGCCTCTGAAGAATGAGGAGCAGGACAAACTTGCCTTGAGAAATGGGTAAGAGGAAAGCAAAGATTATATCAGCGTCAGCAATGGATCACCACCTTCATCCCATATCTTTAGGGCAAGGGTTCCCACCCTTTTTTGGCTTGCGAGCTACTTTTAAAATGACCAAGTCAAAATGATCTACCAACAATAAAATTTAAAAAACACAAAGCACACTGTACGCAGAGAAAACGTTAATTATCATTTGTATTCTGGGTTTTTTTCAGAGGTCAAGGCAGATGACTTTAAAATATGCAATGTCACCTCAGTAACAACTACAAAAATAGACAAATATACCCCCTTCCCTTTTACTAAACCGCAATAGCGTTTTTTAGCGCAGGAAGCTGTGCTGAATGCCCCTCGCAGCTCCCGACGCTCATAGGCTACATGCGCTAAAAACCACTATCACAGTTTAGTAAAAGGGAGCCAAAGTGCAAAATATAGACAGCAGATATAAATTCTCAAAACAGACACATTTTGATCACTAAATTGAAAATAAAATCATTTTTCCTACCTTTTTGTTTGGTGATTTCATTAGTGTCTGGTTCCACTTCCTTCTGACTGTAAATCCAATATTTATTTCTTTCTGCCCCCCTCCTTTCTTTCTGTCTCTCTTTCTTTCTCTCTCCCTGCCCCCTCCCCCCCAAGCCACCACGCCGATTTCTCCCTGCTTCCCTGAGCCAGGCCTGGCTTACAAGTGCCAGACCCACAAGCCTTCACCTCCAACATCAACTGATGTCGGAGAGGAAGTTCCAGGCCAGCCAGGCAGCGATTGTCTGGCCCAGAACTTCCTCTCCAACGTCAGAATTGACATTGGAGGTGAAGGCTTGTGAGTATGGCGCTTGTACGCGCCTGGCCTGGCTCGGGGAGGCAGGAAGAACAAGATCGCAAAGGCAACGCGATCAACTTGCATTGCCTTTGCGATCTACTGGTTGATCGTGATCGACTATTTGGGCACCCCTGCTCTAGAGTCTTCTCTGGGTAAAGTAAACTCATTACTCAATCTGCTTCACTCTCATCAGGTGAACCTGCACCTCTTCTTCAACCTGCTTTAAATTCTTTGGTGAGATCTGACTCAACTCCTAAAGAAGGATTAGAATCAATCTCATCTTAATTATCTGAAATGGATCCACTAAAATCTCATGTGGGAAAGTCTCATATATTGATATCTCCTGTTCAAATGCCAACAGACCCAAGTATTACCTTGGCTTCTGGGGATAGAGTAATTACATTACAGGATGTTTGGACAGTGGTTAATCTTATAGAAACCTCATTACAGGGAATTGTTATAAAGTTATGTCAGTTCTCAACAGAAATAACTAGTAAGGTAATTGAACATGATACTCAATTAGCTTTGATTGAAAAAAAGAGTAGATAAATTAGATTCCTCTATTTCCTTATTACAATCTTCTGTAACATCCAATATAAAGGATAGTACTTCATTACATTTTCAAATGGAGAAAATGGAAAATGCTATGAGATCTAGAAATCTTCGGTTTCTAAATTTTCCTATATCCCACTATTTGGCACCATTGGAGCTCTTGAGAATGTATATGAAGGATCTTCTTCAATATGCTCAGGTGGATGGTTTTGCACCTGATAATCTTTATTATCTTCCCAGGAGCTCCAAGGATATTGCTGAAGAAGGTGGGGTAGATCAAATTGTATCTCCAGATAGTTTGAATGTCTCTCAGTTCTTAGAATCATCTAAAGATTACTGTATTTTTTGTTCTATAAGATGCACCCCCTTGTAGAGGAGGAAAAACCAAGCAAAAAAAATTTTCCTGCTCTACAAGGGGGTGCGTCTGGTGCTGGGAAACCCGAAGCAGCCCAACTGCAGACTGAAGCAGCCCGCCCGCAGCCCACATCCCGAAGCCGCCCGCAGACGAAGGAGCCTGCTCACAGCTCAAAGCTGCCCACAGCAAAAGCAGCCTGCCCAAAGTCATTCACAGCCTGAAGCCGCCCGCAGCCCCCCAGTACCTTATTAAAATTGCGGTGGTCCAGCACGCTCTCCTGCTGGACAGCTGGCTTCGGTAGCAGAGTGGTGCATTGCACTGAGAACTGACAGCCAATCACTGAGCGGTGCGGGACCAGACAGGAAGTGCAAAGGTTGCGCTCCTGCGTCGCGCCCTCTGCTACCAAAGCCATCCGTCCAGCATGAGAGCGCACTGGATCACCGCAATTTTAAAAAAATACCGGGGGGGGGAGGAGGGAAGGTATATTCGCTCCATAAGACGCACCCACTTTTTCCACCCCCTTTTTGGCGGTGGAAAAAGTGCGTCTTATGGAGCAAAAAATACGGTATACTATATAGCTAAAGGAGCAACATTGTTGGTTACATTTAAATCTGAATTGGAGAAGCAAGTAATTCTTAAACTTTATTTTTCTAAAAAGCAGGCCCTGTTTTGTGGACAGCAATTAAATATTTTTCCAAACCAACGCAACTAAGAAGGAGGCAGTTCCTACAATCCAAGACTCGTGTTTTGGCTGTTGGAGCTACATTTTTTCTTAAATTCCCATGCAAGTGTTTAATATCTTATAGAAATAACAAATATGTAGTTGTTGATCCATCTCAATTAGAAACTTTTCTTCATGATAAACCTGTAGCTGATCCTGATTTAATAACTAATACAGAGGTAAGTGATAAATTGATTGAATTTGAATTTATTTTCCTTGACTTTGTTAAACCTTCTAGGAGCTTAACACAATGTGGAAAGGATTACAAGATTTGGTTTGTTGAATTGTATTTTTCCTTATGATTTTTTTACTTCTTTTGCTTTTAATTGTTTTCATTTGTAAGAAATGAATAAATCCAATTAAAAAAAAAAAAGAATTCTGTCTGCTTAGGGGCAAAATAGCTTTCCAAAGATTTAATGGAATGAATTGAAACTTGAACTGTGGGAAAAACTGAATAATATATCACGTTCAAAAACAGTTCAATTTCTGTAGCACAGGACCTTAATATTGAGCAGGAACTGCCTCTTACATATTTGTGTTCAACGTACATCTTTCAATGCTATACAAATGATTAGTAGTACAAACGGTGAAACATAGCAGTTAGGGAATTCCCCTTTTCAAATTCACACTTTCTCTTCTCTGCACTTTGCATCCTCCAGAGTAGGATTACCAGACATCCGGGAAAACCTGGACATATCCTTTTTTTAGAGGACAGACTTTCCAAAACCCTGCAGTTTGTCCGGGTTTTGTCGAGCTCCAGCCGCATCTGGAGGGCACCGGATCATGTGCAGATGACATCACACCTATCCGCACATGCTCAAGGCCGTCCAGACACAGCCGGAGCTCATAGTGGAAGAAGTTGAGGCTTTGAGGGAGAAGGGAGGGACTTGAGGTGGAGCTGGAGGTGGAGGCACAACAAGACGGGCATGGTGCAGAACAGGGTGGGGGCCTTTGGCCAGGTTTGTGAGACGCCAAATATAGTAACCCTACTCCAGAGACCCTCCCACAATTTACCCATCAACCCTAAACTGCTTCTAAAACCTAGAACTAGCCCTCTCACAACTGGTCTACCATGTACTAAACTACCCCTTACAACTATCACACCACTCTCTGCATTTGCCCTACTCTCTACAACTGCCCTCCCCAACCCTACAAACTGCCTCCACCCTCGCAGAACCTGCATGAAACTGCCCCCCCCTTGGAGAACTCTTCTCTGCAGCTGCCCTAACCCTGAAATCTACTTAAGCTACTGCCCCACCACCCTGCAAACTGCATCCCCTGAAAAAAAAAAAACCACCCTGCAGACTGCCCCAACCATCCAAAACTACACCACGAAATTGTCCCTTTCTCAGATAAACCACCTCTTCATTTGCCACCACCCTCAAACAATGAGCACCTGTAACTACCCTACTGTGCCACAAGTTGCCCCTTGTTCTGAAAAATAACCCCCACAACTATTTTACAGCCCTACAAATCTGGGTCACTCATGTAAGAGGTAGCAGCAGACTTCTATCGCTGTTCCTTTCCTGGTAAAGCTGTAAAATGGATAGTTTCCTGTCAATTTGTAATTCTACAGTCAGTGTTAAACTGTTTATGTAAGTAGAAGAAAGTAAAGGGACATTCAATTATTTTCAATTACCCTTCTTTATTTATGTGGGGTTTTTTTTGTTTTAGAGATATTTTTTAGTTGGAAACAATCATGCCGAGACCAAATATCGTGTACTGAAGATTGATCGCACTGAACCCAAGGACTTGGTTATTATTGATGACAAGGTGGGTCTGAAAACTCTCTGTAAAAGAGGCACTGAATGTGCTCATGTTTTGCATCTGCTGCTGTTTATTATTTATTTAATTTATATACTCCTTATATCCTGAGTGGTTTTACATTCAGGTACTTTATCATATTTCTCTATCTGTCCCAGTGAGCTCAAACTCTATCTAGTGTACCTGGGGCAATGAGGGGATTAAGTGACTTGCCCAGGGTCACAAGGATTTGAACGCCCAGCCTCAGGGTGCTAAAGCTGTAGCTCTAACCACTGCGCCACACACTTCCCAAAGATTTTATTCACACATTTCATCATATACAGTAGGCCCAATTTTCAAGGTTCTTATGCGTTTGTACACTGTTTCTACATAGTAATGTAATGTAATGTAATTTATTTCTTATATACCGCTACATCCGTTAGGTTCTAAGCGGTTTACAGAAAATATACATTAAGATTAGAAATAAGAAAGGTACTTGAAAAATTCCCTTACTGTCCCGAAGGCTCACAATCTAACTAAAGTACCTGGAGGGTAATAGAGAAGTGAAAAGTAGAGTTAGAGGAAAAATAAAAATAAAATAAACATTTTAACAAGACAGCATTGATCTAAATACTTTGGAAGGTAGAAGAGAGGAGAGAAAGGAATAGAAGCAGAAGGGGGAGCCGTTGAACAGTAGAATTCTGGAGAAATTTAAATGATAGAAATAGAACAAAACAAAGACAAAAGGCAAAACAATAGATAAGATTAAAGATAAATCATAAGCTGGAAAGAAAAATAAAATAAAACTTTGTCTTCAATCCACGGTTTCAGCGTCAGTGATGAAGTGGAGCAAGTAAATAGTAGCATAGTAAATGACGGCAAATAAAGACCTGAACGGTCTATCCAGTCTGCCCATCGGTTATTCTCATTAGAAATATATGATTAAGTTAACTTGTCTCTTTTTTGATATTTCTGGGCCATAGACTAAAGTCCACCTGGTAATGTCCTAGGTTCCAACTGCTGAAGGTTCCAGATTATACAACCATCCCATCATTTGCAGGATATCTACTGTAAAAGTCTGGCCAGTAACGTTCTCATGTTACAAGTTAGTGGAGTTTCCACTGATGCCCTCCCCAGCACATCCTACACCAAATCACCACATATGGGACGCAAACCATACGTGTTTGTCCAATACTGGCTTTAGATATGTAATTTTTATAATTTGTTTGTTTTCTAATTAGAGATCCTCTATGTTTATCCCACGCTTTTTTGAATTCCATCACCATTTTCCTCTCCACCACTTCCCTCGGGAGGACATTCCATGCATCTACCACCCTCTTCATGAAAAAGAAATTTCCTAGCATTACTCCTAAGTCTTCCTCCCTGCAACCTCAAGTTACGCCCTCTATTTTTACCATTTTCCCTTCTCTTGAAAAGATTTGGTTCTATATTAATACCTTTCAAGTTTTTAAACATCTGTATCATATCTCCCCTGTCCCTCCTCTCCTCTACAGTATTCAGTTTCTTCTCGTACTTGTTTTTATTCAAACCCCTTATCATTTTTGTCACCTTCCTCTGGACCGCTTCAAGTCTTTTTATATCCTTTGCCAGATATGTGGTCTCCAAAACTGAACACAGTAAAGTGTGGCCTCACCAACGATCTATACAGGGGCATCAATACCTCCCTTCTTTTGCTGGTTATTCCTCTTTTTCTATACAGCCCAACATCCTTCTGGCTACAGCCACCACCTTATCACACTGTTTAGATGCCTTTAGATCCTCAGAAACAATCACCCCAAGGTCCCTCTCTCCATCTGTGCTTATCAGCCTCTCATCTCCCAGCACATATGGTTCCCTTGGATTTCTACTCCCCAAATGCATCACTCTGCACTTCGCATTGAATTTTAGTTGCCAGACACTAGACCATTCTTCTAACTTTTGCAGATCCTTTTTCATATTTTGCACTCCCTCCGGGGTGTCCACTCTATTACAAATCTTGGTATCATCCACAAAATGGCTTTCCTTACCTTCTAACCCTTCAGCAATGTCACTCACAAACATATTGAACAGAATCGGTCCCAGCACCGATCCTTGCACTCCACTACTCACCTTTCCCTCCTCCGAGTGAATTCCATTAACCACCACACTCTGGGTCTGTCCTTCAACCAGTTTCTGATCCAATTCACACCACTTTGTGTCCTAACTTCAGCCCATGGAGTTTATTCAAGAGCCTCCTATGAGGAACAGTGTCAAAGGCTTTGCTGAAATCTAAGTAAATTACATCTAGTGCATGTCCTTGATCCAATTCTCTGGTCACCCAGTCAAAGAATTAAATCAGATTTGTTTGGCATGATTTGCTTTTAGTAAACCCATGTTGCCTTGGATCTTGTAATCCATTGGTTTCTAAGAATTTCACTATCTTTTCCTTCTGCAATGTTTCCATTATTTTTCCAATAACCAAAGTGAGGCTTACCAACCTGTAGTTTCCCTTTTCATCTCTATGACCACTTTTGTTTAGAGGGACCACATCCGCTCTTCTCCAGTCCTGCGGAACCTCTCCTATCTCTAAAGATTTATTGAACAAACCTTTACGAGGACCCACCAGAAACTCTCAGAGCTCCCTCAAAATCCTGGGATGGATCCTGTCTGGTCCTATAGTTTTGTCCACCTTCAATTTTTCAAAGTGTTCATAAACACTTTCTTCTGTGAACGATGCAGTGTCCATTCCATTCTCAGGTGTGACTTTGCTGACCAATTGCGGTCCTTCTCCAGGTTTTTCTTCTGTGAATTCTGAACAGAAGTATTTGTTTATTACATTTGCTTTTTCCTCATCACTCTCCACATAGTGGTTCATAGCTTCTTTCAGTCTCCTAATTCCATTTTTTGTCTTCCTCCTTTCATTAATATACCTGAAAAAAATTTCTAGCCATTTGCTCTTCTGCTTCTTCTTTCACCAGATGCATCTCTCTCTTGGCTTCTTTAAGTTTTGTCTGATATTCCTTTCTGTAATCCTATACTTGAGTTTTTTAATATTTCATGACCGCCAACTCTTTTGCCTTTATTTTTTTTGCCACTAGTTTGGAGAACCACATCGTTTTCCTTTTTCTCTTATTTTTATTTTTCTTCTTCACATAAAGGTCAGTAGCTCTATTTATTGCACCTTTCAACTTGGACCACTGTTTTTCCACTTCCCTAGTGTTTTCCCATCCAATCAGCTCTTTCTTCAGGTACTTCCCCATGCTACTAAAGTCTGCACGTGACCATCCTCCACTTTGGCTGTTATATCATACCAAACCGTATGATGATCACTACTTCCAAGGTGGGCCTCCACTCTGACATTAGAGATGCTTTCCCCATTTGTGAGCACCAGATCCAGTATCACTTTTTCCCTCGTCGGTTCCATCACCATTTGTCTGAGCTCCTTGAAGGGCATCCACAATATCTCTACTTCTCTCTGATTCTGCAGATGGAATTTTCCAATCAGCATCCGGCAGGTTGAAATCTGTATCTGTAGTGTGACAGACTCCTTTCCTGAGCATGTGGGTAGTTGATCTTTTCTTGTAGGGAGTTTCATTAGCATTCTTTTGCTCCACGTCCCATCCTCCTGGGCTGTCCTCCAATTTCTCAGTTGTGTCTCTACAAGTGAGATGGTAGGAGCTGGTCTTTTCTACTCGTATTTATTTTTCAATTATATTCAGGTTTTTGGACTGTTTGTTAGGCTTTTTGATGCTGCAATGGATCCCACTATTGGGACAGCTCTGGCTTTGGGAGAGTGAGAGTGGCTGCTAACCTTTTCATTTTAAAACTGACCTCGCACAACAACACAATTGCTGTATATAATATATATGTTTATTAGTAATAGACAAAAATCAGCTTTCATGAAACAACAAAGTACAGCACATTGAACCAATGGATAACATACACAGAGTGGCCATCTCCTGTCATGAATCTATCCTAAAGTTAAGTCAGCCGGTATGCCACTTATATACTTTTAGTTCAGTAGCCTAGAGCCCTACCTAGTTACAGATTACATACTCCCTTTCTATTGGTTTGTCACATTTATCATTTCTAATGATTCTATAGTCTACATGCCTATCTCAGAGCCATATTGAAGCATGATATCACCCAGTGTCATATCTGACTTCTCTCTATTTTCCCTGACAATGCATTCTTAATACTAAGGTCAATAATTTCTGAGAGTAGGCTCCCTCCATTCCTGAGCTTGATTGTCCTTTATTAATAGTAGTTCAGATAACTTTTAGCAAGATATTTTATTTTGGTTCATCGTCTTCTTGGACAGTCTTGAAATATCCAAGCTTGCTACATTCAACAAATATCTTCTAGCTACTGGGTCAAAGTTGAACCTCTTACATAGCCTTCTTGTTTCTTGCTGACAGGGAGAAATATGATTGTTCAGAAACTTGAATTCATAAGCACAATGTCTCTCTTAAAAATATAACTTTTGGGGTCTCGTAGGGGTCTTCTTCACCTTCATTCTCATGACGGTCTTATTCCCTATTCTTCCTCAGAGAGCGCAGATTCTGAGGTTGAGGATATGCTTCCAAGGGGCAGACTGTTTTGCAGTGCACCTTTTGGTCAGCCTGCACCACTTGGACAGTCTGCACATACTTTTACTGGAGCACTGGTCTACTATTTGGCAGCTGAATTTTAATGCCAAGAAGTGTAAAGTTATGCAAGGAAGTTTTTTTTCACCCAAAGGGTCGTGGACACTTGGAATGCGCTACCAGAGGAAGTGATCAGGCAGAATACGGTACAAGGATTCAAACAGGGATTGGATGGATTCCTGAGGGATAAAGGGATCGTGGGATACTGAGGGAGGAGCTGGGAGGTAACACAAGTATAGGAAGTAAATCAGGTAATGAGTATAAACTCATGCATGTGCAAGACCGGAGGGCTAGGACTTCGATAGGAAGGCAGGACTTAAATGGGAAACCAAGGTGGCAAGGGAGCCCCTTCTGATGATTCAGACAGGTCTTGACCTGTTTTGGGCCGCCGCGGGAGCGGACTGCTGGGCGGGATGGACCTGTGGTCTGACCCGGCGGAGGCACTGCTTATGTTCTTATGTTCACCTTGGACGCAGAAACCCATGCAAAACCTACACTCTGAATGATGAGACCTTAACATTACATTACTACATTACATTAGTGATTTCTATTCCGCCAATACCTTGCGGTTCAAGGCAGATTACATAAAAGTTTACAGGAATAGCATAAGAGATGTCATAAGAGTTACATAAGAATTACCAAAGAGGGGGGAATCAAGATGGCGTCGGAGTGAGTCGAGTCATTAAGTGGCTCCTGCTCCGTTCGGTGAATTCTTACCTTTTTCTTTAGAAATTTACCTAACTAAGCCCAAGCGCAGGGGTAAGCAGAGGAGCGTGCTTCCGGCCTCCTCTTCCACTTCTTTGACTCGGCAAGCGGCAATAACAGCTTTTGCTGTCCCAGTTGGAGTGGGCGCATCTGCTGACCGAGGAGGGCAGACCTCGGTCTTGGAAGGCGACGTTTCGCTTAGCCCATATGGGCCTGGAGCTCCTCCGCGTCCCAGGACAATGTCGGGGACGCCCTCAGACGCACAGGAAGTGCCGGAATTGATGTCTCCGGCGGCGCTGCAGGTCTCACCTCTGACCCCAGATGGGAATCATAGCTTGCTGACTTTTTCACAGTCAGCATTGGAAGTTGGAGGACCTGAATGTCAGCGTGAAGCGGGGAAGGTGGAGATGGTACTCTTGGTGGAGTCTCCCAGAATAGCTATCCCTGCTCCCTTGATTAAACCAGCGGTGTTAGACATGGAGGCGATATGGAGCGCTTTGGAGACTTTACATAAGGTATGCTCCCAGTTTGTAGTTTCTACACAAAATTCTAATATTCAATTTAAAACTTTTGAAGAGAAATTCCACCAGCAGTCTCTTAGGAGCGGACATAAAATTGTGTCTGTACTATCGCCCACCTGGCCAATCAGAAGAAATCGGCCAGGACCTGGAGGCCGAACTGAGGCAGTTATGCAAAAGCGGAAGTGTGGTGGTGATGGGGGACTTCAACCACCCGGGAATAGACTGGAGCACCGGGCACTCGAACTGCATGAGGGAGACCAAATTCATGGAGGTCACGAGGGACTGTTTCATGGAACAGCTGGTCACGGAACCAACACGGGGAGATGCCACTCTTGACCTAATCTTCAACGGACTAGGGGGACCCGCTAAGGAGGTGGCGGTACTAGCCCCACTAGGAAACAGCGATCACAACACGATCCAGTACAGGCTAGAAATTGGATCATCAAAGGTGAAAAGAACCACAACGACAGCACTCAACTTCAAAAAAGGGAATTATGATGCCATGAGGAAAATGGTGGGGAAGAAACTCAACGATACCGCAAGGAAGATGGAGTCCATAGAAAAAGCCTGGACCCTACTCAAGGGCACGGTGCACGAAGCACAGAACCTGTGCGTCCCCAAGTTCAGGAAAGGGTGCAAAAAAAATAGAACAAAAAACCCAGTGTGGATAACAAATGCAGTGAAAAAGGCGATAAGTGATAAGAAGGCATCATTCAAAAAATGGAAAAAAGACCAAACAGAGGACAACCAAAAGGAGCATAAAAAACACCAAAAGAAGTGTCACCGAGTGGTTAGGAAAGCAAAAAGAGAATATGAAGAGAGACTGGCAGGGGAAGCAACAAACTTCAAATCATTCTACAGGTACGTCAAGGGGAAGCAACCAGCTAGGGAGGAAGTGGGACCCTTGGATGATGGAGACAGAAAGGGAGTGGTAAAAGAGGAAAAGGAGATAGCGGACAGGTTAAATGAGTTCTTCACGTCAGTTTTCACAAGGGAGGACACAACCAATATTCTGGAACCCGAGGAGATCGTAAAAGGAGATCAGGATGAAAATCTGGTCCAACTAGAGGTGAGCAAGGTGGATGTCCTCAGGCAGATAGACAGGCTAAAGAGCGACAAATCGCCAGGTCCTGACGGCATTCACCCAAGGGTACTCAAGGAACTAAGGAACGAAATAGCTGAGCCACTTCGACAGATATGCAACCTATCCTTAAAAACTGGAGAGATTCCGGAGGACTGGAAAATAGTAAATGTCACGCCCATCTTTAAGAAAGGCTCAAGGGGAGACCCGGGAAACTACAGGCCGGTGAGCTTGACCTCGGTCCCGGGAAAGACGATGGAAGCGCTGATTAAGGACAGCATCTGGGAACACATCGAAAACAATGGGCAGCTAAAGTTGAGCCAGCATGGCTTCTGCAAGGGCAGGTCATGCCTCATGAACTTATTATACTTCTTTGAGGGGGTAACCAGCCAGGTGGATAAAGGGGAATCCATAGACATCATTTACCTTGACTTCCAAAAAGCCTTCGACAAGGTACCACACAAAAGACTGCTAAGGAAGCTATGGAACAATGGGGTGCAAGGGGTGGTCCACTGATGGATCAAAAACTGGCTGGCGGACAGGAAACAGAGGGTTGGAGTAAAGGGCCATTACTCAGATTGGAAATGGGTCACGAGCGGAGTTCCACAGGGGTCGGTGCTGGGACCGCTTCTGTTCAATATATTTATTAACGACCTGGAGGCGGGAACAAAATGTGAGGTTATTAAATTTGCGGATGACACTAAACTATACAGCAGGGTCAAAACCATGGAGGACTGCGAAGACCTCCAAAAAGATCTGACAATGCTGGAAGAGTGGGCCAAAAAATGGCAAATGAGCTTCAACATAGGGAAATGCAAGGTCATGCATGTTGGGAAAAAGAACCCGATGTTCACTTACAAGATGGGGGGGGATCACCGCTAGGGGTGAGCAACCTTGAAAGAGACCTGGGAGTGATGGTAGACACAACATTGAAGGCGTCGGCGCAGTGCGCCACAGCCTCAAGGAAAGTGAACAGAATGTTGGGTATCATTAAGAAAGGTATCACGACCAGGACGAAGGAAGTCATCCTGCCACTGTATCGTGCAATGGTGCGCCCGCACCTGGAGTACTGTGTCCAGTACTGGTCGCCGTACCTCAAGAAGGACATGGCGGTACTTGAGAGAGTCCAGAGAAGAGCAACTAAGCTAATAAAGGGTATGGGGGACTCCCATATACTGACAGACTGAAAAAGCTGGGGCTTTTCTCACTGGAAAAGCGACGACTTAGAGGAGACATGATAGAAACCTTCAAGATCATGAAGGGCATAGAAAAAATGGACAGGGACAGATTTTTCAAACTATGGGGAACCACAAGTACAAGGGGGCACTCAGTGAAATTGAGAGGGGAAAGGTTTAGAACAAATGCCAGGAAGTTCTTTTTCACCCAGAGGGTGGTGGATACATGGAACGCGCTACCGGAGGATGTGATAAGCAGAAGCACGCTACAGGGCTTCAAAGAAGGTCTGGACAGGTACCTGGAGGACAAAGGGATTGAGGGGTACAGATAAGAGTAGAGGTAAGGTTATAGGGATAGGATTAGAGGTAAATTGTAAAATTAGTCAGAGACCACTGCTCAGGCAGTGGGCCTAATGGGCCGCTGTGCGGACCGCTGTGCGAGATGGACCTCTGGTCTGCCTCAGCGGAGGCAACTTCTTATGTTCTTATGTTCTTAATGGACAAATTGGAGAAATCAGTGGCAGATGGGAAGATTTCTACTAATCTACAACTTAAGGAAAAAGCTTTACTTACTAGGAAAATTGAAAATTTGGAGAACACCAATAGGAATTTGAACTTGAGACTTTTAAACTTTCCTGTTTCCAAGTTTCAGTCTCCTAGGGATTTATTTCATTCCTTTTTAAATATTGTTTTGAAATTTCCTGAAAATAATATGCCACCATTACAAAAGATATATTACCTAAATTTACCAAAGGAGGATAAAGACAAGGGGAATGCATTACCAGGAGAATTGGATCTCACTGATATGCTGGAGACGTCTCAAGAAGAAATAGTGACTAGAGCTACTTTATTGGTAACTTTTGTTTTTCTTCAAGATAAAGAAGCAATTCTTCATCTATTTTGTAAGACTGATAAGGTGGAATTTCATGAATTCAAATTTTCTATATTTCCGGATGTATCGAAGTGGACACAAGTCAGACGCAAGAAGTTTTTGGCTTGTCATCAGTCTGTTTTGAGTTTGGAGGCAACTTTTCAATTACGTTTTCCCTGCAAATGTTGCATTACACATCAGGGTAATAGATATATTTTTTATGAACCCGATCAATTGCAGTTTTTCCTCAAAGGTAAAGTAACCACAAGAATTCCAGAGACCTCCATGGAATCAGCCCAACAGGCCATTAGTTAATTGACTCCAACTGCACTCTGCTATTTGATTTAGTTTAGTTTTATTTCCTGGAATCCAACTACCCTTGGAAGTGATTGATTCCTTCTCTCTTCAAATTGTGGACTTTAGTCATAGTTACTGTGTGCTTATTTTATAATTGGTATTTGTTTTCTATATTTTGATTGTTATATTTCCTTTCAAGTATTAATTGATTTGTTAATTTGTAAAAGTAAAATAAAAAAAGAATTACCAAAGAGTTGTCGAGATCTTAAGGTGGTAAGTGTTGGGTAAATAGAAGCATTTTAGCATTAGTTGGGTAGTTAGAAGCATATTAGAGTATATTAAGGGTGTAGAGTGGGTAGGTGGGGTTTAGGTAGGAACTGGTCATATTAACTAGAACTGTTGCAGAACGGGACCTGGGAGTAATCATTAGTGAAGATATGAAGACAGCCAATCAAGTGGAGAAAGCCTCATCCAAGGCTAGACAGATGCTGGGTTGCATCCGGAGAAGTTTTGTCAGCCTATAACCCGAATTGGTAATGTCGCTATACAGGTCTACGGTGAGACCACATCTGGAATACTGTGTACAATTTTGGAGGCCACATTATCAGAAGGATGTGCTGAGAATAGAATCAGTTCAACGGTTGGCCACCAGGATAGTCTCAGGACTCAAGGATATCCCATATGAAGAACATAGAAACATAGAAAGATGAAACATAGAAAGATGACGGCAGAAAAGGGCCATAGCCCATCAAGTCTGCCCACTCCATTAACCCTCCCCAAACTACCCCCTAAGGGGTCGCTCACAGGTGGCATCACCTCTACACTGCCCTCGTAAAGATCCGACGTGGGCATCCCATTTTTTCTTAAAATCTTGTATGCTGCTGGCCACGATCACTTGCTCTGAGAGGTAAGTTGCAGCTATACTCTCTCGAGGAACGAAGAGAGAGGGGTAACATGATAGAGACGTTCAAATATGTTACTGGCCGTATTGAGGTGGAAGAAGACATCTTTTTCCTTACAGGACCTACGGCAACAAGAGGGCATCCGCTAAAAATCAGGGGTGGGAGATTTCATGGTGACACTAGGAAGTACTTCTTCACCGAAAGGGTGGTTGATCGTTGGAATGATCTTCCACTTCAGGTAATTGAGGCCAATAACGTGACTGACTTTAAGAACAAATGGGATCAACATGTGGGTTCACTTCAAAGAAGAACCTAGGGGAGAGGGTTCTTTGAGTGGGCAGACTTGTTGGGCCGAAGGCCCTTTTTCTGCCATCATATTCTATGTTTCTATGTTACTAGTTCAGAGGCTCAGGGACCGTTCTCTTGGGAAGAAGGCTCGCCCCAGGTTCATCCACAGTGGGCTTGAGCACAGGCTGAACATCTCTGTAGTGGTGTTTCCAGGATCAGGACCGACTGCTTTACTCCCCATATTTGCATGTGCGTGATCCTGGGGGTGGGGAGGGGTTGAGATCTCTGGCTGGTTCGTTGGGCTGAGAGCAAGTCAGAAGACACAAGCAGTCTGGATTCCAGACTTGTTGAGGCAGAGGTTCTCCCTGTAAACTGTTTGCAGCTTCCACACTTGCAGCTCCCAGCACAGAGCATTTCATAGTGAATAATAGGCTGAAAGTCTGCCAAACAAAATTGGGTGGGAGGGTGTCTTTTTAAATTGATTTTTTGGGGTGGGGCTCTGGGGTTAGAGTTATGGTCCCCCACCTCTAAAACCCTAAAATTGCTATTCCCCAGTGTTAACGACTCTGGGCCATTTTTTGGCCCTAAAATCACTTCCGCAGGGGCCATCTTGGATTTCTCAATTTGAAAATAAAAGCCTCTATCTGCTTCAAAGCACCTCAATTATGCTTAAAAACAGATGTGATGGACTTCTCAGGCAAGGATACTTTAGATTCATGCCAAGTTTGCTGTGGGTGGCCATTTGAGGATCTTCCATGTTACACATGCCATTCAGCACTTGGGGGAAAGGACGGGAGCCTGTGGCTTAGCCTCCACTGGTCCCTCGGGGGAGTGTTAGTGCCCAGTTGATCTGAAGGCCTGGCAAAAAATCCAGACTTGAACTGGGGAACAGCACAAGAGTGTCCCAAGCGAAGCACATCCTGACGCACCGCAAAACCCCATAAAGGAGCTCGTGAGTGTCCACAGGGGCTGTTTGGATGTCCTGGTCAGGAGTTTCCACCTGAATTCATTGTTTTAAATGTATTTGTTTGTTATAAATTATGTATGTTTGTTGGAATCCGCCTAAAAATGTTGATAGCGCGGAATATAATTTTTAAAAATAAATATGATGATTGAAGCTTACATGATTAATAATGGCCGCATTGAACCCTTGGGGGATCATGCCCCTGGTGGTACTGAGGGTTCCTACCCCCAAGAACACAATTCCCTAACAACAGTACCATGCACAAGACAGGGAAGTTCAGTCTGAGGAAAACTGGGATGAAATGGGCCATATTTCAATGTCTTTACTCTCCCAGTCAAGGTCTTCTGGATCTGGTGGAGGCCCCTGATCTCGGGAAGAATCTGACTATGCTCAGGCAGTTTAAGCTTTCAATATTTTTGGAAGTGATTGCAGAATCCCTCCAGGAATTAAACATAGGGCCAGATTCACTAACCTGCCCGATCGGGCCCAATCCGGGCAGGTCCGACGAATTCTGAAAGGAAAAATATGCAGGAGGTGATGATTGGAGGAATGCCCCCATCTGCCTGCATGGATCGCTGTTGTGCGATTGTAGATGGTCTGCGCATGCCTGTCTGAGCCGGGGCCGTTTTTAAAAAAAAAAAAAATTCTTTTTTTCTAGGGCAGAGGGAAAGGGAATGTGAAACTAGCAGGTTTCAGAGAAAGGACATTTGGAGCCCGTGGTTTTAACCCGCTTAAGCCCACAGGTTAAAACTACAGGCTTGCACTACGGGGAATCTAGCCCTAAGATCTTGGCAGTGCTGGAATGGGACGAGGGGCTTGAGAGAGACCGAGTGACGGGCATATGACTCGCTGGGACAGTACTGTTCCCTCTTCTTAAGGGAGGGGTTTTGTATGCACACATGGAAGGGTGGGAGAGTCGGGGCCGTAGGAGAGATCGGGCAGGAGTTCGGGGCTGATAGGGCAGAAGCAGGGCGGCAGAAGGAAGGGCAGCTGGAAAGGGCTTGAGCGACTGATCCTCAGGAGTCGCTTGGACTGTTGGGAGGTTCCGGAGAGGCCTCTTCAGGTGGCCAAAGCCAAGGCAAAGCTCTGTCTGAAGGATACAGAATTTAACCAGCTCTTTGATCTTATGAATGTGGATTCACTGGTAGCACAGGTTGCAAAGCGTACGTCCCCTTCCAGTGAAGATGGTGTGATATTAAAGATGCCCAGGACTGCAGGCTGAATTTTGTTCATAAGAAACTCTTTGAAGCCACAGTCTCAGGTTTGAAATCAGATGTGGTGGCGTCTTTTGTCACCCAAGTTTGCCACTCCAAGTTGCGCCACTATCTGTAGACTATTATCAGATGGGATCTCAAGCTTTTTTTTTAATGTCTGCAGTGGATTATGTAGCGGACGCTCTGTATGACCATTCAGAGTCGTGAGCAAAATGTCTTCTTATTCCATTTCCGCCTGCAAGATTCTATGGATCAGACAGTAAGTGGGGAATTCCTCCTCTAAGGCAACTTTGAGTAAATTACCATTTAAGGGACATTTACTCTTTGGGAAAGGTATGAATGATAGTGTGGCCAGCGTGCAAGATCACAAGCCGAAATCTTTACCAGACAGCTGACTTTGAGCCGCTAGAGGTTTAGGTCCAGATGATATTGCCAGTTCTCAGGCGGGCAAAAGGGACAGATCCTTTCAAAACTCCAGACAAAGAATTTTGGGGAGCCAAGCACTCCCAATTTTCAGGTTCCCACTCTGCCACAACTCCCAAGAAGCAGTTATGACGCCAAGCCATCAGCCGAGCCTCCATGCATCGGAGGGAGGTTATTGGCTTATTGGAGATCACCACAGATCACTGGGCGCTGGACATTATACGGGAGGGGTACAAGCTTGAGTTCTTTCATCCCCTCCCAGACCTTTTTTTAGACTCCCTGGCTAGGAGACCGTAAAAGTGGCCAAAGTCAGAGCAACAGTGCAAAGGTTGCTGGATCTGGAAGCCTCTGATTCTGGCAGATACTCGATATACTTCATCATGCCCAAGAGAGGCTCAGAAGACTGGAGGCTGATTTTAGATCTCAAAGCAGTGAATGTGACCCTCAAGATTCCACATTTCTCAATGGAGGCGGTGAGGTCAGTAATTGCATCAGTGGCTCTGGAGGAATTTCTCACCTCCCTGGATTTGATGGAGACCTATCTGCACATTCCCATTTTTTCAGAGCACAGGAAGTTTTTGTGATTCCATGTGCTGGAGAAACACTTCCAGATCACGGCCTTGCTCTTTGGGCTGGCCATGGTGCCATGGATCTTCACCAAGGTAATGGTGATTGTTGCAGCACATCTGCATAGAGCGGGCATGCAAGTCTATCAGTATCTGGATGATTGGCTAAGAGCCCAGTCCGAATCCGAAGGCAGACTAGCAATTCACAGTGTGATTCAACTGCTGTAGAAGCTGGGCTGGGTGGCCACCTGGAGCCAATGCAGATCTTAGAGTGTCTGGGAATCTTCCTGGAAGCTTGCAGAGAGAAGCTTCTGCGTCAGATATGAGAGTTTTGGAGTGAGTCTGCTCCGACAGCCTGGCTTTATTTGCTGGTACTGGGATCAGTGCTTGTGACCATGGACATAGTCCCCTGGGTAAGGGCGCACTTGTGTCTGCTCCAGGATATGCTCCTTTTCTGATGGTGCCTGTAAAGCAGGGATCAGGAACCTTTTTGGCTGAGAGAGCCATAAACACGACATATTTTAAAATGTAATTCTGTGAGAGCCGTACAATATGTTTGAAACTAAATACAAGTAAATGGGTGCATTTTATGTAAGACCAACACTTTTAAAGTACAATAAGTCCCTGAATTCTTTTTAATAACGTTGTTATGTTGTTGCTAACCAATGATGAATAAAGTAGTTCTTACCATTAATGCGACTTCTGGTGCTGCATGGTTTTGCTGATGGCTTTTTAGTCTGGTTGATACGTGCTGAGGTTAAGTTTCATACAGGCGTTGAGACTTCCATCCATTAAACGTGATCGTAGGTTGGTCTTAATGTTCTTTAGATGTGAGAAAGACTGCTCACATGCATACGTAGAGCCAAACATTGTCAGTACAGCAATACTCACACGCTGCAGTGTGTGGTATGTGAAGGGAAGCGCGTTCCAAATTTGTGCGGCTGCTCTCCTTGGCTCCGCTCCCGGAAGTCAGAGTGTCACGTTGGCAGCGAGCCAGATGCAGCCATCAAAAGAGCCACATCTGGCTCGCGAGCCATAGGTTCCTGAACCCTGATGTAGAGGGATACGTTTCACCAGCATCTGCCTTGGACAGTGAAAGCTTGTCTCAGTCTAGCCTGTTGGTTGGAACCCTAGTCACTCACCAGGGGAGTTCTTCTTCGCAACTCTTTATGAATGACTCTGACGATGGATGCTATCTTATATGGCTGGGGGGGGGGGCTGCACATTGTAAGGGGCGTCCAGTTCAGTGGTGCTGGTCCCCTTCCCAGAGAATGTAATTGATAATTTGCTTGGTACTTCATCTGCCTTCAGGAGTTTGGGAGTGCATTGCAGAATAAGCGGTATGTGTTTTCTCGGACAACGCAATGGCGGTAGTCTGTCAATTGCTTGGAGGGGGTACCAAAAGCACTGCTTTGCACTTGGAAGCCCAGATGCTGTTTCAATAGGCAGAGACCCATCTTCTGGTGCTTTTGGTAGTGAACAGTGTGCATGTAGAGTTCCTCAGCTGGAAGACCCTGATCCCTGGGTGTGGTCACTGTCTTAGGAAGCCTTCACTTGCATTGTGAATCAGTCAGGGCGCCCGACATTCAATCTGATGGCATTGGCAACCAACAAGAAGGCGGTTTGGTTCTTCAGGTGAAGACATGAGCCAGGAAGCAAAGATTTGAACACCCTGATGCAACCCTGGCCAAAGGCAGGTCTTCCCCCATGGCCCATAATAGGGCAACTTTTGCACAGGATCATGACGCATCAGGATCCAGTGATTCTAGTATAGCCAGTCTGGCCCAGACAACCGTGGCATACAGACCTGGTCTATCTGCAGAGAGATCAAAGCTTCAGATTTCTCCGTCATCCCTGGCTACTCATTCAGGGTCCATCCAGTTGCCCTGCAGGATCCAAAATGCTTTGGTCTTACGACATAGCCCTTGAATGCACGGCACTAGCATGTAAAGGCTATTCGGTTGGTGTGGTCTCCACCCTTCTAAGATGTAGGAAGAAGGTGACTATAGCAGCATATGTGAAAGCCTGCAAGTGCTTCTAGATTTGATGCATTCAGAGTAGTGAGGACCTGAGCTCATGATCTTGTGGTACTTGCTTTCCTGCAGGAAGGCCTGGAAAAAGGTCTAGTGGTTGGCTTCCTGAAAGTTCAGTTTGCAGGGCTCTCCTGTTTTGGGCCTAGGATTAATAAGAGCACCGTAGCCACACATCCAGATGTGGCCAAGTTTTTAAGGGCGCGTTACGTCTCTGTCCTCTGGGCGCTGGTGAGAACGCCCTTCTAACCTCTGGAGTAAGCATCCCTTTGTAGAATACGCTAAGTGCCAGTGTGTGGCATAAAGTTTAGGCCAAGAAAAACCTGTGCCTAACTTGTGCATGCATCAGACTTATTCTGTAACAGTTCATGTAAGTTTTAGGAATGCCCATGATCTGCCCATGCTCTTCCCCTGACCATGCACCCATTTCAGATTCGCACACCAGACCTGGCATGCAGCTCTTTATAGAATACACCTATCAAGTTGCACACATTACTTCTAATTAGCGTGAAGTATGAAGTGTTAATTGCCAAGTGTCGGCACCAATTAGGCTGGTTAAACAATTAAGTTGGCTGTGCACACTGATTTGGGGGTTTGTACATAAAGGCAAACTCTTACATTGTTATTGGCGAAACAATATCCTGCTATCAGTGCACTTCCTAAAAGCAGAGGTAGGAGCTGAAAGATAGAAGAGAAACTCTTGAAGATGGTATTACTCCTGATGATAAATCACAACTTTAGTTATCAGACAACCGCCCGCATTTTAAGTTGTTAGACTCTTGAACTGAAAGTTGGCTGTCTCTCTCTGTATTTCTATGTACCATAATTAACGTTTGTATTGTTGCATGTTCATCTCTTTATTTGAATAAATGAAACATTATTAGCTGCTTATGCAAATGTCTTTTATTTCCAGCATGTGTATACTCAGCAAGAAGTCAGGGAACTTCTTGGCCGCCTTGACCAGGGCAACAGAACGAAGATGGGACAGAAGGGATCTTCCGGGCTTTCTCGTACTGTCTCTGCCTTTGGCATTGTCGGTAAGGAAAGTTTTCTTTAGGGAACAAAAATATCCTATGCATGAAAACAATTGATAAGATGTATGTGCTCTCCAGATTTAATGGCCCTTGGCTCCCATAACATCACTCCCAAAGTGGTGGGGACTGAGGGAAGGGGAGGCTCATTTCCTAAAGCTGACATATGACAATCAATTCAGGAAAAAAAGACTTTATTCTCCTTCATTTGTTGTCTGAGCATTGCTTCAGACCTAGGGTCTCTCTTCTGCTTTTTTCTTAACTATCTTCCCAGCACTCCGCGCTGAACACTGGCTCCCAATTAGCCAGCGCTGTGCATTCAAGGCCCTGGCAATAGCGCATAAAAGAATTTATGCCACCACCCCCTCCTACATAAAATCCAAGCTACCCATCTACATCCCCACCCGCACCCTCCGCTCAGAATCGGAGACACGCCTAAGCATTCCCCCCGGAAGGTCCCTCCTCTCAGAAACTGCCCGCAAATGCTCCTACAGCCACTTCATTCCCCATCTCTGAAACCAACTCCCCCCTTGACTCAGACTACAGAACTCACTAATGACATTCCGGAAAATGGTAAAGACCCTCCTCTTCAACTAAAGTTCACCCTCAGTCTACACCCCTTCCCCTTAAACCCCACCTCTACTCTTCCTTCTCCTTTCTAATCTTCCCCCTAATTCCTATATAGTCCTCTCTCAGCCTGTACTCAAATAACTTGTATTTAAACTAAACTACTTATATTTAAACTACGGCTCTTAATTTGCTGTATAGTCCCTGTATTTAAACTGCTGCACAGTCGTGTATGTCCAAACATTTAAATCTACTGTATAATCTTGTATGTCCAATTGCACTCCATTGTGAATGTTTACTGAGCTACTGGGAGGACGGGATAAAAATCTAAATAAATAAATAAATCTCCAGGATCTTCTGTCCTTTGGACGTTTTTCTGTGTCCACCATCCATCTTCTTTATGTGTTTCTATACTTAGCCCAGGACAAGCAGGCAACATATTCTCACATGTGGGTGACATCACCCATGGAGCCCCAGTACGGACACTTTAAAAGTACATTGCCACTTTAAGACTTGAGAAAGTTTGCGATAGCCCACAACGCGCGTGCACGAGTGCCTTCCCTCCCAACGTAGGCACACGGTCCTTCATTTACCTCACATTACTGTCTGGAATCTTTCTCCAGACGGGTTAAGCATTTCACAGAGTCACTTTTACAAAATTTATTTTCCTAAAAGGCCAACTCTCCCATCATCCCATTCTGATTAGCTTTGAGGTCACCCACATGTGAGAATATGCTGCCTGCTTGTCCTGGGATAAAGCACAGTTTCTTACTGTAACAGGTGTTATCCAGGGACAGCAGGCAGGCTTAACGAACTGAGGAGCCGCAAGCCTACGTCGGGTAGGACGGCACTCACGCATGCATGGTGAACTTTCTAAATTTGTTAAAGTGGCGATGCACTTTTACAGTATCCGTACCAGGGCTCCGTGGATGACGTCACCCACATGTGAGAATATCTGCCTGCTGTCCCTGGATAACACCTGTTACGGTAAGTAACTGTGCTTTCTCCACTCTGTGTCTGTGTCCCTGTCCCTATGCTGCCTCCAGTGAAAAATCGATCCACTTGTACCCGTTCTATTCCACTCAGGATTTTGTAGAATTCAATCATATTTCCCCTCAGCTATCTCTTTTCCAAGCTGAAGAGCCCTAACTCATACGAAAGGAGTTCTATCCCTTTTATCATCTTGGCCAGTGGGTGGCTGCTGCGGTTCCAACTTCAACTCCATGAGCACATCTGTAATATGTGGGATGGTAGCCGACTTAAACAGTCATTGCACCAACATATCATCTCCCTGGTTGAGAGCAATGATAGCCTCAGTGGCATCCCTCCTTCCCACCCCCAACCCAACATGCTCTATCCTCATGCACCATCTCACTCTCCCCTCCAGTGTATAGCACCTTTCCTTTCTCTCCCTTTCTTCCAGGTCCAGCAGCACCTTTTCCCTTCCTTTTCCCTCCCCCTTGACCAGCAGCATCTTTTCCCTCCCCCTTCTCCAGCAGTACTCTTCTCCCTTCCTTCATCCCCTCCTCTTGCCAGCAGTACCTGTATTTTGCAGCCGCAGTCTTGTACGCAATCTCGCACACTGGGCAGGAAGAGAGGCTCCGGCGTCAGCATCAGCTGACTTGCAACTTCATGTTACCATCGTGTATGCCGGGACTCCTTCCTTCGCCTATCTGCTGGATAGGCGAAGGCAGGAGTCCCGGCATATGCAACGGCAGCAGGAAGTTGCAAGTCAGCTGATGCCGGCATCTCGCTTCCTGCCCAGAGTGCAAAATCAGGTACAAGATCACGGGCAATAAAATAGCACCCGGGGGGCCACATGCGGCCTGTGGGCCGTGAGTTTGAGACCACTGCTCTATATTGATATCATTAGAGTCATGAGCAAGGTGTCGATGTTTGCAGTTTCTGCCTGCCGCTTGCTCTGGATCAGATAATGGGCAGCGATTCAGTCTGCAAAGCCACCTTAAGCAGACTTTACCTTCAAAGGGCTTCCTATCTCACACTGTATCACATATAAAATCCTATTACTGGTTTTCAAGATGTGCTCTGCAGAATCCCCGCCCTTATGTCTTTAGACACTTGGGGCTAGATTTACTAAGCCCAAGGATCGGATCGGATCCTATCCATGAGCGATCCAATCCAATCCGTGGGTGGGGGGGCTGATTCACGAAGCTTCCTCATGCAAATGAGGACGCTCGGAATCATGCTCCCAACCGACTGCACGGATCCCAACGCATGCGCAGACCATCTGTAGATGCTTACAGAGCAGCGACCTTTTTTTTTTTTTTAAACTTTTTATAGCGAGCCCGTGGTTTTAACCCGCTTTAAACCCGTGGGTTAAAACCACGGGCTCACACTGCGGGGGAAGGCCAGGAGAGTCGGGGGTAGAGCGAGCAGGAGAGTTGGGGAAGAAGCAGGGCGGCGATCGGGGCAGAGAGCAGGAGAGTCGGGGGCAAAGAGCTGGAAAGTTGGGGCAGAGAGCAGGAGAGTCGGGGGTAGAGAGTTGGAAAGTCAGGGCAGAGAGAGCAGGAGAGTCGGGGCAGAAGCAGGGCGGTGATCGCGGCATAGAGCAGGAGAGTCGGGGGCAGAGAGAGAGCAGGAGAGTTGGAGCAGAAGCAGGGCAGTGATCGGGGCATAGAGCAGGAGAGCCGGGGTTAGAGAGAGCACTAGAAAGTCGGGCAGAGAGAGCAGGAGCGTCGGAGCAGAAGCAGGGCAGCAATCGGGGCAGAGAGCAGGAGAGTCAGAGGCAGAGAAAGAGCTGGAAAGTTGGGGCAGAGAGAGTAGGAGAGTCGGGGCAGAATCAGGGCGGCGATCAGGGCAGAGAACAGGAGAGTCGGGGGCAGAGAGAGAGCTGGAAAGTCGGGGCAGAGAGCAGGAAAGTCGGGGCAGAAGCAGGGCGGTGATCAGGACAGAGAGCAGGAGAGTCGGGGCAGAGAGAGCAGGAGAGTCAGAGATGCAGTCGGAAACGACATGAGCGACTGGTCCCCAGCAGTTGCTTGTTTGTTGATCGGCCAGCCCACTCGGTGTTCCAGTTTTTTGTTAGTGAATCGCTGTCTGCTTACTTTACATGCCGTTTACCCTCATTTGCATGCGCGGATCAGATCGGATTGAAGGATGATCGGTCACGAGGTTAGTGAATCGGGTCGAAGGGAAATCGGGTCGCAAAGTGGTCGGGACTTGATCGGTGGGCTTAGTGAATCTAACTCTTGATACCTTACTGTCCCTCCTGCACACTTTGTTCAGTAAATCAGAATCTTATTCCAAGTTTCCATGAAATAGTTTTAGCCACCATACACGGTATTATTTTTTCTGTTCAAGGCCCAGAACTATGGAACCTTCTACCACCACATCTAAGACTAAAGACCTTCCTTGATCATTTTAAAGCCGATCTTCAGGCCTTTCTTTTCAAATTCCATCCATGGCAATAACTCAATTGGATCAGGACACAGATACCCTTCCTTTTTTTTTTTTTTTTGGGGGGGGGGAAATACCCTTCCTAATGTTTTGCCCATTCTCCTCTTTCCTTTTTCCTTCACCGTCATGTCGTTGATTAGCACATTCCCCACTTCCCTTTTTATTTCAGATATTGTAAGCCACTTAGATAAACATTGATACTTAATTTTTGGAAATCAATATGGGGTCAAATTAATGTTGTACTTGAGTCATCAATCCCATTGACTTATAAAGCCATAATATGTGGAACACTATTGCATGTTAAACCCCCAATGGATCGTTATAAATGCCAGCTTTTCTTAATTATGACGGGAATAGCCATGCAGATGATAACATACATTTGGAAGAACTATGATCGCCGTAACTTCCCTTTATCCCAGAACAAGCAGGCAGCATATTCTCAACATGTGGGTGATGTCACCAACAGAGCCCCCTAGCAGACGTTTTCGCAAGCAGACTTGCTTGAAGACCTTCAAGCTTGCGATTGGCCCATGCATGCGCGTGTGCCCCTCCCACCTGACCTAGAGCATGAGTCTCCTCAGCGTGGCCTCAGTTCTATGTTTTCCACAGAGCCAGAAACACTGCTCCCTTGCTTCGCGCGATCTCGTCCCTCTTGCACCGCGGCTTATTTGGTTAATTTTGGTTAAGTCGCTGTGCCCGCGTCTTTATTTTTCCTTTTTTGTTCGTATATTTTTGACCAGGTTCAATGGTCTTGTTCTGGCCGCCTGGCCCCGCGGGGCTGCGGCCGTCCCTTTTCTTATGTCCCGGCCTCGTTCCGGGTTTAAAAACTGTACTAAGTGCAACCAGGTTATCTCCATCACCGACCCTCATTGCTGGTGCGTGGAGTGCCTGGGTACGGAGCACCGCGCTGAGTCGTGCCCATGTTGTGCGACTTTGCAAACGCGGACTCTTCGTCAAAGGGTGGCCAAGATTCTCCAACTCTTTGGCCTCATGGATCCTGCGGGACAGGCCTCGAGCTCAGCCTTGACACCCTCGTTGGGTGCCTTGGCCTTGAAGTCCTCGGCCTCGAAGTCCCCCTTGGCCTTGAAGGCTCCGGCCTCGGCTCCTCCTGCTACTCCGGTCTCAGGTAAGTCTCCTCTTGCCTCCTCAGGTGTGCCGGCAAAGAAGCCTGCCTCAAATTCTCATGTAAGTGCCGCCTCATCGGCGACTTCGAGACATCATTCTAAACGTGCCTCCTCACGTAGGGAATACTCTTCCTCGAGGTCGCCCCCCGAAGGAGCGCACTGCTGCACCTACGATCCAACAGCCTTTGGTCTTGGTGCCTACATTCGAGGACGTGCTTAAGGCTATACTTACCATGCAGCTTTCCTCGGTGGTGAGCCAACTGGTCCCGACCTCGACGCCTCTGACCTCGGTCTTGACCCAGCCTCGGTCTGACCAGCCTGAGCATCCTTCTCTCGCGTCTCGGGGCCGCAAGACTCGTCGGGTTTCCTCGAACGATTCTGCATCCCCCGAGTCCCCTATGACTTTTTGAGGGTCCAGAACGGGGGCCCGCTTTTCGCCCACTACTATGTTGAGGCTTGCCCCTTCTAAAAAGCTCCAGTCTTCTCCGCCCCTTTGGGGCAGGTCCCCGACCATAAAGCCTTCTAGAAACATCCTTGTCCTCGAGTTGGACTCCAGTGTGCGTTCCCCATCAAGGCAGATGCCAGCCTCTAAAGGGTCTTCTTCGAAACTGATGGAGGACTTTTCTTTTGCCCCCGTCTTCTCCGAGGCTCTGCCAGCTGATCCGGGGTCCTCCCCGGTCCACCTTGTAAGGGGTCATTCCTCGACGCCCCCGAGGCGATTTAGCCGAGCCTCTTCCAACTTCCATTCGTGGGATTCCGAGGCCCCGGCTCACTATTCGAGGGAAATTTCTCCTTCTTTCTCGGCTGCCCCCAGATCTCGCTCGGAGTCTCCTCTGGGGGATGAGTCTTCTTCTCGAAACTCCTCCTTTACTCGTTTCATCTCTGACATGGGTAGGGCCTTGAACCTGGACCTTCAGTCTGAGTCCCGTTATACCCAGGAATTCCTGGCAGAAATGGGTGATGATCATCAGCCCCGTGAGGCGCTGCACTTGCCGTTGCACCAGGTTCTCCGGCAAACATTTCTCCGGAACCTGGAGACCCTCTATGCGGTCACAGCCATTCCCTCCAAGTTGGAGTCCCGCTACCGGACGATCCCGATGAAGGGGTTTGAGAGTTCTCAGCTTTCTCACCAGTCCTTGGTGGTTGAGTTTTTCTTGAAGAAGTCCAACCCCTCGAAGGTGTACGCTGCCGTCCCCCCGGGCAGGGAGGGCCGTACGATGGACAAATTTGGTCGCTGTCTTTATCAAAACTCAATGATTGCAAACCATGTTCTCAACTATAACTTTATCTTCACGTCCTACCTCTGGTTTTGTGTGGACGCCCTCCACTCGTTCTGGGAGGATGTGCCGGATTCTCGGCGTCAGGAGTTTCGTCTCCTCGAGGAGACCCACTCCCAGCTCCACCTCTATATGGTTCAGGCGGCCTATGACACCTTCGAGTTGTCCTCGAGGGTCACGGCGTTTGCAATCGCCAAACGTCGCCTCGCTTGGCTCTGGATTGTGGACATGGATCCGAATCTCCAGGATCGTCTTGCCAATCTCCCTTGCTGTTTGACAATTCCATCGAGGCAGCCACTAAGCGCCTCTCGGAACACGAACGGTCCTTCGCTTCTCTGGTGAGACTTAAGCCGAAGACCCCTCCGGTTCGGCAATACAAAATTCCTCTCCGGAGGTACCTGCAAAAATCTACTCCTGCGTTCTCTAGGCCTCCTTCGAAGTGGCCGCAACAGCAGCAGCAGCAAAAAGCTAAGGCCCAGGCAATGACTCTGGTGAAGCCTGGGATGTCTTTTTGACAATTCCAATCTGAGCCTTCGGGCTCCCTTCCTCCTGGAGCCTTCCCCCCTCCCCATCGGGGGTCATCTCCATCACATCTATACCCAGTGAGAAAGTCTTACCACCAACAGTTGGGTGCTTTCCAACATCCAGGAGGGGTACTCCCTTCGCTTCAATCACGTACCTTCTGCCAAGAGAGTTTCCTTCTGCCCAGTCCCAGCTGCCTCTCCTTCTGCATGAAGCTCGGGCCCTTCTTCGCCTTTTGGCGGTCGAGGAGGTTCCTCTGGACCAGTGGAATACCGGATTTTATTCCCGGTACTTTCTGGTACCCAAGAAGACGGGGAATCTGTTTCCGATCCTGGACCTCCGTGCTCTGAATAAGTTTCTGGTCAGGGAACAGTTCAGAATGCTCACCCTTCCTACCTTGTACCCCCTCTTAGACGAGGGGGACTGGCTGTGCTCACTGGACCTCAAGGAGGCGTACACGCACATTCCGATACACCCGGCCTCTTGCCGGTATTTGAGATAACGGGTGGGGGATCTCCACCTCCAATATCGTGTTCTTCCCTTTTGCCTGGCGGCCTCTCCGAGGGTTTTTACGAAATGTCTAGTTGTGGTAGCTGCGGCCCTGCATCTCCGCGGCCTGCAGGTGTTTCCCTACCTCGACGACTGGTTGATCAAAGCGTCCTCGCGCCACGAAGTTCTGCGAGCGACGAATCAGACCATTTCGCTCCTTCAGAGCCTTGGCTTCGAGGTGAACTTTCCCAAATCCCACCTCTGGCCATCCCAGTCTCTGGAGTTCATCGGAGCGGTTCTGGACATGGTTCGTCTCCGCTCCTTCTTGCTTCGACCTCGTCAAGAAGCCCTTGTTCGTTTATGCCTGAGAGTGGCCCATCTGTCCTCAGCCCCAGCTCGGCTCCTGATGGTCCTCCTGGGTCACTTGGCCTCTACGGTTCACGCGACTCCTTTTGCCAGACTTCACCTCCATATTCCACAATGGACTCTTGCGTCCCAATGGAACCAGGATTGAGATCTAGTCTCGCGACTCGTTGTCGTGACTCCTTTGTTGAAGAAGTCTCTCCGTTGGTGGATGCTCTCTTCCAATCTTTCCAGAGGTTTTCTGTTTCATGCCCCCCCTCCGCAGAAGGTCCTCACGACGGACTTCTAGACCTATGCTTGGGGGGCTCAACTGGACAGTCTTCGCACTCAGGGTCTTTGGTCCAGTGCCAACCTCCTTTGTCACATCAATCTGCTGGAGCTTCGAGCGATTTTCCTCGCCCTGAAGGCTTTTTGTCACCTGCTTTGCGACCGAGTGGTGCTGATCCGCACGGACAACCAGGTCACCATGTATTATATCAACAAACAAGGGGGCACGGGGTCCCTGTCCCTGTGCCAAGAGGCGATGCGGCTCTGGGATTGGGCCATCCGCCGCAACATATTCCTTCAAGTGGTCTACATTCAGGACCAGAACAATTATCTGACGGACAGGATGAGTCGTCTTCTGCAGCCTCACGAGTGGTCCCTCCACTCCTTGACCCTGCGTCCAGAGTTTGCCCACTGGCGGACTCCGGACATCGACCTGTTCGCGTCTCCCCTCAATCACAAGTTGCCCCGCTTCTGCTCCAGGGTTTGCACCCTTCTCAGGCTCGAGGCAGATGCTTTTCTGCTGGACAGGACGAACCTGTTTCTGTATGCATTCCCTCCATTCCCTCTGA
This sequence comes from Geotrypetes seraphini, assembly GCF_902459505.1. Classification (NCBI taxonomy): domain Eukaryota; kingdom Metazoa; phylum Chordata; class Amphibia; order Gymnophiona; family Dermophiidae; genus Geotrypetes; species Geotrypetes seraphini. Next base: position 6,593,596 of record NC_047086.1, on the reverse strand, counting down.
TTCTGAAGACTCCCGTCAGGCTCAAGTCCACGAGTGCCACCATGATTCTGAAAACTCCTCGGTGGCCCCGACAGCCATGGTTCTCCCTTCTGTTGCAACTCAATTCCAGGGAGCCTCTTCTTCTGCCTGTTTTTCCTTCTCTGCTTACGCAGAGTCGAGGTTCTCTACTTCATCCCAACCTTCAGTCTCTGCACTTAACGGCTTGGTTCCTCGAGACTTGATGCCCTCGTTCCAGTTCTCACAGTCTGTGCTGGACGTCCTGGAGGCGTCTTGGAAGGAGTCCACTCACCAATGTTACCATCAGAAGTGGACCCGCTTTTCATCCTGGTGTGCTACTCGACAGCAGGAGCCGCTGTCTGCCTCCTTATCTGCTGTCCTGGATTATCTGTTACACTTGTCCTCTTCGGTTCGAGTTCACCTTAGTGCCATTGCTGTTTTTCACCAGCCGATTGACGGGAAGCCTATCTCTGTTCATCCTGTGGTTTCCCACTTCATGAAAAGCCTTTTCCACATTCATCCGCCCCTTAAACCTCCTCCTGTGGTTTGGGATCTTAACATGGTCCTTACTCGCTTGATGAAACCCCTGTTCGAGCTGCTAGCTCGGGCTCACTTGAAGTTTCTTACTTGGAAGGTTGTTTTCCTTATTGCTCTCACTTCTGCCCGTCGGGTCAGTGAACTTTAAGCCTTGGTTGCAGACCCACCTTTCACTGTCTTCCATCATGATAAGGTGGTTCTCCATACCCATCCTAAGTTCTTGCCTAAGGTTGTTTCTGATTTTCACATCAACCAATCCATTGTTCTTCCTGTGTTTTTCCTGAAGCCCCATTCTCACTCTGGAGAAGCGGCTCTGCATTCTCTTGATTGTAAGCATGCGCTGGTCTTCTACTTGAAGTGCAATGCTCCTCATCGTTCTGCTCCCCAGCTGTTCCTCTCTTTCGATCCTAATCGCTTGGGTCGCTCTGTTTCTAAGCGGACCATTTCTAACTGGTTGGCCGCTTGTATCTCTTTCTGTTATGCTCAGGCTGGTCTCTCCCTGCTGGGTCGAGTCACAGGCCACAAGGTCAGAGTGATGGCGGCGTCTGTTGCTTTCCTCCGCTCTACTCTGCTTGAGGAAATCTGTAAAGCTGCCACTTGGTCCTCGGTTCATACGTTTACCTCGCACTACTGTCTGGATACTTTCTCCAGGTGTTATTGCCATTTTGGTCAGTCCGTTTTGCAAAATCTGTTCTCCTAAATTGCCAACTCTCCCTCCATCCCATCCTGGTTAGCTTGGAGGTCACCCATATGTGAGAATAGGCTGCCTGCTTGTCCTGGGATAAAGCACAGTTATTTACCGTAACAGGTGTTATTCAGGGTCAGCAGGCAGATATTCTCGCAACCCATCCACTTCCCCGTGGTTGGCTTCTTTGCTAGCTATCTGAACTGAGGACACACTGAGGAGACGCATGCCCTAGACAGGGCGGGAGGGGCACACGCACATGCGTAGGCCAATCGCAAGCTTGAAGGTCTTCAAGTAAGTCTGCTTGCAAAAACGTCCGCTAGGGGGCTCTGTCGGTGACGTCACCCACATGTTGAGAATATCTGCCTGGAAACACCTGTTAGGGTAAGTAATTGTGCTTTTTGGTGGGCTACAAATATGAAAAAATGAATGCTGAAATCTTGGGGCATAGTAATGTATTTAACTTGGCATCTTTTATTGCTTCTATATAGTTGTCATTTCTCTTTAATTTTTGTCTGATTTCCTTCACATCCAGGGTGGGAATGTATTACTATTTTAAATAAGAGTGGGTTATTGGAAGGATAATTGCATTTATGTTATTGATTAAGTAAAGGGGGTGTAGGGGAAAATATTACTTTGAATATTTGTACGTTCAAAGTGCTTTTCTTGATTTGTTATACGTTCATTTTCATATGTATTGCACTGTTACTATGTGTGGGATAACAAATGGAGATTAGCATCTCTCTTTACAAAAATGATGTAAAAGGGAAATGGCATCTCCCTAAACAGCATGCTACACATGAGAAATGGCTTTCATATAAGGCCAGAAGTTGAACCAATGCCTACAAGGAGATTTAATAAGCTCATACATTTTTTAGATTTTGCTACTGGTTGCTGACATATTCTTTGATTTGTGTGCTTAATAATTCAGTCAGGCTTCAGCACTGGCAGCTAATGACTAGAGAAAGGGGGAAAAAAGGCCATTTGTTTGGAAACAACTTTTTCATTTCCATGTAGCTAAATAATAGGATTATTGTGTCCCTTAAGGGTTATCAGCCTAATGTCTGCCTTGTATACACCATTAAACACTGGACTTTCAGCTTGGCCTTCACACTATTTCAAGGTGTAGATCAGTGGTCTCAAACCCTTTGCAGGGCCACATTTTGGATGTGTAGGTATTTGGAGGGCCACAGAAAAAAGAGTTAATGTCTTATTAAAGAAATGACAATTTTGCATGAGGTACAAAACTCTTGCTGAACTCCCTTGCTGAAGTTTTTCCGTTCAAAGCCACGGATGGCAGCTCCTTGCGTGATCAGCCTTCTCTCTGACGTAGGCACGGATCGCTGACCAGAAACTAAATAGTACCTGGCTGCATGCGGCCCGTAGGTCGTGTGTTTGAGACCTCTGGTGTATATGAATGTCATTTATGATTTTCTAATAATAACAGAATGTAGTTTTATAGAAATCCTTCCAATCTTTAGACATATTTTTGAATTAAAAAAACAGATTGTGAGGAATTTGAGAAGTAAGTAGACCTCAAAATTAAGTTAGAAGTGACATTGTGACATAAAGAACACCCCCCCCCCCTTACTACACCCCAAATAAGGAATCATGTAGACTGAACAGTTCATGGGACTCCCTTCTTATGCTTTATTTGAGACGTTCTCAGTGGTATCGAGTCACTCCTACTTTAGAGGACATTATCCAGATTATGCAATTCCCTGCTAGCTGATCTCAGGAAATCTGTATAAGGATATTTCATTTTAAATTCCACAAACTCAAATTGTCTTGACAATGAATGTGTCCACTCTTCTTTTTAATATTTATGTAGAATCCCCTGGATCAAAAAACTTTTACCCGAGTTCCCCTGAGCAACATACATAACAAATACAGGACACTGTAACTAGCATACAGACCAAGGCATTCTTTCAGTCTCATATAAATTGGCACCTTGACAGGTGGTGTGTCATTCTTACAAACTGAATGAAAATGAACAATGCCACTTAGACAGGGCCTGTTTTTAAGAACAGGAGGAAAGGAAGACCTTCACAAAAGCTGCCGTTAGTGACCAATCGTGTTTCATCTTTTCTCTGGGAAAATGAAACATGAAATCTGATTGGTCTCTATGGGCAAGTTCTCTCTCACACATCTCACCTGCCGTCAGCTACTCCTTCTCACACACATCCCACCTGCCCTCAGCCACTCTGCCCTTCTCTCTCTCTCTCTCTCTGACAGGGTGAAGTTTCCTGTCATTAGCATTTCACTATAGGGAGTATGAGCAGCTAAAAAAAAGGGTTAATTTGCATAAAAGATGCAAATGCTGCTGGGAGCTGTGGACTCACCCTGAGTGGATTGTGGTGCTGAAAAGACCAGCTCCCAGCAAAGAGCTCAGAAGGCAAGAAGCTCCTTTAGAACCTTGGTGACCCTCAGGAGGAGCACTAATGGGGGTTTTGGTGCAGTGGATTAGAGGGGCCAGGATGACCAATCCTGAAAGAGGGACTGTTGCAGCAACGGAAAGCCCTGTAGTGAAGTCTGGTGGTGGGAGGGTTTGCAGGGGACCTATACACTGGCAGAAAAAAGCTGGAGGGAAAGTAGCTAGAGGGCCCGGTAGAGCCTGAAGTCCATAGGGTTGAAGGCATTAGACTGTCAGTCCAAATGAATCTCACTCCTGAGTGTTTTGGGCTTACAGCATGGCTCTTGAGTGGGCAGCCCTGACGAGAAAGGGTTATTCAGGCCTGGAAAAAGAGAGTGGGGGTAAATGGACAATACTCGAACTGGAAAAGCATCATGAGTGGAGTGCCGCAGGGTTCGGTGCTTGGACCCGTGCTCTTCAACATATTTATAAATGACCAGAAAATTGGTACGATGAGTGAGGTGATTAAATTTGCAGACGATACGAAGTTATTCAGAGTAGTGAAGACGCAGGAGGATTGCGAAGACCTGCAAAGTGACATAAACACTTTCGGGAAATGGGCCGCGACATGGCAAATGAGGTTTAACGTGGATAAGTGTAAGGTGATGCATGTCAGTACTAAAAATCTTATTCATGAATACAGGATGTCCGGTGCAGTACTTGGAGAGACCACCTCAGGAAAGAGACTTGGGAGTACTGGTCGACAAGTCGATGTAGCCAGCCGCGCAATGTGTGGCGGCGCCAAAAAGGGCCGGAAATGATTAAGAAAGGGATCACGAACAGATCAGAGAAGGTTATCATGCCGTTGTACCGTGCCATGGTACGCCCTCACCTGGAATTCTGCATCCAGCACTGGTCGCCGTACATGAAGAAGGACACAGTACTACTCGAAAGAGTCCAGAGAAGAGCAACTAAAATGGTTAAGGGACTGAAGAAGTTGCCATACAGTGAGAGATTAGAGAAACTGGACCTCTTCTCCCTTGAAAAAAGGAGACTGAGAAGGAGACATGATAGGAACATTCAAGATAATGAAGGGAATAGACTTAGTAGATAGAGACAGGTTGTTCACCCTCTCCAAGGTAGAGAGAACGAGAGGGCACTCTCTAAAGTTAAAGGGGGATCGATTCCGTACAAACGTAAGAAAGATCTTCTTCTCCCAGAGAGTGGTAAAAAACTGGAATGCTCTTCTGGAGGCTGTTATAGGGGAAAACACCCTCCAGGGTTTCAAGATAAAGTTAGACAAGTTCCTGCTGAACCAGAACATACGCAGGTAAAGCTAGTCTCAATAAGAACACTGGTCTTTGACCAAAGGGCCTCTGCGTGAGCGGATTGCTGGGCACGATGGACCACTGGTCTGACCCAGCAGCGGCAATGCTTAAGTTCTTATGTTGCTCAGAGCTAAGAAGCCATCAACCGTGGCAGCCTATGCTAAAGCCTGGAAGTTCTTTCAGCGCTGGTGTGTGATGAAGTATGTAGATCCTTTGTGAACTTAGATTTCAGTAGTCCTGGACTTCGTGCAGGAGAGTCTTCAGAAGGGGTTGTCAGTAGGATCACTGAACGTACAGATGGTAGGTCTTTCCTGTTTCCAAGCTCAGGGGGAAGAGGCTCCTTGGCCTCTAACCCAGGTGTTGCCCGGTTCATTAAAGGGGCTCTGCGGTTGTGCCCTCTGGTGTTTTCTCCTTTCCTGGAACCTTAACATTGTATTGCAAAGACTGAGCCATTACAGGATGCTTCCCTTTTGGGTTTTACAGTCAACTGTGTTCCTGGTGGTGATTAGGTCAGTGAGATGAATTTCAGAGTTGCAAGCTATTTCTGCAGGCAGCCATTTCTTAGGATCACATATGCAGTTCTGTCCTTCTTACCAAAAGTAGTCTTGGTCTTCCACATTAATCAGGAAGTCTGTTTGCCTGCCTTTCACACTATGGGGTTTAAGAAAAAGGATAAGGCGTTACATTTACTGGATGTCAAGCGAGTGCTTTTCTGATACCTCTAAGTTACCAATGAGTTCCACCTATTGGATCACCTTTTTGTTCTGACCAGTCATACTAAGAAAAGGAGGCTGGCATCTAAAGCCTCAATTTCCAGATGAATTTAAATGGCCATTTTCTCCGCATATGTGAGCTATGATAAAGAACTGCCAATCATATTGAGAGCACACTCCACTAGAGGAGTTGCTGCCTCGTGGGTGGAGACTAGGGCTGTCTCGGCCAAGGAGATCTGTAAATCAGCTACTTAGTCTACCCTCCATATTTTCACCAGGTACTATAAGGTGGATGTAGCAGCCAGGAAGGATGCCATTTTTGTGGCTTCTGTCTTAAAGGCAGTGGGCCCACCCTAGAGATACAGAACCCTATCATTTCAGTACCTCTAGACACATCTACAAGAAAGATTACCGAAATAAGAACCTAATCTTTCTTTTCACACCATGGGATTGGCATGTGGGATCTCTTCTATCACTTCCATGAGGTCAGCTACCTTCTTCCACTATGTCCAGTTCCAGCCTTTCTAGGACTCTTTATCTTGTTGTTCAGGTTATGTCTTGTTTTAAGGAGAGGGAAAGCCTGTAAAAACCTATTGGTAACAAAAGCATGTTTGGTTTTGCCTTATTGCACTGCTTTTTCTCTGATTTCTTTCTTTTGTCAAGGACAACATGTTGCTAGGAGTTCTCAAAATTCTACTTGTCTAAGAAAACAAATTTTGTTCTAAGGAAAAACCTTACAACGAACCTGCCTACCTGTATTCATCCTGTATCCTCTTAGTTTGCTATAGAACTGAAGTTGTCTTGCGTTATGGCAGTGTGAGAAGCCCCTCGCATGTGTTGTAGTATGTGCTAGAAAACTGTGAAGTTTAGAACTCGTTCAGCACTATTGGATGACATCACCTAGTAGCACGGGGGCTTGTTACTTTGCTTTTCACACTGATGGTGCAACACAGTTAGCTAGTGTTCAGTTATATTTACATATTTTCTCTGTTTTATCTTGACAGGGTTTGTCCGTTTTCTAGAAGGATTTTACATGGTGTTAATAACAAAGAGGAGAAAAATGGCAGACATTGGAGGGCATGCAATCTACAAAATAGAAGATACAAACATGATTTACATTCCAAATGACTCTGTACGAGTTACTCACCCTGATGAAGCACGGTAAAAACAACATGTATTTATTTGCATTTATTAACCGCCTTTGTGAAGAGATTCACCCAAGGCGGTGTACACCAAGAACAGGTCAACATAAAACTTACAACTTTGTTAAAAGCATAACAGTAGTAAAAAGACCAAATACTATATAAACAAATACAATGGTTGAGGTAAACTCAAAATCAGCAAATTGAAACTTAATAATAGGACTTATAAGAGGAGTGAAATTCAAATAAGGGAGAGCGAATACATAAGAACATAAGAATAGCCCTACTGGGTCAGACCAATGCTCCATCAAGTCCAGTAGCCCGCTTCTACAGTGGCCAATCCAGGTCACCCACCGACCCAGGGCAAGTAGCAGCCTCCCCTATGTCCTTCTCAATAACAGACCATGGACCCCTCCCTCAGGAACCCGTCCAAACTCCTCCCAAAACCAGCCATGCTGTCCCTCCTATCACAACCCCTAGCAACGCACTCCAGAGCGGAAAAAAAAATTCCTTCTCACTGGTTCCAAAAGTGTCAGCATTAATACTTATGAAACAACTAATAAGTTGGCTTGGACTAATTTATGGAGGAAGACACTTAGATTAGTCAAAACTTATTTCTTTGAACATTATTTTGCTTTTTAAGTTCAAATATTAGTGTTACCCCAACTTGATTATTGTAATTCTCTATCTCCCCCCCCCACTTTTACGAAGCCACATTAGGCTTTTTTATCACTGGCCACGGCTGTGTTAGTTCTGATGCTCAAAGGAATTCTATGAGCGTCGGAGTTAATACCGCCATGGCCGATGATAAAAAAGCCAAATGTGGCTTCGTAAAAGGGGAGGTATATTTGAATTTAACTTTGATATTAGCAAGAAAATTGCAGTTAATCGAAAACACCGCCATTAGGCTAATATATGGCTTAAAAAGATATGACATTGTTGCTGCAACTTATAACTGGTTATTGGCTGAGAAACATATCAAGTTCATAAGAACATACTGGGTCAGACCAATGGTCCATCAAGCCAGTAGCCCGTTCTCATGGTGGCCCATCCAGGTCACTAGTACCTGGCCAAAACCCAAGGAGTAGCAACATTCAATGCTACCAATACAGGACAAGCAGTGGCTTCCCCCATGCCTTTCTCAATAACAGACTATGGACTTTTCCTCCAGGAGCCTGTCCAAACCTTTCTTAAAACCAGCTACGCTATCCACTCTTACCACATCTTCTGGCAATACATTCCAGAGCTTAACTATTCTCTGAGTGAAAAAAAATTTCCTCCTATTGGTTTTAAAAGTATTTCCCTGTAACTTCTTCAAGTGTCCCCTAGTCTTTGTAATTTTTGATGGAGTGAAAAATCGATCCACTTGTACCCGTTCTACTCCACTCAGGATTTTGTAGACTTCAATCATATCTCCCCTCAGCTGTCTCTTTTCCAAGCTAAAGAGCCCTTTCATCATACGAGAGGAGTTCCATCCCCTTTACCATCTTGGTCGCTCTTCTTTGAACCTTTTCTAGTGTCGCTATATCTTTCTTGAGATAAGGAGACCAGAACTGAACACAATATCCAGGTGAGGTCGCACCATGGAGCAATGCAGGGGCATTATAACATTCTTAGTCTTGTTAACCATCCCTTTTAAAAATAATTCCTAGCATCCTATTTGCTTTTTTGGCCGCCACCGCACATTGGGCGAAAGGTTTCATTGTATTGTCAGATCCTTTTCTTGGGCTCTAACCCACAAGGTGGACCCTAGCATCTGGTGACTGTGATTTGGATTATTCTTCCCAATATGCATCACTTTGCATTGTCCAGGTCTGCTTGTCTGATTTATCACATTTTACAAACGAATTCTTCATACAATTTAATTTTACTTTTTTTCTCAATTGTGTTATTTTTTCTACTAGACCAGGGGTATGTATTTCCGGTCCTCGAGAGCCGGAGCCAGATCAGGTTTTCAGGATATCCACAATAACTATGCATGAGATAGATTTGCATCTCAAGGAGGCATTGCATGCAAATCCATCTCATACATATTCATTGTTGATATCCTGAAAACCTGACCTGGCTCCGGCTCTCGAGGACCGGAATTGCCTACCCCTGTCCTAGATTACCCACAAATTAGAGACATATGGTATAAATGTCAGTTTGCCACCTCTTTTATTTTTGCTGCTATTGCAGTTTTGAATAATTTACCTGCTAATTTAAGGATTGAAGCTAATTATTGGAAATTCCATAAAAGACTGAAAACTCTTTTTTATGTCGAGCTATAATTTGGGTAAAATGGATATACGGTAAATTGTATACTGCTGTAAGGTTGATTTTTTGGAAATCAAAATTCGATCATGTTACACCTTTGCTTGGCTCCCATTTCGTTTTAAAGTCCAGTTTAAATTTGCTTGTATACTTTTAAAGATTATACCTGGACTCTTTGATCCCTTTGTTCTTAAATTCCTCATGATCTTTGAGTTCTAGAACCATTCATAAAGCTTTCTTTTCCCTCTGTTAAAGGTATCAGATCAGTCAGTAAGTTCCAAGTTTATTCAAATTTTGTTATACCGCCAAATCAGATTTCAAGGCGGTGTACATCCAAAAGTTAAAAAGCACATAGATTTAAAAAATCCAAAATACAAGTTGTGGTTTGTCATACATAGACTTGACAAAACAAACGGACAAACTAGAACAAGAGGGAATTGGAATTGGTAGAACTACATTATTTAAAATAGAAAGTGTCTAACAAATCAGAGTGAACCAGAAACAACAAAACCATGTCTTCAGCATATGAGAAGGATTTAATTTTCATGAACTAAATAGTTTTGGTGAAAGAGAAGAGACTCCTTGATTCATTTTTTATTCAGTCAAGCACTCTCCCTTCCACTTAGATAAATCTGTGTGTAACCATCCTGACCGGGTTTCCAGGACTCGGTGCACCTCTATGCACAGACACACTCAGTCCAGTGAAGAGATGTAAAGGAAACTTTTGTTTACAAAACCTGGCCTGTTTGCAGTGACACCATATATTTCTTAATTCTTCTCTCTCCTCCTGGGATCTCTTTTCTCCCCCCCCCCCTCCCCAGCCAGGGAAGGTTCACAGATTACCTTCAGTCAGGCAGCAGTCACTCTAACACAGTTTTCAACAAAGGTCCAGCTTTCCCCTTTTCAAGTCTCCCCCATGCCCTCAAGGATGGGACGACTTCCCAGAGCTTTGCATCAGCTCCTAACTAGGGAAGCTCCCTTCTTTTGGAGACCCCTCTCTCCTGGGGGACCTCTCTCAAATGAACTCAGCCTGATCAGAAGTATTCCTCTCTCTCTAGGTCCCGCCCCTGTGACTCAGCAATTGCTTCAGCTCCTGTAAGGTAGCTCAACTCTAAGCTGCTGAGCCTAGTGCACCCTGGGACCTGTAGTCCATCTTTTCTCTGGCTAGTGTCCCCTGCTGCCTGATGGTATAATAGTTGCATTGGCAAGGGAAATCCCCTTAATGTGTCGCACTGTGTTTAAGAATACTGTTAAACCATTTCAGTATAGTACCTGTCAAAGCATAATGTCTCTTGATTTATTAAGCAAACAATCATGTTTTACTATTGACCTTAAAGGAAATGGTCCAGAGAGTTTGAAGAACAGGATCTTCCTTTACACAGCTCCAGTGCCACTAGTCTTCCCAAGGAATATCCCTAACAATAAACCCACGAACAAGCCAGAAAGGGGCATGAAAATGATCCCAAGGAGTAGATAAGAAAATTCTGCTAGACTATTTTTTAGTTTATTTTTAAATTTTCTATCCTGCACTATCTGACAATTCTAGACAGTTTACAGTCTAAACCAGTGTATCGCAAATCGCAAACTGTGTGCCGCAGCAGATTCCAGGTGTGCCCTGACGAGACGCCGATAAGGAGGAGAGGCGCCGATGTGGGCTGACTGCTTATAGGACGTGCCTCTTGCCGCGAGAGGCATGTCCTGTAGGCTGTCAGCCGACACCGACAACTCTCCTCCTCTTCCCGCACCTTCCCTCCTCCAAGATCCCCCACCAGATTGATGGGTTCAGGGTCGCAGCCAGATGGGCCTCCGCGCATGCATGCACGTCGATGTGATGATGTCATGCATGTGTGTGACATCATCGCGTCAGCATCCACATACTTCTGGATGCCTTCCAGCTGGGGCACTGGGTTTAGTGTGCCTTCTGGCCGAAAAGTTTGCGGGGCACTGGTCTAAACACACATAATCTTGTAATAACAATGCTAAAACAAATTATAAAAGACAGAATTCAAGAGCATATTCAAAAATTGTGTCTTCAAATGGCTCATTAACTATACTGCAAACGCAATTTGTCTGAATTCTGCAATAAAAGAAGGACCCCATAAGATATCAGAAAGGCTCTGCAAAAATGTCTTCAAGCATTTCCTGAACTTAATGGCAGGAGTGATTTGTCTAATCTCCATTGGAAGTGTGTTCCATAACATAGCAACACCAATATAAAAAAAAATTGAGGGAACCTCTAACAACAATTTATCAGTTGAACGCAAGGTACTTAGAGGCAGATATATCCTTAAGACAAGCTGATGGGAGCTTTGCTATTCAGGGCATTATGAATGAGTGCATATGTACAGCTAATGTGACTATCTAGCTAGGTGCTTCTTCCATTAAAGGTTTGAGAGAAGAAACAAGCTTGTACATTCTTTCTAAATTACAAATAGTCTTACATTAAGCCCTTCAGTGAGTGTATTCCAGAGTATGGGGGCTGTGGTGATGAGTAGGGATACCAGACGTCCAGAAAAACCTCTTTTTAGAGGACAGTTCGGGCTCCTGAACAGACTTTCCAAAACTCAGAGTTTGCCTGGGCTGCATCTGGAGGGCCTCTGAGCGTGTGCAAATGATGTTACACGCATCTGTGCATGCTCCAGGCCCTCCAGACGCAGAGGAGGCTTTCTGGGGGCGGGGCTGGAGGCGGAACCGGGCTGGGTCATGTGTCCGGGGTTTTCTGTTTTTTTAAATATGGTAATCCTAGTCATGATTACCTTGCTCTGAGCCATACTTGTTCTGTCCTTTTCTAAAGGTGACAATCAGCAAGGCAAAGATCCCATATTACTACCATGTACATCTGCATTATGATGTCATCAAGAATTCTGGGTATGACCTAGATGCATTGTGATGTCACTGAGAGCTCAGACAGCTTCTATTACTTATTTCTGTAGCCCTACTAGACTTAAGCAGTGCTGTACATGAAAACACAGAAAAGAGCTTACTTACCATCTAGTCAAGACAGAAGTTCAGACATTGCCAAACTGAAGATTAATATGCAGTTAAAGGAGTGGAGTGTCTCAGCATTCTCTGCTCCGTTGCATCATGTGGCCTCATAATTTAAGGCAGTTGACAAATATCAAATACAGGCAGAAATTTAAAAATTTTTTATTCAGCTTCAATCATATACAAATTACAGAAATCACATCTACCATATAAAGTTACAGTAGCCTGTGTGGACATTTGCTTGAATTATTTGTATAAATCCTGTGTGTTATTAAATAACATCCATTGATATTGTCCCAAGTATTTTTCTCTTGTTAAATTTTGTTGTGAATTGATGCTTTTAGCTTTCACAAGAATTGAAGGGGCAGCAGGCTGAGATCCAGGAAGGACAGGCAAGAGATTCAGCTTCTTCCATTCCCAAAACAATCCACTCTCAATTATAACTTAGGTGGTAAGCTCTCTGGTAGAGGGGGGCTTCCAGCTGTACCTGAATAGATGACTTGCTTGGAACATGGATTTGGAAAATTTAAATACTGTTTTCTTATAATGTTACTTTATGCAGATAATCTTTTGTTCCTTTCTTTAGGTATTTAAGAATCTTTCAGAACGTAGATCTTTCTAGCAATTTTTACTTTAGGTAAGTATTTTCTGTTTAATGGCATTTCTATTAAATCTTAGGATGTGGAAGAATAAATTTAGGGCTCCTTTTACAAAGCTGCGATAGTGGTTTTAGCGTGCGCTTAGTGCGCACTGAATTGCCCCGCACGCTAGCATTGAGCTGGTGTTAGTTCTAGCCACGTAGCGCGGGTTTGGCGCACTAAAATGCGTGCGCTAAAAATGCTATCGCAGCTTAGTAAAAGGAGCCCTTAGTTATTTTTCTGAATTTATACCTTTCATTCTTCTGTTTATAGATAAATACAAATAGTACAGTTTAAATGGCAGTATTTAGGAAAGAAATGTGAGTTTTTAAAACTTTTTCCCACCACTTGCTCAGCTGGCTTCCCTCCTCCCCTTTCCAGTTTCTCACCATTAATAGTTCAAAAAGATATAAAGCTGAATTAGAAAAGTTTCAAAGAAGAACAACCAAGATGATAAAGGGAATGAAATGCTACACATATGAGCAAAGGCTTGAAAACCAAAAGATCAAGGGGAGATATGACTGAGGGGAAACGACCTACGAGGGAACCGGTGGGGCCATTGGATGACTGTGGAATAAAGAGAGTGCTAAAGGAGGACAAAGAAATCGCCGACAAACTGAACACATTTTTTTGTGTCTGTATTTACCGAAGAGGATATACACAGCATACCAGAACCCATTAGGCTATATGCTGGAAACGAAGACGGGAAACTGACAGGGTTGACGGTCAGTCTAGAAGAGGTATGCAGGCAGATCGATAGGCTTAAGAGTGATAAATCCCCGGAACCGGATGGCATCCATCTGAGGGTCATCAAGGAACTGAACTGCTTCAGCTAACAGCCAATCTGTCAATCAAATCGGGAAAGATTCCGGAAGACTGGAAGGTGGCAAATGTTACACCGATCTTCAAAAAAGGTTCAAGGGGAGATCCAGGAAACTACAAACCAGTGAGTCTGACCTCGGTACCGGGAAAGATGGTAGAGACACTGATAAGGACTGCATCATTGATCACCTTGACGGACACGATCTGATGAGGACCAGCTAGCATGGCTTCAGCAAAGGCAGATCCTGTTTGACGAATTTGTTGCATTTCTTCGAGGAAGTAAACAGGCAGATAGACAAGAGTGACATTGTCTATCTAGATGACATTGTATATCTAGATTTTCAGAAGGCGTTCGACAAAGTTCCGCATAAACGACTACTTCGGAAAATTGCAAGCCATGGAATCGAGGGTGAAATACTCACGTGAATTAAAAACTGGCTGGAGCATAGGAAACAGAGAGTGGGGGTAAATGGACAATTCTCAGACTTGAAGAGCATCACCAGTGGGGTGCCGCAGGGTCTCAGTGCTTGAACCCGTGCTCTTCAACATTTTTATAAATGATCTGGACATTGGTACGATGAGCGAGGTTATTAAATTTGTGGATGATACAAAGTTATACTGAGGAGTGAAGACACAGGGGGATTGCGAAGATCTGCAACATGACATAATCAAGCTCGAGAAATGTGGATAAGTGCAAAGTGATGCATGTCGGGAACAAAAATCTCATAGAAACATAGAAAGATGACGGCAGATAAGGGCTACAGCCCATCAAGTCTGCCCATACCATTGACCCCCTTTTAAGTCTACTGGCCTCCTTAACTCTACTGACCTGTTCTATTAAGTCTATATCCTAGCGACCCTATTCATTGGTATGACTCTCGCAGTGATCCCACATAGGTATCCCATTTATTCTTGAAATCTGGGATACTGCGGGCCTCGATCACCTGTACTGGAAGCTTGTTCCAATGCTCTATCACTCGTTCCGTGAAGAAGTACTTCCTGACGTCTCCACAAAACTTCCCTCCCAGTTTGAGCGGATGTCCTCTTGTGTTCGAGGGTCCTTTGAGAAGAAAGATATCATCTTCCACCTCGACCCGTCCCGTGATGTACTTAAATGTCTCAATCATGTCTCCCCTCTCCCTACACTCCTCGAGAGTATAGAGCTGCAATTTGTTCAGTCTCTCTTCGTACGAGAGACCCTTTAGCCCCGAGACCATCCTGGTGGCCATCCGCTGAACCGACTCAATTCTGAGCACATCTTTACGGTAATGTGGCCTCCAAAATTGCACACAGTATTCTAGATGAGGTCTCACATGGTTCTGTATAATGGCATCATGACCTCAGGCTTCCTGTTGACGAAACTTCTCTTGATACAACCCATCATCTGCCGTGCCTTAGATGAAGCCTTCTCCACTTGAGTAGCAGTCTTCATGTCTGCACTGATGATCACTCCCAAGTCTCGTTCTGCTGTAGTCTTGGTCAAAGTTTCTCCATTCAAGGTGTAAGTTCTGCATGGATTTCCATTTCCGAGATGCATGACCTTACATTTCTTGGCGTTGAAGCCCAGCTGCCGGCAGAGGACCAACTTTCTAAAGTACGGAGGTCCTGTTCCATAGTATTCTGCAGATTGTAGCCATTTATGATATTGCATAGTTTGGCATCATCAGCGAATAAGGTTACCTTACCTTGAAGCCCTTGAGTCAAATCCCTAATGAATATGTTGAAGAAGAGTGGACCCAGGACTGAGCCCTGCGGCACTCCGCTGGTCACTTCCGACGTTTTGGAGAGGGTACCGTTAACCATCACCCTCTGAAGTCTGCCACTTAGCCAGTCTTTAACCCATGCAGTTAGTGTTGCTCCTAACCCCATTGATTCCATCTTGTTCAGCAGTCTGCGGTGTGGGACACTGTCAAAAGCCTTGCTGAAGTCAAGGTATACGACGTCTAAGGACTCTCCCGAGTCCAGCCTTCTTGTTACCCAGTCAAAGAAGCTAATAAGATTGGACTGGCAGGACCTACCCTTGGTGAATCCATGTTGACTGGGGTCCCGGAGATTCCCCTCATTCAAGACCGTATCTAATTTATGCTTAATTAGTGTTTCCATGAGTTTACACGCTATTGAAGTGAGACTCACCGGTCTATAGTTCGCAGCTTCAGCCTTGCAACCCTTTTTATGCAGAGGAATGACGTTGGCTGTTTTCCAGTCCAACGGAACTTTCCCCGTGCTTAGTGAGAGATTGAAGAGCATGGCCAACAGTTCCGCCAGTACATCTCTCAATTCTCTAAGCACTCTTGGGTGTAAATTGTCCGGTCCCATGGCCTTGTTCTCCTTGAGCCTTGTCAGCTCGCTGTAGACGTCTTCAGGTGTGAATTCAAAATTCTGAAACGGGTCTTCCGCAATTTGTTTTGCCTTCAACTGTGGTCCGTGTCCCGGTGCCTCACAGGTGAAGACTGAGCAGAAATATTCATTTAGTATTTCGGCTTTTTCAGAATCCGCCACTGCGTAGTTTCCGTCCGGTCTTCTAAGGCGTACTATGCCGTCTGTGTTCTTTTTCCTATCACTAATATACTTGAAGAAAGATTTGTCCCCTTTTTTAATGTTTTTTGCCAAAGTTTCTTCCACTCGAAGTTTGGCCTCCCTAACTGCTGTTTTGACCGCTGCAGACCTGGTCTTATATTCTACTTTGGTTTCCCTTCTCTGCGTACGTTTGTAGGAAAGAAATGCTGTTTTCTTCTCCTTAATGAGGTGCGAGATCTCCTCAGTGAACCATTGGGGTTTATTGTTTCTTTGCCGTTTGTCTACCGATTTTATGTAGCGATTAGTAGCTTCGTGTATGGATGATTTCAGGTACGACCACATAGCTTCCACATTACCGGTCTCTGCTTGGTCCTAAAGAGTCTGATGGACGAAATCTCCCATGCGTGTGAAGTCGGTGCCCCGGAAGTTAAGTACCTTTGTTTTTGTAATTGATTTAGGGAATCCTTTCCTAAGGTTGAACCATACCATGTTATGGTCGCTGGAGGCTAGCGTATCTCCTACCAAGTCCTCTGAGACGCTTTCCCCGTTGGTGAGTACCAGGTCAAGGATCACCTGGGCCCTAGTGGGCTCCTTTACCATCTGTTTTAGTTGTGCACCATTTATGGAGGCCAAAAGCCTCTTGCTGCTATTGGTGGTTGCTGAAAATGTGTGCCAGTCTGCATCAGGCATGTTGAAGTCCCCAAGCAGTACAGTGTCGCCCCGTAGAGTGATATTCTCTATGTCCTCAATTAATTCCGTGTCCATGTCTTCCATTTGTCTTGGGGGTCTGTATACCACACCAAGATACAGGCATTTATTGCCACCTCTTGCCAGGTTAACCCAGATGCACGAATACAGGATGTCCGGGGCGGTACTTGGAGAGACCTCCCAGGAAAAGGACTTGGGATTTCTGATCGACAAGTCCATGAAGTCATCTGCACAGTGTGCTACGGTGGCAAAAAAGGTGAACAGAATGCTAGGAATGATTAAGAAGGGGATCACGAGCAGATCAGAGAAGGTCCAGCACTGGTCGCTGTACATGAAGAAGGACACGGTACTACTCGAAAGGGTCCAGAGAAGAACGACTAAAATGGTTAAGGAGCTGGAAGAGTTGCCGTACAGTGAGAGATTAGAGAAACTGGGCCTCTTCTCCCTTGAGAAGAGGAAACTGAGAGGGGACATGATTGAAACATTCAAAATACTGAAGGGAATAGAATTAGTAGAGAAAGACAGACTGTTCACCCTCTCCAAGGTAGGGAGAACGAGAGGGCACTCTCTAAAGTTGAAAGGGGATAGATTCCGCACAAACGTAAGGAAGTTCTTCTTCACCCAGAGAGTGATAGAGAACTGGAACGCTCTTCCGGAGTCTGTTATAGGGGAAGACACCCTCCAGGGTTTCAAGACAAAGTTGGACAAGTTCATGCTGAACTGGTGAGACTGGACTCATTTAGAGCACTGATCTTGACCTTGGGGCCGCCGCGTGAGCGGACAGCTGAGCAGGATGGACCGCTGGTCTGACCCAGCAGCGGCAATTCTTATGTTCTTATGTCTACAAAATCCTGAGCAGTGGAGAGTGGGTAAAAGTGAACTGATTTTCTACTCTCTCAAAAAGTATGGTGAATAGGACATGCTCCATAAACTTACATGGAAATATTTTTAAAACAAATAGAGGGAAATATTTTTTCCTCAGCAAGTAGTTAAGCTCTGGAGCTCATTGCCAGAGAATGTGATAATGCTTTTAAAACAGAGAATAGTGATGTTTCTGGAATCCTGTGGATTACAGGTCTTGAGGCTACATGGATTCACTAGATGCAAGTCTTGTCAGACAAATCTGATCAATTTCTTTGACTGGGTGACCAGAGAATTAGATAGAGGGAAAGCACTAGATGTGGTATTAGCAAAGCCTTTGACAGTGTTCCACACAGGTGTCTAATAAACTGAGTGTCCTTGGGTTGACGGATTGTGTGAGGAACTGGCTGAGAGGGAAGCGACACAGGAAAATGGTCAATGGAGATTGTTCTGAGAAAAGGGATGTTGCCAGTGATTTGCCTCAAGGTTCGGTTGTTGGGCCTGTTCTTTTTAACATTTTTTTAAACAATATTGCCGAAGGGCTGACTGGTAAAATTTGCCTTTTTGAGGATGATACCAAAATCTACAATAGAGTAGACACCCCTGATGGTGTACAAAACATACATAGTAACATAGTAGATGACAGCAGATAAAGACCCGAATGGTCCATACAGTCTGCCCAACCTGATTCAGTCTAAAAATTTGTTGGGTGTTTTTTCTTCTTCTTCGCTATTTCTGGGCAAGAATCCAAAGCTTTGCCTGGTACTGTATTTAGGTTCCAACTACTGAAGTCTCCATCAAAGCTCACTCCAATCCATCTACACCCTCCCAGCCATTGAAGCCCTCCCCAGCCCATCCTCCACTAAACAGCCATATACAGCCACAGACCATGCAAGTCTGCCCAGTACTGGCCTTAGTTCTTCAATATTTATTATTATTTTCTGATGCTAGATTCTGTGTGTTCATCCCATGCTTTTTTGAACTCTCACCATTTTCATCTCCACCACCTTTCTCGAGAACGCATTCCAGGCATCCACCACCCTCTCCGTAAAGAAGAATTTCCTTACATTGCTCTTGAATCTACCACCCTCAACCTCAAATTATGTCCTCTGGTTTTACCATTTTCCTTTCTCTGGAAAAGATTTTGTTCTACGTTAATACCTTTCAAGTATTTGAATGTCTGAATCATATCTCGCCTGTCCCTCCTTTCCTCTAAGGTATTCAGGGCTTCCAGTCTCTCCTCATATGTCTTTTGGCGCAAACCTCCCATTATTTTCGTCACCCTCCTCTGGACCACTTCAAGCCTTTTTGTGTCCTTTGCTAGATACGGTCTCCAAAACTGAACACAATACTCCAAGTAGAGCCTCACCAACAACCTATAAAGGGGCATCAACATCTTTGTTCTTCTACTGAATATTCCTCTCTTTATACAGCCTAGCATCCTTCTGGCAGCGCAGTTTTTTCACCTTTATATCTTCGAACACTATCACCCCAAGGTCCCTCTCCCCATCCATGCATATCAGCCTCTCACCTCCCAGCATATACGGCTCCTTCCGATCATTAATCTCCAGATGCATTGCTCTGCATTTCTTTGCATTGAATTTTAGTTGCCAGATATTAGACCATTCCTCTAACTTTTGTAGATCCTTTTTCATGTTTTTTACTCACTCTCCCGGTGCACGTCCAGCCTGAGTATATCTCAACACTGACTGCAAGTACCTCAGAAACACCGGTGCGCACTAAGGATTGACGTTCCAGATCTTCGATATGGGGGTCGAAGCATATGTCTTCCTGCACCGGTCTCTTTCTTCATAATCTTCAAGACCAGTGACTCCGGTACCATCTCGAAAGGTCTCATGTAAGACTAAACATCTTGAAACGTCGACACCTGATCGTTGGCATCGCTCTCCTTCTCTACTACAGGATTCAGATCTCTTCAGGGATTCTGACCCTTCTTTATCATCTTCTACTGAAGCGGCCTCGTCTGCCTCAGCCTCTCCACATTGGTCTCCTACCATAGCCTCCTCTCCGTCAGAACGTATTTCATTCTCCAAATTCATTCGTCAGATGGGGAAAGACCTTTCCATCCCTCTAGAGGCTGATTCCAAATACAGTAAAAAAAATTTGGAAACTTTAGATTATGAGCAGCCTCCTAAGAAATGCTTAAGTTACCACTCCATGGCATTTTGAGGGAGACTTTTTATAAGAACTTGGAGACTCCACTTTATATCCCAATGACAAAAACCCAACCGGCCCCTCAGCAAAAGCCGGCCCAGTCCTTTTGACATGTTTCTCCAGAGCATAGCCTTAGTTCCACTTCTACAGTCTTTTCCTCAGCCTACAGGAGGCAGACTTCAGCATTATATCGATTGTTAGGAGCTCATCACCTCTGATCTCTGGGATCATTCGTCAGGGTTACATTCTTCATTTCAACACCCTTCCTCCAGATCATCCTTCAAGAGAGTCTGCTTCAAATCCTGCGCACTCCTCTTCTTTTTCAAAAGATCTAATCCCTCCTCAATGCGATCGAGGAGGTTTCTCCCTCTCAGCAAAATCAGGGATTTTACTCTCGTTACTTTTTAATTCCAAAGAAGATGAGAGGACTTCATCCAATTCTGGACCTAAGAGCCCTCAACAAATTTTTGGTCAAGGAGAAATTTTGAATGCTGTCTCTAGCCCTCCTCTATCCTTTCCTGGCTCAGAACAAATGGCTATGTTATCTGAATCTAAAAGAAGCCTATACTCATATACCGATTCATTTGGCTTCCCGCAAATATCTCTGCTTCCAAATAAATCAACGTCATTATCAGTTCAGGGTACTACCGTTCTGCCTGGCTTCTTCTCCAAGAGCCTTCACGAAGTGCCTGATTGTAGTAGCGGCTGCCTTACGATCCCACGGTCTTCAAGGCTTCCCTTATCCGGATGATTGGTTGATCAAGGCTCATTCTCAGGCTGTTGCTCTAGCAACGACTCACACTATATCTTTTCTTCAAGCATTGGGCTTCGAGATCAACTTTCCAAAATCCAACCTCCTACCAACTCAAAGTCTGCAGTTCATTGGGGCCATTCTGGACACCACTCTTATGAGGGCATTTCTCCCTCTGCACCTATATCACCAGCTGCTTCGCCTCAAGACGGTGTCAGTGAGGCGCATGATGGACCTTCTCATCCACATGGCTTCCACAGTCCATGTTACCCCACTGGCTATGCCACATCTTCGCACGTCTCAATGGACTTTCGCTTCTCAGTGGTCTCAAACGACAGTAATATGGGACCTTAATGTGGTTCTTTCCAGGTTAATGAAGCCTCCGTTTGAACTAATGGCTACGGCTCATCTTAATTTTCTCACCTGGAAAGTTATTTTTCTCATCTCTCTTACTTCTACAAGGAGAGTCAGTGAGCTGCAAGTGTTAGTGGCAGACCAGTGTTCACAGTTTTTCACCATGACAAAGTGGTTCTGCGCAAGTACACAAAGTTTCTGCTGAAAGTTGTTACTGAGTTTCATCTCAATCAATCATTTGTTCTTCCAGTTTTTTTTCCCTAAGCCTCATTCTCATGCAGGAGAAATGGCTCTTCACACTCTGGACTGTAAACGTGCTTTGGCCTATTACATCGACAGGACAAAGCCCCACCGAATATCTCCCCAACTCTTCATCTCATTTGATCTTAACAAGTTGGGGCATCCTTCTTACAAGAGAATGATTTCCAACTGGTTGGCTGTCTGTATATCATTCTGTTATGCTCAGACTGGACTGCAACTGGAGAGTCGTGTCATAGCCCACAAAGTCTGAGCCATGGCAGTTTGTTTAGCTTTCCTCAGATCTACTCCTATTGAAGAAATCTGTAAAGCTGCTACTTGGTCCTTGGTTCATACTTTCACCTCACATTACTGTCTGGAAACCTTTTCCAGACGGGATGGGTACTTCGGCCAGTCAATTTTACAAAATTTATTCTCTTAAAGGCCAACTGTCCCACCATCCCATTCTGGTTAGCTTGGAGGTCACCCATGTGTGAGAATATGCTGCCTACTTGTACTGGGATAAAGCACAGTTATCCAGGGTGTTATCCAGGGACAGCAGGCAGATATTCTCACAACCCATTCCCCTGGTTGTCTTCTTAGGTGGCTTATCTGAACTGAGGGGCTGAAGTCGGGTGGGAAGGCATGTGCACATGTGCGGTGCAGGCTATTGCGAACTTTTTGAAAGTCTTAAAGTGGCAATGCACTTTTGAAGTGTCTGTACCGGGGCTCATAGCCTATCAATAGACAACTTTGGCCTTTTAGCAGCTATAATTATCTGAGTAAGTGTCTTGGATTTTGGAGTTGGGGGGGGGAGGAAGAGTTATATGGTCACCCCTGTTCTCTTGCTTTAAAATATTGACCTGCCTATCCCTCCCATATATTTTGGTTCTTCAGTGTTTCTCTTCCCTCCTTGCCCTACCTTGTCTCCCTGTTGGTATGCAAATAATCATGGTTAAGCTTCCCCCGTTCGACATTATAGTTCTTATTCAGCAGAATGTGTGTTACTGCCCAGAGGGCAGATTTATCTTTGAAATGGCAAGTTGCACTGTGGTGAGAGGAGGGATTCTGGAAGGAATTCTGCAGTGTTTTAATTCTCGTTACTGAAGCCTTCGCATTTTCTTCCCAGCTACAGCTATGATCTGAGCCATTCCCTTCAGTACAATCTGACCATCCTGAGGATGCCTCTGGAGACCCTGAAGAATGAACCTCCAGCCCAGGCTCGACAGGAAAGCTTTGATATTTTTGAAGATGAGGGGCTCGTTGCCCAGGGTGGAAATAGTGGGTATAATTTTTACAAATCCATTACACTGAATGATTCAGAAGCTTATCTTTCTCTTAGTAATCCTACTGCTTATTTTGTTGTTCAATACAGTGTCATAACAGCCCTGACTTCACAAATGATTATGTAAAGTACTAATTATAATGCTGTGCATTTAAACAATGCATCGTGCAGAGCGAATTAATCATCATTAAATAGTAACTCTGGGAGGTAATTGAGCATGTTGACATTTTCCAGAAATTGATTATGCCGAGTACCAGTATGAAGCTTTGCTAAGCACCGTGTTTCAGCTGCGAAAAGAAAAGCATATTCGGTGTTATCTGGACGGTGCAGAGAGATCCAATTATATTATTTCATGAGCTGGAATAGAAACCTGATGACACGTGTAGTAACATCAGTTCTAACATACCACCTCATGTCTGATTCAAGTGGATAGTTCAAATGGCAACACCGGTGAGCTGTATATCACATGGTATAAGAAAAGGCCTCTAACATAGATTAATGCAGGATCAACACCAAAACTCACAAAACAACAAGCTGAAAGATAATAATAATAATAACAACTTTATTTTTGTATACCGCAATACCACAAACAGTTCAGAGCGGTTTACAATGCAAGAGACTGTACATATTCAGCGAAGATATTAAGCAAGAGACTGAACAATGCAATTGAGAGCGGTTTACAATGTAAGAGACTGTACATAAGCAGCGAAGATATATATACAGCAAAGATACAATGCAAGAAACTGTATAATGCAATTGAAGCGGTTTACAATGCAAAGAGACTGTACATATGCAGCAAAGATATAGTGCAAAAGACTGTCCATATATAGCGAGGATACAGAGAATTGATTGACAAATATAATGGAACCAATTTCAATTACAGGAGAGTACCAAGAGGGGAAGAAGAAGCCGGAGGGAGGGAAGGAGGGGGGGGGGAAGATCGGGGAGGAAGGGAGGCGGTTAGAGATAGGTCATTAGGCGGGGAGGGTAGGGGTTAGAGAAATTTATCAAAGAGGTAAGATTTGAGAGATTTCCTGAAGGATGGATAGGATGGAGCAGATGAGATGAGGGTGGTCAGGCAATCAGTCCATCTGCCAGTTTGGAATGAGAGAGTTTTGTTAAGGAATCTTTTGTAGATGCATCCCTTTAGGGATGGGTAGGTAAACAGATAGGTATTGCGTGTGCGATTGGTGCCTGGGAATGCAAAGTGGTGTGACAGGTATATCGGGGACGAGCCAGTTAAGGTTTTGAAGCAGAGGCAGGCGAATTTGAAGATGACCCTTGCTTCTATAAGCAACCAGTGAAGTTTTCTGTAGAAAGGGCTAATATGGTCTGACTTTTTGAGGCCGTAAATGAGGCGGACGACGGTGTTTTGGATGAGCCTCAGGCGATTAATGGTTTTCTTGTAGGAACCCAAATATATGATATTGCAGTAGTCAAGGGTGCTTAAGTTTAGGGATTGGACCAGCAGTCTGAAGGAGGGGAAGTCGAAGTAATGTTTGATGGTGCAGAGTTTCCAGAGGGTGTGAAAGCATTTTTTGACCTGGGCATTGGTATGGTCTTCGAAAGTCAGGCAGCGGTCCAGCATGACTCCAAGAATTTTGATGGTGGAATTGATAGGGTAGGTTAGACCGTTAAGTTGCAGGGTGGTGGTCATTAATTTGTGGTTGGGACTTGCGAGGAAGAATTTGGTTTTTTCTGGATTTAGTTTTAGTTTGAACCGAGTAGTCCAGTGTTCGACCATCGTGAGTACTGATGAGACGTGTTGTTCTGTTGCTTGTGACAAGGAGGAGATAGGGATGACGATTGTAATGTCATCTGCATAAATGTAGGATTTCAGATTTCGGTCTGATACCATGTATCCCAGTGATGCCATGTAAATATTGAACAGGGAAGGAGATAGGGGGGGAGCCTTGAGGAACTCCACAGGGGTTGCACCAGGTATGGGAGAAGATTCCTTCATTGTGGACTTGGTAGGTGTGGTTTTTTAGGAAGCCTGTGAGCCAAGTTAGTACCTGTCCCAAAATGCCTATAGAGTCGAGGCAGCTAAGCAGAATGTTATGGTCTACTAGGTCGAATGCACTGCTAAGGTCAAACTGGAGTAGCAGTGCGCTGTTTCCCAGGGAGAATAGTTGGAGGAGTTAGTCAATTAGTGATGCTAGGACGGTTTCCGTGCTGTAGTTAGTGCGGAATCCAGACTGGGAGTCATGAAGAATGTTAAACTTCTCAAGGTAGGACATGAGGTCATGGTTGACAAGGCCTTCCATAATTTTGAGGAAGGGGGGTATGTTGGCAATGGGTCTGTAGTTGGCGGCTGAAGAGAGTGGTTCTTTGGGGTTTTTGATGATTGGAGATACGAGGATGTGGCTGAGTTCCAGCAGGAAGTAGCCGGTGGACAGGCAGAGGGTGACCCAATTAAAGAGCTCAACTTTGAAGGGGGGGAGCTATTTTCATGATGGAGGGAGGGCAGTTATCTAGTAGGCAGTTGGATTTGGAATATTTAGTGTATAGCTCGAGAAATAGGTTCAAGTCTGGGTTTTCGAAGCTACTCCAGGTCATGTCGGCGGTTGAACCTTCGTAATCTGGGTTAAGTAGATGGATTGAAGGGCTGGTGCTTGACGTTGCAAGAGAGGTTTTTAAGTTATGAATTTTTTTGGCAAAGTAGTCGGCTAGGTTTGTTGAGGAGGGTGGAAGATCTGTGGGGGAGCTTTTATGAGAGTTGGTGTCAAATAAGGAGTTGACTATTCTGAAGAGTTTATTGCTGTTTAGGGATGGGGTGTTGATTGATTGGGAGTAATATTTGGAACGTTTCTCTTTGATCATTCTTTTGTATTCAATGACTTTTATGCGTCAGGAGTCTGTGCCTGATTTGCACCAAATTCTTTCTAGTTTGCGCACTTCTTGTTTCAGAGCTAGAAGGTCGGCGTCAAACCAGGTGGCAGATAAGTTTCCAAGTTTCCAAGTTTTTAATATCCCGATCATAAAATGAATATCTGACCGGTTTACAATTATAAAAAAAATTTAATATAGAGTAGAGAGAAATAAAAAGAGTGTAAAAAAGTAGATAGAGTGAACAAATATGACATTTACAGACAAACTAGAAAGTGAGGAAAGATGGGGAGGTGGGAAAGCGATGTTTTTTCCTGCAGGGTTTCAGTGGAGCCATGTCATTTAGAACCTGAGTGCTGAAGTTATTCCAACCTGGGATGAAGTTGAGGTCTGGGTCTGGGATGGATGTTGGGTTGTAGTGGGACCAGAATTCTTCAGGGTTTAGTTGACCTCTAGTCCATATTGTTTTTTCTTTGTGCATAGTTCTTGGTTGCCTTTGGGTTTTAGTTGGGGGTGGTTTAGAGAATCCTAGGGATGTTAGGAAGGAGAGTGAAATTCTGTAAGAGCTGCCTGGTATTGAGCAACAGCATTGGGGCCTTAAAGGAGCATTTTCTGGCTTCTGTAAATATGCACAAAGATGGATTGTTGCATCCTGGGCTCAGTTTGGGCAGAGTGGGGCACACATTTATGCACATAGGGCCTGTTTCTATATATGTCACCTAAAAGTTGATGCCAACCAGTTTGGCGCTAAGCGCGAATCTATACAAATTAGGCACACTGTATTTATGCCAGGGCATTCTTGGCCTAATGCTTGCCCCTAAGTTACGCACCCAATGGTGCCCAAGTCAAAAGCACATCCCCTAACAACGCCCAATGCCCAAATTTAAGTAGGCGCTTTGGGCTAGGTGCTTACCAAGTTGTGCACCTAACGTTCTGTTAACTCCAGTTAATGTCAATTAGGTGTTAATTGCCGATTATTTGAGATGTGTGGAATATAAATGTTTTAAATAAATATTTAATTAAGTTGGGCACCTTCATGGGCTAGGTGTGCCGACGTAGGTGGGCTTTTTAGAATTTGAGGGATAGAGTAACATTTTATAATCCACGCACATTGCAATCTAGACATGTGCGGCTGACATAAATGTCTGCAAAGCAGGTGCATGTAAGGTGGCTTACCCAAGTATTCTATAAAGAGGGTAGGATTCATATGTGTGCTTTTCCTAGGCACCCTGCGTGTGTTAGCTTGGCACTCGCTTTCAGATGCCTTTTCTTTCTAAAATGAAACATAACCAAAATGTGTTCTCTACCTCGTTGCATTTTGTGAATATGATGGAAGAAAATTAGGAATGCTTGAAACCATGCACATTTCCTCTTAACTCTTTTTTCAGGTGTTTTTGGGATTTACAGTGAACCATACATGAAATATGTTTGGAATGGGGAACTGCTGGCTGCTGTGAAAAACACAGTGCATCATGACTGGCTGTTGTATATTATTCATGGATTCTGCGGCCAGTCAAGTATCCTTCTATTCTCTGTCATTAGTTGTCCTAATCGGGTCTGTTTTCTTCCTTATTGATCTTTTGCTGCCATGACAATAATGTCGGCTTTCTTCTCTCTCTCAATTGGTTTTGGGCCTGCTGCTAACTCCCAAATTTTCCTCTCTTGTTTTGGTTCACATTTTGCTTTCTCTTCCCACCTATTTACCTGTCTCACTTCTATATCAATCTGAATGCACTACCTTTTTCTATAAATTTCTCTTTTCCCCCCAAACCAGGACCAAGAGTTGTTACTTCATTGCTTGACGGGAATTCTGTGTCTGCTTTCTGGATTCATTTCTGTTGATTGGTCCATTTTGTTTATCTATATTCTGTGGGGTTCCTTCATGATCCCTTCCTTGCCTGGCTTCTCTGCATTTATTTAACTCATTTCAATAGTTAATAGCTTCAGATGAATTCCTTGCAGATTGTGACAGGGAAAAGGCAAAAGTCCCTAATACACCAGGGTTTCAG
The DNA here is from genome assembly GCF_902459505.1 of Geotrypetes seraphini. Classification (NCBI taxonomy): domain Eukaryota; kingdom Metazoa; phylum Chordata; class Amphibia; order Gymnophiona; family Dermophiidae; genus Geotrypetes; species Geotrypetes seraphini. The sequence continues at coordinate 6,566,417 of NC_047086.1, read as the reverse complement.
CCTTTGAAGCAGTGTCTCGCAAACTTTTTCGAGCCAGGGTACACTAAACCTAGTGTCCCCTGCTTGAGACACCCGGAAGTGCGCTGGCATCAGCGTGATGACGTTTTGGCCAGGTACTAGTGACTTGGATTGGCCACCGTGAGAACGGGCTACTGGGCTTGATCGACCATTGGTCTGATCCAGGAAGGCTGTTCTTATGACGTCAATGCGCCACTGTCAGCGCATGCGCAAAGGCCCTTCAAACGGGCAGAGAGAAGAGGTGCCAGCATTGAGAGATTGCTTACAGGATGTGCCTCTCTTTGCGAGGGGCACATCCTGTAGACAGTCATTCAGCACCTCTCCTCTTCCCCAGTGTACTGCAGCACACCGGAAGTCTCAGGAGGCACACACTGCTTTAAAGCATGAAAGCTGCAATTCAGATCAGGAAAAGGCCCTAAGAAATAGGGGGGAAATAATTTTTCCAATAAAAAGAGAGTAGAATTATTGGAGTATCTGCCAGAAAACCCTCAATCAATTCTGAAAGGCTTAGAGAATCCACGACCTCATAGCACTAATCCTCTTCCTTTAGATTGCTGGTTTGAGAGCAGTGCTAAGTTCCCGAAGAAGGGGGAGCCCCATTGAACTAAAACACAGCACGCTACTGGATCTTAAACATTTTTTCGGCGCATTGCTGAAGACAACGAAGATAAGTAAAATATTTAACTCTTTGAACGTGGAGCAGCCTAATGAAGTGGATAGAACGTTTACTGTAGTTGATAAGACTTTTGACGCTAAAAGTTTCTAAAGAAATATTGAGCTTGTAGTTTTATTGGAGCATCACATTATTTATTTATTTATTCAATTTTCTATACCGTTCTCCCAGGGGAGCTCAGAACGGTTTACATGCATTTATTCAGGTACTGAAGCATTTTCCCCTGTCTGTCCCGGTGGGCTCACAATCTATCTAATGTACCTGGGACAATGGGGGGATTAAGTGACTTGTCCAAGGTCACAAGGAGCAGCGTGGGTTTGAACCCACAACCTCAGGGTGCTGAGGCTGTAGCTTTTAACCACTGCGCCACACTCTCCCATTATTAAGCACTTTTTGTTTAACGCACAAGACATGTTTTACAAGAGGTCCGGGGGATGCTCGTTTGGGTTCATCCGAACACAACTCTTGACTGTGAGGCTTCTAGCCCTTTTATGAGTTGTGACAACTGAGGACTCTCATCATTAAACATTTAACATTTATTTTCACAATTATGGTAGAGTGAGGTTATGGATTCGCTAAGCCTTTTATAATTGATTGAGGGCTTTCTGGCAGATATTCCAATAATTCTACTCTCTTTATTGGAAGAATTCTTTGCCATCTATTTTGGACATTCTTTCATATTGGGTTAATTTTGCTTTAAAGTACTTAAATATGAATATTCCTAGTGCTAAGGCTCATTTGCCCCTGGATAATAAAAGGACAGTGAATAAACAAACCACACACGAAAAAGGACACCAGCTGGACATCGCAGCCTACATGTCCCAATAGACCACATAACCAGAGATCCAAACGGAAAATGGAACCGTTCCCTTTGGTCTGATCACTACACTTACTCCTTTGAAATCAATTGGACCAGTAATAAAAACATTCCAACTACTCAACAGACAACCTACAACTCACCCAAACATATTGATCCCACCATATTCTGGACAAAAACAGACACCATAATCCAACACTACACACCTAAAGACTTCATCTCAAAATGGACCCTTCTAAGTACTGCTACCCTGGACGAACTAGCCCCAGAAAAACCCAAAACCAAAATCCACAGAAAATTAGACAAGTGGTTCGACAACCAACTACTCCAACTCAAAAGACAATGCAGACAACTAGAAAGAAAATGGAGAAAAAGCGACCAAGAGTCCACAAAAACAGCATGGACAGTAACAAACCAAAAATACAAACAAAAACTGAAAGAAGAAAGAAAGACATACTACTCAAAACAAATAGGGGTTGGACCCCAAGACACAAAAAAGCTATTCCATCTACTAAAAGTCCTCACAAACACCACACCTTACATAGCCAACAGCAACTCCCCCCCCCCCCACACACACACCTTCAGCCACCCTCTTAGCCCCATACTTCAAAAACAAGATCGCAAACATCAGAGCCTCATTCAACGGAAACCCCACACACATAGAGCCATCATTTCCCTCTACCGAAAAAGAACCAGTCGCAGCAGATAGAACCCAGTCCCATTTCTCACCCATACAATGGGCAGAGTTCAACAATCTTTATAATAAATACAGCCATGCAGCCTGCGACCTTAACCATTGCCCTCCATACCTACTGAAAACCTCAAATACATTATTCCGCTCCCTGCTTCTACAATGGATACACTCCTCACTACTAAAGGGTCATTTCCTTCAAAAACTCAGCGAAATCATTATAATTCCGATATTAAAAGACCCCAAAGGAGCAACGGACCAACCTTCCAACTACAGACCCATAGCCTCAATCCCACTGTACGTCAAACTGAAGGTCTAGTAGCCAAAACTTTAGCCTCCTACCTAGATAATCACAACATATTCCACCCCACACAGTCGGGTTTCAGAGCCAACTACAGCATGGAGACACTACTAGGAACACTAATGGACACTGCAAGACAATACCTCTGTACAGGCAAGAAAATCCTGCTCATACAACTAGACCTCTCTGTAGCCTTCGACCTGGTAGATCACGACATTCTTTGCCCGAGACTCCATAGGAATCTCAGGCAAAGTACTTGCATGGTTCAAAGGCTTCCTACAATCAAGAACATATAGGGTTAAAACAATGCAAGAAAAATAGATCCATGGTCCAACCCCTGTGGAGTTCCCCAAGGATCACCCCTATCACCCACACTATTCAATATATACATAACCTCCCTCAGCTCCTACCTAGACAATCAGGGCATAACTTCATTCAGCTACGCAGATGACATCACTATTCTCCTCCCCTTCGACCATCCAGAACCCACCATGACAAGCACTATACACAGAACACTCGAAACGGTAGCAACATGGATGACAGAGCACAAATTAAAACTTAACCCTGACAAAACAAACTTCATCCTCCTAGAAAACAACAAAACTCCAACCTTAACAAATCTAGTAATAAACTTGATCTCATACCCAATTCAACCCACACTAAAACTTCTAGGAGTTATAATTGACAGAGGCTGTATCATGCAACCACAAATCAACAAAGTAATAAAAGCATTGTTCGTGACCATGATAAAACAATTACAAACAATACAAATTCAGCCCTGAGACTCGTCTACTCACTGAAAAAATATGACCATATCATAGAGGCATACCATGATTCACACTGGCTTCCAATACAAGCAAGAGTACACTTCAAATTCTACTGCCTACTTTTCAAGGCTATTAACAGAGAAAGTCCAACCTACTGGAATAACCGACTAACTCAATCCTCTTCAACCAGGCACAGGAGAACCCACTCACTATTCACACACCCATCATCCAAAAATGTCAAACGAAAAAAACTATATGACAACCTAATAGCCTCCAAAGCAGTTAAACTGGACAGACAAATCACCACTCTGTTATCATCAACCACAAGCTACAAAATCTTCAAGAAAGATATTAAAACCATACTCTTCAAAAAATACATAAAACCCATCTAGCACGACCAGTCCCTACCCAACCCCCCCCCCCCTTCAACCCTCTCTATATCCTTAATACTCTCTAATGTTCTTCTATCTACCCAACATAATCTAAAATGCTTCTAATTTACCCAATACTTATCTCCTTAAGATCTCGACTTCTCTTTGGAAATTCTTTATCCAAAAATTATCACCTTAAGATCTCGACAACTCTTTGGTACTTCTTAAGTAAATATTATGACATCGCTTATGCTGTTCATGCAAACTTTTAATGTAATTCTTGTTAACTTTGATGTAATCCGCCTTGAACCGCAAGGCATTGGCGGAATAGAAATCACTAATGTAATGTAATGCAACATAACCAAATACCCCTTTCTTTGAACAAGCAGGAAGGATGGAGACAAGTAGAAACAGCAGGCAGAAGTAGCACGGCTCAGCCAGTTAGAACTCCAAGCACACCTGAGCTTCTGTTTCAACAAGCAGAGAAGCTGGAAGCAGGAGGAGGGTTCCTCACTTGCAGGAAACCGCGAGCAGAAGTTCACTTCCAAGGCTGCTCTACAAAGGAAGCCTGAAGGGGAGAGAACCCAGAGACTTTAATCAGCCAGAACTAGGTAAATGCCTGCTTGTCTAAGGATAAAGCACAGTTACTTAGCATAACAGGTGTTATCCTGGGACAGCAGGCAGATATTCTCACAACCCGCCCACCTCCCCTTGTTGGCTTCTTCGCTTGGGCATTGAACTGATGACCTCGCGAACTGGGTTCAGGCGGGAAGGCACTCATGTATGCGCAGTGCGGGCAGTCTAAAAAGCTTGCTAAAGCTTAAAGTGATACTACACTTTTCATTATCCATATCAGGGCTCTGTGGATGACGTCACCCCATTTGTGAGAATATCTGCCTACTGTTCCAGGATAACACCTGTTACGGTAAGTAACTGTGCTGTCTGGAGTGAACTTTGATGGTAACGCTAGTTGTGGGCACCTAAGGACAGTACTAGGTGGACTTTTACGGTATTTGGCCCAGAAATATCAAAGAAAAAAGACAGTCTAATCATGAATTTATAATGTGTATAACTATTGGACAGACTGGATGGACCATTCGGGTTTTTATGTGCTGTCATTTACTATGTTTCTATGAGTGTGGTCTAAAATAAACTAAAGTGAAAGGGTAAATGTACCATAATTCCAATCTGTTACTTTTTAAGGTGTACAGGGAATGAGAGAAAAGATCTGTTAGCCTTAACCAACTTTTTAAGAACTGTTAATCTATGGCCGGCCAATCTACGTTACGCTCATAGCAAGAAGGTCAAGCAGATTCGCTGGAACACGTTTCCTAAAGAGAGGTGCCAACTGTGAGGTAATATGAAGATTAATTTGGATTTTTATCTTCTGGTACCTTTTCTTAATACATTTATGTGAATCTCAAGTGGCAAATATGAAAGCATGCTGCTGAAGAGCATAGGAAAAGCCAGCATTGATGTTGAACATAGGACAAAGGCTTATACACTTCTCCCTCTGTATCCACGGCGGTTAGGGTAGAGCCGGCCCACGAATATTAAAGAACTGCAAATAGTATTCGGGCCAGCTCCGACCCTCCCTCCAGCAACCCATAAGCCTTACCTGGTGGTCTAGTGGAATTTCGGGGCAGGGGTGATCTTCCTACGCTCCTGCCCCGTGCAGATCACTCATAGGAAATGGCTGCTGTGAGCTTCCGTCGTAGTCTCGGGACTCATGGCAGCCATTTCCTATGAGTGATCTGCACGGGGCAGGAGCGTAGGAAGATCGCTCCTGCCCTGAAAACCCGCTAGACCAGCAGGTAAGGCTTAAGGGGGGGTCTAAGAGGGCTTAAAAATAGCCCAGAAAATGAAAATGTATAAAAAAAAAAAATTGCGAATAACCAAATCTGCAGATGTTGAAACTGTGGTTTCGGAGGGAGAAGTGTACATGTTACTTAGGTGAGAAAATATTAGAGACTAGAATTAGGGGAGTAGAGAGGGAACGGTAACAGATATGGGTGCTTTACAAGTTGGGAGGGTAAGGCATAAACGCAGTTTCAAAAAAGCAGGGTTTTAGACTGGATCTGAACATCATGAGAGACGGGGCCCAAAACACTGAGTCAGGCAGGATGTTCCAGGCATAAGGGATGGAATGGTATGCGGAGACAGACAGGGAGCTTGAAGACTGTGCACCAAGCAGAGGAGGCACTGGCCCGAAACATCCCCTTTATCTTTGTCATGCTGCAGTCTGTGATAGGGCAAAGCTGATGGTGTTGGAGTTGAAAAGTAAAAGAGGGATCATAGGGGGTGATGAGGAGAGAGAATAAGAAGGGTGAATGCAAGAAAGAGGGGGAAACACAAAGGATATATGGGAATTGGGGGGAAATGACTGAATTTTGTAGAGGTGATCTTGGAAGAGGGAGATGAGAGAAAAAGTATGAGCAGGAGTGATTGAGTGATTAAAAGCTGAAGCTGGAGGAGGGTTGATCTCATGGGGAGGGGAATAAATGAGTGGTTGAGCTCGAGGAAGGCTGGTGCTTAAGTGGAAGATTCAGAGAGAGAGGAAAAAAGAGATGAAGGAGCCTATGATGGTGCTTGAAGAAGAGGAGAAGAAATGAGCCTGGATGATGTGTGGACAGATGGAGAGCCAGGTAGATGGATTAGTGGTTGATGTGAGGGGTGGGTGAGACTGCGGTGGAAACACAAGAGAGGGAGAGTAGGAAAGAGGGGATGAACTGGAGAGAATGTGAGGGGAAATGAAGGGAAGACAGGCAGATAGGTTGAGATGGAAGGCAAGGTGGAAGCTTTCATTCACTGTCTTTTGGAGTGCACACATTTCACATTGTTGCATGTTGAATTGGTTAGACCGATGGTTTATGTTCTACATTGCCCCCTGTGAGACTTCATTTCATTCCCAGGTTTCTAGCGTTGTGTGGGAGTAGCTATATTGGTTAGTTGAGGAAAGGGGATGCAAGATTGTTGGCCAAAATCCCGTTTTCTTGGGGGGGTTAGATGCTACAAAGGAGAACTAAGAAGTAAAGAAGGTGGCTTTTTAAGAGCAGAGTGGGAAGAGAAGCTAAAAGACTTGGAAAGTAGTTAACATACAGGTATCTAAATGTTAACAGACCTTTTTCTTTTCAAGGGAGATGTTGCCAATGAAGTTGAGACAGAGCAAATAGTATATGATGCCTCGGTGATTTCGTTTGCGGCTGGGAGCTATTCCTCCTATGTCCAAGTTCGAGGCTCCGTACCCCTTTACTGGTCTCAAGATATTTCGACTATGATGCCAAAGCCACCCATCACATGTAGGTTTCTTCTACATCTAGATTCTTTGCAAGTTGTCCTACTTAATATTATCCCAATGAATGAAAAGATAATTTTGCACACATGTTTTCAAGATGTCATTGAAGACACTTGTTTTATTGCAAAGAAATTCTATACTGTGGTGTACAAGAATAAAAATAATAGATATATATCCAACACAATGGGGAGCTATGTTGCTTGCTTGCTTTTCTTTACGGATGTCTTTTTTTCCCCAGTGGTCCAAGCAGATCCATTTGCTCATGTAGCTGCACTTCACTTTGACCAAATGCTTCAGAGGTTTGGCTCTCCCATAATTATACTGAATCTTGTCAAGGTACGGCGAGTCTTTACAAAACCTAAAAAAAGAAAGAATTGTGCTGTTTCTCTTCTCATATCTTCTGGGCCAAAGAACTTGCAATTTCATTTTATCTCTTTCTCAGTGTTGATGGTTTTTCTGAGCATTTGGTGGCAGTTTTTAGAATGCAGTTTGCATTAATGGTCAGGAGCGTACGGCTCACACCCTGCACTTAAAATGCATTGGTGAAGCCTGGAGGAAAGTGATATTGCTGTCTAGTCAGTGAAGACCAAAGCAAAGAATTCATTTACCACCCGATAAGCAGTGCTATTTCACTAGCCATGAACGGCATATGGATTTCAATGGGAGAGAGCGGTAGCCACCAATTTTAAGCGCTGAATGGTCAAGTTCAGTGACCAAGTCAGGCCACACAAAATGCAGCTCTTAGCCAGCCAGTACTTAAAATTGGCATAGTCGGCTAAGTTTGAGATTGGATATTCAATGCCGATCACTGGAAACAGCCTGCCATCTTGCCATTGAATATGTAGCTCCAGCAAACACCTTGTGCTGGCATGAAGTACACAGTCATTTGTAAATGAAATTCTACCCTGTCAGGGCATCAGCAATCTTATTATGCACGTCATTCAAACCAGATCATTTTCTCAAGCTTAAAGACTGCCATCTGTGTTATAATTTTGCCATCTTTTACTTTTTCTTATATCATAGATGCAGAAAGTACCTTATCTAAGTGACACAGGTCAAAGCTGTCTACGTTTGGTCAGCAAATGGCCTTTTCTACGCCTGTTGTTCAGACAATGTCTCTTGGTAACCGTATCATAAGCTGTGCCGTGTACGGCAACAGTGTCATGAATTCAGCCTCGTGGTCAATTATAAAATACTAAACTAAAAACCTATCTCTATCGTCCTTGTAGAGCTGTTTCTGAAATGTTTGCTATTAGCAATCAATACGCCAGCCTGCTTTTGTGAGCCAAAGGAGGAAACAACCTTTATTTATAGCCTCCTCTTTCAAAGGCCACTGACAGAATGTAGAACAAGGCTCAACAGACACGAACATGGGACTTGTTAAGTGCTGTTTGGCCCTGGGCTTTTCTCATGAGACGGCTAGTACAAGTGGCAATGCAGAAACATTTTATTCTCATCCACATATGTATGTTGAGGCTATTTACAACTGTATTTCTTGCTATTCTTTGCAAAATCCCCAAAGGGCAAAAAGGTTTTGAAAGTGCAGTGATATTTTAAGACTAGTGTATAGCTCTGTCTACTGTTTCTGGAATGTGCTTCCTTTAATTTAAAAATAAAGAACATTATCGAGTGTGCTGCTGTAGCTTAGGAAAGAAGTCCATCACATCATAAAGTGGACATAGTAGAACAGGCACAATAGTTAATTAAATGTTCAAGGAGCAGTCTTAATTTGCAACTTTATACTTTAAATTAATGTTGGCTGGGGGGAGGGTTTCAAGTGTAGAGTTTATGATCTTATAATGAATAATGGGCTTTGAGGGAGGGTGGGGGGAGGGTTACATTTATATTTATAGGATATAATGATAAGATGTTCAAGTGGTCTAATTAATAGTGTTTATTATGAATTTTTGTACACTTGATGAAGAATTAAAAAAAATATATATGTGTTACAATCCAATCAAGACAGACAAAGTGCATCAATATCTTTACAAAACAGAGCAGGTGCTTAAGCCTAGGCCTCTGTTACATGGGTTGACAGACAGCGTGGGTACGCCCATGCTACCTGCCAATTTATGTAACGTGGGCCCCAGTTCTTCCTCACATGTTATTTAAAAATAACAAATAAAAAACCTGGTGACCAGAGAATTGCCCCTGATCCAATCCTTCCAAATCTAAGGCTTCCTTTTACGAAATGGCGATAGCAGTTTCTAGCGTGAGGAGCCACGCTGAATGGCCCGCGCTGCTCCTGATGCTCATTGAGTTCCATTCAGAAGGGCTCCCCGCACTAGAAACTGCTATCACAGTTTCGTAAAATAAGGGGTCAGTCTCTCACATCCTGATCTTGTCCGTCCCCCCCACCAAGGACAATGCCCTGATCCTCCCCCCAAGTAGTCCCTAGTAGTCTAGTGCAGTGTTTCTCAACCTTTGCAAGCCAAGTACCCCCTAAGCCTAATAAATACTGACCGAGTACCTCCGCCCAAGCTCCACCCCAGACCTGCCCAAACTCCGCTCCTGACTCCACCCCATAATAATAGTACTAATTGTAATGCAATTTCTTCCATCCATTTTTCATACACACACAATATAATCTTATTAATACATAATGGTAACCACAAAATGTAAAAAAACACACAGCACACTGTACGCAGAGAAAATGTTAATTATCATTTATATTCGGAGGGTTTTTCAAAGAGGTCAAGGCAGATAATTTTAAAATATGCAATCAGTAACAACTATAGAAAAAAATAGACAAATATAGAGCAAAATATAGACAGCAGATATAAATTCTCAAAACGGACACATTTTGATCACTAAATTGAAAATTTCATTTTTCCGACCTTTGTTTGGTGTACTTCCTTCTGACTGTGCATCCAATATTTCTTTCTTCCTTTCTGCTTCTCCCCACTTTCCTATTGTTTCATGATGCTATTTACTCTCCTCCATTGAGAAAAATGGCCATTGTAACAATTCTCTCTGTTTTCTGTCCAATAACCAATTCCTAATCCATGACTGTTCAGATACACTATATCAACCGGCTCCCCTTTATCCACGTTTCTTCAAAGAAATCAAGCAAATTGGTAAGGCAAGGCCTCCCATGCCGACTCATCGTTTATAATCATTTCCTTTATTTTGCCTGGCACTGAAGTCAGGCTTACCAGTCTGTCGTTTTCTGAATCACCCCTGGAACCCTTTTTCAGGTACTACAGATGATTTTAGTAATAGGTTCAGCAAGTTCAAGTTTTGAGTCCTTTCAGTACCTTGGAATGTATCCTGTCCCATCACTCTTGGATTTGGCTCAGTATTAGAAAATGACGGGGGTCAAAGTTTTCGCCATCCCCACAAGAACTCAATTTCCCCATCCTGTCCCCATGAGTTTTGTTGCTGTCCCTGTCCCCGCCCCATTCCTTAACTATACAAGCCTCGGATAGTGTTTGAGACTTGTGTAGATGAGGACAGAGCTTTTAGGAATGGGGCAGGGACAGGAAAAAAAGTTCCCTGTGCCATTCTCTACTCGGTATGTCTTCCAGGTTCATGATTTTTCTTTCAATTACCCAAAGTCTCATCTGCACCCAGTTCAATAATTGGAATTCTTAGGAGCCCTGTTATCCATAGCTTATGCTTGGGCTTACCTTCATCAACGGTGAGTGGACGCTCATGAAGTTCAGCACAGCTGAATTGGGCCACATGGCCTCTACAATACATTTAACGCCCATGGCCCTCTTCCGATGAATCCTAGTTTCCTAATGGTGCCAGGCTAAAAGGGAATGTTGCGGATGACAGGGTTTGATGGATGATTTGGAGCAATTGACGCTGAGACTTTCATTTCAAATTCCTCCTCCCCAGAAAATTCTGACCACGGTTGCATCTAACCTGGGATGAGCTTCACAGCAAGGGACACTGGTCCACTCAGGAGACTCATCATGATATCAGTCTCCTGAAGCTAGATGCAACTTGGAAAGCTCGAAAGGTCAGCTAATGCACCAAATTGTTCTATCCAAATCAATTGGCGTGGTATGGGATCTTTCCTTTTGTGTCAAGAGTCAGTTGAAATGTGGCAGTGAGCCTTCAGCCATGGCTTGATGTGTAGAGCTACTGACTGAGCGGCTGATACAAAAGGAGTTGCATTTTATCAGCTGCTATACTAGACTGACCTGGTCCTGCATGTTAATGGTGAGTGGGAAGTCATGTGTACGTGCAGCAGATCACATCTAATGGCTTCTAGAATATTGAAAGCTGGTGAGTGTCTCTGTCAGTGACATCACCCATCAGTCCCCAAAAGCATCTGTTACAGCTGAGTAACTGCTTTATTGCATACTGTGCTACTTACAGCGTCAACACAATAAATATTAAAACATACAGACAAGATAAGATAAAGTAACAGGAGTTAGAAAACGACAAGGAAATACTGTGCAAAGTCAGAGAATGGTGTCAGCTGGAGTGACAGTGCAGAAGCAAGACCTGCTATAGTATGTGCAGCTGTGTAACTGTAGACCATATATGATTTATTAATCAAGACTGCCAATTTTAATTGTGTCAGTGATTAGAATTTGTTGCTTCAAGCTATTTTTTTTTTAAAGTAATAGCTGACAGAAGGTGCAGGAAACAAGACTTAATTACATCTGTTATAAAGCACAGCTGAGTGCTTTTGTTTTTATTTTATGATAATCTTTACTGGGAGTGAGAGTGGCGGGAGTGACTAGAGACTAAGTGATGATTGGATTTAATTGCTCACCTTTCCAAATCGGAGCTTAACGAGAGTTACAAGTTGAAGCCCATAAGAACATAAGAAAAGCCTTACTGGGTCAGACCAATGGTCCATCAAGCCCAGTAGCCCCTTCTCACGGTGGCCAATCAAGGTCGCTAGTACCTGGCCAAAACCCAAGGAGTAGCAACATTCCATGGAACCGATCCAGTGGCTTCACCCATGTCCTTCTCAATAACAGACTATGGACTTTTCCTCCAGAAAATGGTCCAAACCTTTCTTAAAACCATAAAGCCCGTAAATTATTTCCTTTGCCAAGTAGACTTATATTGATGATGGCAGGAATGAATTGGAGTGTGCATGGGAAGGTCCCACGTAGGGATTCCAGGACTAATTTCTGGACCGAATCAGCGAGTATATCCAGAAATTAGCTTTTAATTGAGACCAGTCAGGGACATAGTTATTCTACTTATCGTAACTGTACTTACGGAATAAAAGTTTTTTATGAGTATGAAAGAATATACCAAGCTTTGTTTGTTTTTAATTGGTTTAGGAGCGAGAGAAAAGGAAGCACGAGAGAATTTTGAGTGAAGAACTTGTTACTGCAGTGACCTATCTTAATCAGTTTTTACCTCCAGATCAATATATTGTATATATTCCTTGGGACATGGCTAAATACACTAAGAGGTGAGTATATCTGTAAGGTGTAAAGCAGGGGCGTAGGCAACCCTCCAATTTTGGTGGTGGACTGGTGGGCGAACAAAACATTGCTCCCTCTTCCTCCTGTTCCCCCCCCCCCCCCCCCCCCCCCCGCTAAACATTCCTTTGCTAGCAGGAATGCCAAGTCCCTGCCAACCAAAGAAATACAGCGCTGCTGCTCATCTGATGCTGCTTCCTTAAAGCAGATGGTGCCAGTGCTGGGACGTCTCAGCATTGGTGGCTGAGGGCACACTGCTGACTTCTGCCTTGAGGAGAAGGAAGAAGGGTGCAGTGTGGCATCCCCCCAGCAAAGGTAAAGGGGTGCCAAAACCCTTCCTTACCTCTGAACATCCCACCCTATTATGGTACCCTGCATTTTTGTCCTGCGCTAAACTCTCATCTCCCACAGTTTCTCGCATATCTCTCCACCTCCCAGCACCCCCCTTCCCCAAGATGTGTTTAGTTCCATACCTACCTCCTCTGGGGTGACAATACTCCAGCTGGTACAGCACCAAAAATATAGAGGCTGGCGGGCACAAGGCATTGAGCATCTGTGCATGCTCCCTCCCTATCATTTATCAGATTCATATGCCAAACTGAGGCATGCCCTACCAGTATAAATTAATCTGAATCTGAGCCAAAAGCTGAGTTGTATGACACCTTAGATTTTGAACAAATTCCTAAGGGCTGTTTAAAGTTTCCATTTCATCAATGCTTGAGTACCTGAATGCAAACCACTTAGACTATAAGTGATATATATAAATACTTATCATCTTCTGAAAGACACCTTATTTAAAAATTGCCTCTACATGTTCCTGTAGCTCGTAGAAAACTTGACTACCTTTATAAGGTCCGGGCATGTCCAAGGTTTGATAAACCTCAACTACAACATCACTCCCTCTTAGCTGAGTCTGCCCTAAAAAGATAATCCAGTAATAGAACATATGCCAGCAATCCTCCTGGAAGAGAGGGCCAAACCCTGGACAAATTTGGTAGATGACTCTTATCAAAACACCATGCTTATGAGTCATATCCACATGTCTGTCCTTCTTTCCCCCTTGTATTTAGACTGCCTTCTTTCTCCTACATCCATGTGTCTGTCCCTTTCTCCACCTTGTATCCATACACTGCCTCCTCTTCCCTCCTACATCTAACTTGTCTTTTTCCATATTTCCCATAGCGTGCCTGTCCCTTCCCCTTACATTCTGCATGTCTTGTCCCCCTTTCCCCCTTGTATCCAGATTCCCCATCCTCTCCCCTCCTACATTCAGCATGCCTGTCTCTCCTCCCATCCAGCGTGTCTGTCCCCCTTTGCCCCTTGTATCCAGATGCTCCCTCCTCTTCCCTCTTCCATCATCATGTCTATCTCTCTTTCCCTTTTGTCTAGGCTCTTTTTCCTCTCCCCTCTTATATTCGTGTGTGTCTCCCCATTGTATACATACTCTGCCTCCTCTTCCCTTCTACATCCAGCTTGTCTTTTCCCATGTTTCCCCATCCAGCATATCTGTCCTTTTCCTCTTCCATTCAGCATGTCTTTCCCCCTTTCCCATTTGTATCCATACTCTCCATCCTCTCCTCTGCTACATTCAGCATACTTGTCTCCCCTCACCTTCCATCCAGTGTGTCTGTCCCCCTTTGCTTCTTGTATCCAGATTCTCCCTTCTCTCCCCTCCTACATCAGCATGTCTGTTCTCTTCTTTCCCTTCTATCCATGCTCTTTCTCCTCTCCTGCATCCAGTTACTCCCTCCCACCTGACATCCGGTGCCACTGCTTCTCTAGTAGCAAACCAAAGATAAAGCCATTGCACGGCTGTTCTGTTCATCCTCCCTTTGACATCACTTCCATTTCTAGGTTAGAGCCAGCAGCTGTGAGGATGAATGGAGCAACCTCAACAATGGTTTTATCTTTGTTTAGCCACTGCCACCGCGAAGGAAGCAGTGGGGCCTTTGGACGACCATGGAATAAAAGAGTGCTAAAAGAAGACAAAGCCATCGCCGACAAACTGAACACGTTTTTTGCATCTGTGTTTACAGAAGAAGATATACGCAACATACCGGAAGCTGACAGGCTATACCTAGGACATGAAGACGGGAAACTGACTGGGTTGACGGTCAGTCTAGAAGAGGTATGCAGGCAGATTGACAGGCTTAAAAACGACAAATCCCCTGGACTGGATGGCATCCATCCAAGGGTAATCAAGGAACTGAAAGGGACTATAGCTGAACTGCTTCAACTAATAACCAATCTGTTGATCAAATCAGGAAGGATTCCGGAAGACTGGAAGGTGGTGAATATTACGCCGATCTTCAAAAAAGGTTCAAGGAGTGATCCTGGAAACTATAGACCAGAGAGTCTGACCTCGGTACCGGGAAAGATGGTAGAGGCACTGATAAAGGACTGCATCGTGGACCACCTTGACGGACACAATCTTTTAAGGACCAGCCAGCAAGGCTTCATCAAAGTAAGATCTTGTTGACAAACTTGCTGCACTTCTTCGAGGGAGTTAACAGGCAGATAGACAAAGATGGCCGACATTGTATATCTGGATTTTCAAAAGACATTTGACAAGGTCCCACATGAACGACTACTTTGAAAAATTGCGAGCCATGGGATTGAGGGTGAAATACTCACGTGGATCAAAAACTGGTTGGCGGATAGAAAACAGAGAGTGGGGGGTAAATGGACAATACTCGGACTGGAAAAGCGTCACCAGCGGTTAGGATAGTCAACTTCAAGAAGAGCCATCTAGAACCGTTACAGAGCTTAGAGTATCTGGGCATTCACTTTGACACGGCTCAGGGCTGCGGTTTTCTTCCTGACCTATGCAAACATAAACTCCAGCAACAAATTTTTGATGTCTTAGTGATGCCAATTCCTTCTGTTTGGTATTACTTTCAGGTGTTGTCCATGGCAGCCTCCTGGAGGTTGTTCCCTCACCAGGATGCTCTTCAGTCTTGGTGGTCCCCTCAGTGTCAATCTTTTCAGTTGCAACTCCTATGGACAGGGACAGCGAGGAGCAACTTACGCTGGTGGCTTTAAGGAAACTCCTTATTGAAGGGCATGCCTCTCCAAATCACGGAGTGGGTGACTCTCACAACTGATGCCATCCTATTCAGCTGGGGAGCTCGTTGCAGGGACTGCTCGATTCAGGGCCAATGGACTCACCATCAGAAGGGGGTGGTCCATAAACAGGAACTCTGAACCATTCAGCTAGCATTAAGAGCTCTAGAAAAGGTCCTAGAGGGAAAGGCAGTAAGGCAACACCACCACAGCAGTAGTGCATGTGAACAGACAAATAGGCACTAGACGTGCTCCCTTACATTTGGAAACTCAGATGCTCTTCCAGTGGGCGGAAGTCCACCTGCAGGATCTTTCTGTTGTCCGTGTGGTTGGAGTAGAAAATGTTCAGGCCAACCTTCTCAGCAGTTCCTGGACCCAGGGGAATAATCTCTATCCCAAAGGGCATTCGATTGTGCATCGCTGGGCAAACCGGTAATGATGGCTTTCCCAAAAACTCAAAAGTGAAGCACTTATTCAATCGAAGAGAGGAACCAGGCAGCTTAGGTTTGGATGCGTTGGTTCAGCCCTGGCTCAGCCCAAAACTCCTTTATGTCTTCCCACCTTGGCCCATGATAGGCTGGGTCATCCGCAAGATCACAACTCATCCAAGACTAGTGATCTTAGTAGCCCTAGATGGCCTCACCAACCATGGTAAGCAGAACTAGTATGTGTACAGCGAGACAAGAACCTCAAGCTCCCTCTTCATAGTGGTCTTCTCAGTCATGGGTCAATCCCCATGGAAAAGCCACAGCGACAGCATGGCTCTTGAGCACATGGCCCTAATTTGCCAGGGATGTTCAGACGTGGTTATTGCCATTCTGCTCCAGGCTAAGAAGCCTTCTACTATGGCAACCTATGCCAAAACTGGAAAGGCTTTTCAACAGTGGTGTGAAATAGACAGAGTGAAACTGCTCTGAACTCCCATTCCAGTTATCCTTGTTTTTCTTCTAGCCGGTCTGGGAAAAAGGTCTTGCACTGGCTTCCTTCAGGATGCAAGTGGCAGACCTTTCATGCTTCCGGGCGCAAAGTGGTGAAATTTCGCTTACGGTTCACTTGGATGTGACCAAATTCATAAGAGGGGTGCTCTGGTTGAAGCTTCTGCTAAAGCCTCCTTTCCCACTGCGGACTCTTAACACCATCTGAGGGCCTCACTAAAGCCCCATATGAGCCATCTAGGCACATTCCTTTTGGATCTTACAGTTAAGAGAGTGTTCCTGGTGACTGTCATCTCGGCCAGACGTATCATGGAATTGTAAGCTCTTTCTTGTAGAGAGTCCTTTCTTAGAATCACGGAGGCATGTGTAGCTCTTTGGGCTGTCCCTTCCTTTTTTCCTACTAAAAGATTTTAACGTTAACCAGGAGGTTCGTCTGCCTGCTTTTCAACCTACAGAGTTGGACAAACAAGATATAGGATATTGAAGAAACTGGATGTGCAAAGAGTTTTACTTCCGACCATCTGTTTGTGCGAACCAGTCAGTCCAGACACAGCAGACTGGCGTCCTCTATAGACAGATGGATTCACATGGGCATTTTGTCGGCAAACATCACCTGTGGTAAGCAGCTGCCAGTTTCTATCAAGGTGCACATGCCAGGAATGTTGCATCTTCATGGGTGGAGTCTCGGGCAGTTCCTCTCGCAGAGGTTTGTGTAGCAGCTACTTGGTCTACTCTGCATACCTTTACAAGGTTTTACAGAGTGAACTTGGCAGCTTGAGAGGACACTACCCTTAGGTCCTCGTTCTCGTGGGCAGGCTGTTCTATCCCACCCTAGTATTTCTGAATATGTATACCCTAGAGGAAAGGAGGGACAGGGGAGATATGTTTCAGACGTTCAAATACTTGAAGGGTATTAACGTAGAACAAAATCTTTTCCAGAGAAATACTATGAAGATCGGGATGGTACGAACAAATTTGAAAAGGGGGGACTTTTCTTGAAACATCCAGAGGGCGAAATATGTCGAATGACAGGTCCCTTCCTGATGTTATTAACAGAAAAGATTGAGATAAGTTAATTAAATTATTGCAAGTTTTAAACGTATTAAGAAATAACGGATTAAGTTATAAATACAGCACGGAGCACTTTATATATAAAAAAGACATGAAAAAAAGTATAATGGGGCTGGTGAGGATGCCATGGCCAAAAATTTGATAGGTGAACATGGAAATGTCTGGCACCTAATGGCAAGTCTGAGGCCCTTAAAAAAGAATTTACATAAGAAGTAAAAAGTTGGTAGAGGACATTGAAAAATTGGGGTGGCTATATGTGTCAATGTCTTACTTTTTGACTGCAAGAGATACTCTTTAATCTTTGGCACCCTTCTGTTTTTCAGACATTTTAGACCTCTTAATTATGCTGTGAAGGTGCAAGATCACTGCTGATGACATTCTTGTTTTAGGCTCCTCATATCCTTTGTGTGTTCTGTTTTACAGCAAATTGTGCAATGTTCTTGATCGGCTCAGTGTGATCGCTGAAAGTGTTGTGAAGAAAACGGGTTTCTTTGTAAATCGGTCAGATCCCTTTTGCATCGTTTTACGACCAGATGAGAAGTACGTATGATTAGACTGAAAAAAGTTCTGAAGCTGAAGGAATTTGTATATGTTTAGTTTCTAATGGAAGGGGAGGGGTAAATTGGCATAAAGCCAGTGTTCTGGACCACCTGTGGCCTCTCCTGAGTTCTCACCTCCTTCCCATTCTAACCCTATTCTCTCTTGTGTTAAGCATTCAAATAACCTCTGACTCCATCTCTGACCTTGGATCAGTGGAATAGATTTGTTTTTAAAGAATTGTTCACATGTGTAACACGTTCTCATATCTGGGATTTGCTTCCTATTGCTTTTGTTGTGTGTTTATGCAGCATGCATGTTATCTTCTCTGCAACATCCAACATAAGTAATAGCCTCAGTAACTGGAAAGGCTGGTGCGGACACTATCCAGCTTTAAGAAGTCTTTGGCAGCAACCCAACGCACATGTGCCAGTGTCTTCCTGCCCAGTGTGACTGAGTAAAACCATCGGTTTGCTCCTTTTTGCAGAGCAGAGGTCGTGTTTACTGAGTGCTCTCAGCATTTCATTAGTTTTCTTTCAATTTTATTTTGAACAAGTTAACTTCAGTAAGAACAAAGACCATTTGCAAAGCTAAAACCAGATGTAGCAACCCCATCTCCCTTCCCCAGCCCAAAAGAAGCAAAAGCAAAACTCCTGATATTCTGTGATTGGCTATCGCACCTTCGCTGCATTTCTTTACCTTTACCCTTCACCTATCTGGGTAGTGTCTCCTTAGATTTTGCTGGCACTTTTAAATTTCTTTATTTTTTCTAACTCTGAGGCCTGCTTAGGTTTGAGCACCAGAGAATTTTTTTGTTTTATCCTAACCATTGAGGTGTTTGATTTTGTCTCCATTGTTTTTTGATATCCGAGAAGATTCCCAGTGGCTTTAAGCATTCTAGGGTAAGGGTAATAGGGGTCAAGTACAGCACAGACCCTCAGAACTGGTGTTAAGTGTTCCCAACCATGACATTTTTGTGTGTTCTCTCTGTCTGAAAATGCAGAAGTCAAGGCAGGCCCAACAAGAAAAACATTATGGACCCAATGGAGGAAGATGCAGAAATCTGTACTGGGACCGGTGCTATTTCACATATTTATAAATGATCTGGAAATTAGAACAAATGAGGTGATTAAATTTGCAGATGACACAAAACTATTCAAAGTTGTCTAAATACAGGCGAACTGTAAAAAACTGAAGAAAGAAATTGGAAGACTGGGCATCCAAATGGCAGATGAAGTTTAATATGGACAATTACAAAGTGGTGTGCATTGGGAAGAATTGTCTAAATCAGGGGTGTCCAACCTGCAGCCCTGTGAAGTATTTTGTGCGGCCCCGGTCGAGGGCGATGCAGTGTTTTCCTCTGCTGCCCCTGGGTATTTACTGTCTTGTCAGCTCCCTCCTCTGTCTTGCTGCAGCGTTTGCGCGACCCCAGAAACATTTTTTTGGGCCAATGCGGCCCAGGGAAGCCAAAAGGTTGGACACCCCTGGTCTAAATCATAGGGCTCCTTTTACTAAGCTCTGATAGCATTTATATGAGAAAAGGCTAAAGAAGTTAGGGCTCTTCCGCTGAGACAGGAGAGATATGATGAGGTCTATAAAATCCCAAGTGGCTTAGAACAGATAAAAGTGAATCAATTTTTTACTCTTTCAAAAATTACAGACTAGGGGAAGCTCAATAAAGTTACAGTACACCCCCGCGAATTCATGGTTCAGAGTTTGTGGCCTCAGTCATTCGTGGGGGGGGGGAATTCTTCTTCCTTCTGCTGCTTTCGATCCACATACACACAAGAACATAAGCAATGCCTCCACTAGGTCAGACCTGAGGTCCATCATGCCCAGCAGTCCGCTCACGCGGCGGCCCAATAGGTCCAGGACCTGTGCAGTAATCCACTATCTATACCCCTCTATCCCCTTTTCCAGCAGGAAATTGTCCAATCCTTTCTTAAATCCCAGTACCGTACTCTGCCCTATAACGTCCTCTGGAAGCGCATTCCAGGTGTCCACCACACGTTGGGTAAAGAAGAACTTCCTAACATTCGTTTTGAATCTGTCCCCTTTCAACTTTTATGAATGCCCTCTTGCTCTTTTATTTTTCGAAAGTTTGAAGAATCTGTCCCTCTCTACTCTCTCTATGCCCTTCATGATCTTGTATTTCTCTATCATATCCCCTCTAAGTCTCCTCTTCTCCAGGGAAAAGAGACCCAGCTTCTCCAATCTCAGCGTATGAAAGGTTTTCCATACCTTTTATCAGACGTGTCGCTCTCCTCTGAACCCTCTCGAATAACACCATATCCTTCTTAAGGTACAGCGACCAATATTGGACGCAGTACTCCAGATGCGGACGCACCATCACCCTATACAACGGCAGGATAACTTCTTTTGTTCTGGTTGTAATACCCTTCTTGATTATACCTAGCATTCTATTTGCTTTCTTAGCGGCCGCTGCTCACCGTGCCGTCGGCTTCATTGTCATGTCCACCATTACCCCCAAGTCCCTTTCTTGGATACTCTCATTCAATAACATCCCTCCTATCGTATAGTTGTACCTCGGGTTTCTGCTTCCCACATGTAATACTTTACATTTCTCAACGTTGAACTTCATCTGCCATCTCGGCGCCCATTCCCCATACACCATCACCTCATCCTATCAATTATTATTAGCTTTTTTTTTTTTTTTTAAGCGAGTTTGTAGCGCTCGTTTGGAGGGGAAGGGGGGAGAAGAGCCGGCGTTCAGGTGAAGGACCCGTGAGGAGAACCAGCTTACATAGAAACATAGAAGATGACGGCAGAAAAGGGCTACAGCCCATCAAGTCTGCCCACTCTGCTTACCCACCCCCTGTCTATGCCCCAATGACCCAATTTCCTTATCTTGACCCTCGTAGGGATCCCACATGGGTATCCCATTTATTCTTAAAGTATGGCACGCTGTCTGCCTCGATCACCTGCACTGGAAGCTTGTTCCAATGATCAACCACTCTCTCTGTGAAGAAATACTTTCTGGTGTCGCCATGAAATTTTCCGCCCCTGAGTTTGAGCGGGTGCCCTCTTGTGGCCGAGGGTCCCTTGAGAAAGAAAATATCATCTTCCACTTCGACACGTCCCGTGAGGTACTTAAATGTTTCGATCATGTCTCCCCTCTCCCTACGTTCCTCAAGAGTGTAGAGCTGCAATTTGTTCAGTCTCTCTTCGTACGAGAGACCCTTGCGTCTGTGTGGGAGGTGACTCGGAGGACACAGTTCCCAGTGCCTGGTGCTGGTGCTCATCTCCCCCCCCCCCCCCCCCAAACCACCCCTCGCGCCGTGGAATCTGGCCCGCCAGCTGCTGCAGCTACTACTTCCGGTACCCATATAAGGCAGATTAGGGAGAGGGAGAGAGAGGAGATTGATGGGCAGTTGCAGCAGTAGAGTGCGCATGCGCGATGGAGCTTTCTAATCGACGGCGACCTATGTGCCCAAATAAAAATAGATTCCGTTGTAAGCTATTCAATGCTGGCTGCTGCATCCATATCATGAGTGCCTAAAATAAAATGAAGTAAGTTTATTGTTTTAACTATCTCAGTGCGCCCTAACCAAGAAAAACTCATCCCTTCCTATTTATCTTATTCTCTATGAATCCTAGAAAAAAGCGGTTTATAGTTTAAATTATAAAAATCCACACCAAGGGGCCCAAAATTAATTCCCAAATATCTCGTAGAGGAGCATACCCACTTAAAAAGAAAAAGCTGCTTGAGTTCTTGGACCTGAATTTCTGTTACGTTCACAGACACTCAGTATTTTATAGACCTCTATCATATCTCCCCTGAGCCGTGTCTTCTCCAAGCTGATGAGCCCTGGCCGCTTTTGCCTTTTGTCATAGGGAAGGCATCCCATACCTTTTATCATTTTTGTTGCCCTTCTCTGTACCTTTTCTAATTCCGCTATATCTTTTTTGAGGTACAACAACCAGAATTGCACACAGTATTCGAGGTGCAGCCATACCATAGCATGATTCAAGGACAGTATAACATTTTCACCTTTCATTTCCATTCCTTTCCTGATAATTCCTAACATTCTATTTGCTTTCTTAGCCACCTCCATACATTGAGCTTAGGGTTTCAACATATCCTCAATGATGACACTTAGATCCTTTTCCTGGGCAGTGACTCCTAACAAAGAACCCAGGATCACATAGCTATAGTTTGGGTTCCTCTTTCCCACATGTATCACTTTGCACTTGCCCACATTAAACGTCATCTGCCATTTTGATGCCCAGTCTTCTAGTCTCACAAGGTCCTCTTGTGATTTAACAACTTTGAACAACTTTGTGTCATCAGCAAATTTAATTATCTCACTAGTTATTCCCATTTCTAGATCATTGATAAATGGGTTAAAGCTGCGGTCCCAGCACAGACCCCTGGGGAACCCCAATATTTACCCTTCTCCATTGAGAATATTGACCATTTAAACCTACTCTCTGTTTTCTTTTAACTATTTCTTAATCCATAATAGGACATTACCTCCTATCCCATGTCTTTCTAACTTCCTCAGGTACTAATGATCTTGTAAAATTTAATAGTATAAATCCAAGGTTTTCCCCAGTGAGAGATATTTAATGGCCTGTATGATTTCCTCTAACATAATAGGACTCTCCAAATTAAATATTGATGATGGTGGTTTAAATATAAGAAATTTCAGGAACGATTGTTATTTTTCAGGCAACCTTAAGCACTGGGGATTTAACACATATATTCATATTTGTATCAACAATTTCGACGTGCCTTAAAAACGTATCTTTTTAGGGAATTTTTCGGAAGTTAAATGTTGGATGTTTATTCATTTGTATTATTAGTCTTTGTGAACCGCATAGAACTTAATGGTATTTGCGGTATACAAGTGAGTTTTATATTATGTTACATTGTGGCAGAGAAATCCCCCTCAGAAACGTTATAGTTTTCCTAGAGGGGCAGCTTTCTGGAGTATAGATTTCTTTAAAATACACAAGAAATACTGCCTGAATGTCATGATCTTCCACATACGAGATGGCCTGTCTTTCTTTAATTGAAGGACCATTACTCTGCTAGTTTGATGACTAAATTTAAAATGTTGCTGATGTTGTAATTGTTCATGAATATCAGCTAACTCTGTCATATAGTTTTAACATGGGATCATGTAAGGCCTGTTCTATTTGAGGTATTTGTAATCCTTATTTTTTCTGGGAATGTAAGTCCAATAAAGTGGTCCTAAGTTGTTCCTGGAAGGATTTAGACTTCCTTAAATGTGTTTGTAATGAAATAATCTGTCCCCAAACTGTCGCTTTTAAGTCCTCCCATAAAATGATAGAGGTAAGTTTGGAATTATTCGTTTCCAAATAGTGCATAATTTGTTTTGCTGTAAACTCCACATTAGTAGGATCTTGGAGTAAAGCATGAGGGAACTTCTAGTATTTAGCTTTCCTATGACAAGCCTGGAACCATAATGTTATAACCAGAGGTGCATGATCTAACCATGTTATAAGGGAAATAACTAATATATATATATAATTAGCTTCTCTTAACCAATAATCTATCTGAGATACATTTGATTAGCTGAGAAAAATGAATACTCTCTTGGTTGTGGATATTCTCCACATATCAATGAGCCCCCAATGAACTATAAAAGATTTTAATTTTTTTCCTTTTACAGCAGCCGTGTCAGGTAACTCTTTTGCTGAATTATCCAGACTGGGATTTAATGGTAAATTAAAATCTTCCCCGACTAGCAGCTGACCTTCCTTGTGTCAAACTCTTAAAGAAGCTCTTTGAAAAGTGTATTTAATATGATTAATAGTCAAAGCTATCAAAAGATATCGTCTTTCACAGTCCTATATGATGGTCGATATTTGCCAAGGCAAATGTGATGAAAAACGAATACCCATCCCACTTACTTTTTATCTGACTTTTCTTATTAGAAGCTAAGTATATCGGGGTTAATTTGTTATGGTGCAACAGGCCCTTGTGGCATAGTAATAACGTATAGCTTCTTGAAAAGGCTTCTTTTATTGGGGATGTTCAGTCCTTTAGCATTTAAAGAAAGCAAAATGACATCCTTGGCCATAAGAATATAAGAATTGCTGCTGCTGGGTCAGACCAGTGGTCCATCATGGCCAGCAGTCCTTTCAAGCGGCGGTTGTCTGGTCAAAGACCAGTGCCCTGAAACTAGCCATACCTGCGCACATTCTTGTTCAGTATTAAAAAAAAAAAAAGGAAACGCCTAATATTATCACTAATAGTTCCAGTTTTCCCTACTAAAGAGGGATGTGTGGGGGCAAGGAGCGGATCACATTCTATAAGCAAAAAATACTAAACTGGAAATATCATTAATACCCCTCCCTCCCCAAACCATATTTCCTTCTACCCCCCAAAAAAATCTTCGCATCCCATATAGGATCCCCTTTACCCAGCAATGCTATAGGAGCACCCATTTAGAGGAGAGAGGATGATCCAGCCTCCCCACCATTACTATTAGTCATATCACACTCAATATCTCAAACTCAGAGCACATAATAACAAAGCATAGAAAACGGAATTGCAAAACATAGACGTCTCAATCTTTCACACTGATATTACTTATAGTGACCTCTGAGAATCATCCAGTTATGTGCTATTAATATTATATTCACAGAACATCATAAACCCACATTTAACCCTTTATTTGATATTGTTGCTCAGAAGTAACGTGTCTTCTATGGCTCTTATGGGAGATCTACTTGGCACTGTTGCTCTCGTTCAACATCACGTTAAGTAAATCAACTCTTTCACCATCTGCCAAGTAAAGGGTTAAGTATTCAGGTAGTTTCACTATGGGGTAATGAAATGTCCGATTGTTGGTGTCTAAGATAACCTTTCCCATGGCTAACTCATTGCCATTTAGGTTTGCCACTCTTGTTCAGAACATGGTTAACACCCCGGGGTATTTGCTGATTCATCTCAATCTTAGGAAAAAGTATTTGCATTTAGGCTATCGTGTGGATTTGCTGCAGCTTGCCATCAAGATAAAACAAAAAGAGCAAATGGATATTTCCATTGATATTTTATATCCAAGGAAGAAAGATGTTTCATCACCGCACAGAGCTCCGATCAGTGTTTAAGGGTGTTAGTAGCTAAATCTTGGTGTGAGTACCATTGAAAATGATTTGTTGCTCTCGCCGCCTTCAGTACTTTTAACTTTTAATCACAGAAGCAGGCCACTTTATCTCTGGATTTATTATTTCTGGGGGAGCCAAAGACCCTGTGCGCTCTGTCCCCAGTAGAACTATTGCACCATCTGGTTTTTGTGATTCATCTGACAATAGTGTACTTGCTATCTGCTGGATAACATGTTCACTATCATTGTACAAAGGATTCTCTAGTAGACCACAAAATCTTAAATTATTTTGGCCACTTCTCTTTTCTAGGTCTTCCATTTTTTTTCTTGCATTTAACTGTTTTTACAAACTTTCTAAGGACTCCCCTTGCTCTTCCATGCCTTCAATGCGGTGGCCTAGCTGTCTGATCTAGCCTCTCAAATCTGCTCCCAGAGCAGTGAGCTTACCCAGTACAGCTCTTGGATCTGTTTTTATTTTCAAAAGCCACTGACACATTTCCTTTAGGGGCTCCTTATTCCTCTGTTCATCACTCGTAAAGAGTTCTTGAGATAGTACTGCCAAATTTTGCAAAGCTATCTCTAAGGTCATCTGGGCTGAAGGCTCTATGCTGTCTGTTCTCACCATGATTGAATATGCAAAGCCAGACAAACCTAGTTTAGCCAAAAGATCCAATGTTGTTGAGGCTACTCTGTTCTTCAGACAACACTTTTCTTTACTAGGAGCCTTCAAAAATCCACTAAGACTCAGGTTTATATAAAAAAATGCGCTGATGAAGCTTGGAACAGCTTTCTCAAGCAGCCTTCTTTGTGCATGACAGCACCTCTCCAGCAGGGCATGAATTTCT
Organism: Geotrypetes seraphini; assembly: GCF_902459505.1. Lineage (NCBI taxonomy): Eukaryota > Metazoa > Chordata > Amphibia > Gymnophiona > Dermophiidae > Geotrypetes > Geotrypetes seraphini. Next base: position 6,540,534 of record NC_047086.1, on the reverse strand, counting down.
CACATTCAATCCCATCACCCCTAGGAGTTGTGTCTTTTTGCTTTTATATTGTACTGATTGTCAGTGCCCTCACATCGAGCAGGAAGGCACTCTCTCATGCACGGTGGAATGCTGCCAAAGGCTTCTTAAAGCTGGGTAGCATCCGTCCTGGAGCTCCATCAGGTAATGTCACCTACGTGTAAGAATTTGTGTCCTTCTGTCCTTGGAGAACATCTGCTCCAGGTGAACAACTGCTTTATGCTCATTAATTAGTCTTTATCTCAACTTGTCATTTGTACCTATGGCAAGTCTCAGAGGGAATGTAGCATCTGCCTTTGCTTTGGGGAAGTCCTGATAAAAGATGCCCATGAACTGTGTGCCAGTCGGTGCCATTTTCATGACCGAGACTTGAGACCAGTAAGCTGCCTGGAGCAAGCATATTATAACCAGCTGGTTTATCTGGCATGGTGCTGAGTAAACAAGAAATAATTTAATTATTATGCTTAAACTGTTTTCTATATTTTTTTACTAGATGGAATGATCTAGGAGGAGTTGTTGTTCCAGCAGGGCGTCTACAGGTAAATAGAGAAGCTCAAGATTTATTACTGGGAAATTGTTCTCGCGGCTCTACGTGAAGTCATTTCTTATGGTTTTTAGCTTTGCTTCCAGTAATTTTGAAAAGTGTTTTAGTAACATGATTACTCCAGTTTGATGTTGAGCTTATCAGCAGGAAGGTTCTGTGCACGTTGAAATGTACACCCTTATTCCACCACTTTGAGTTACATTTTCTTAGATTTATTCTCCCTAGGACCAGTAGGACATGTGGGTGACATCATCTGATGGAGCTTGTGTGGCACTTCTCTCCAGCTTTTTTAAAGCAAACATTACATCCCATGTCCTTCCATTTACCACCGTCATACGGGACCTCACAGTTCTTGTTGTTTCCCTCAGTTTTCATCAAAATTTAATTGCTGCTGCTGTTGCAGGTTTTTTTTTTCTTTTATAAATCTTTATTGAGTTTCAAAACCAACAAAAATGCAATACAGTATCTATACAAATAATATTAATCATATATGCATTTATAATCAATACAAATCCATACAACAATTAAAAAAAAAACCCACCCAACCAACATTTCATAAGCAGTTTTTCTTTCCATCTAGTGTATAAGTTCTGTCGCTTGTCATATGGGGACCATCTACATACACTTATTTTCCCTATAAAGGTATTTTGGCCATCCTCTTGTTTCCTTTATTTTCTGCAGTACATTCATAACATATTTAGTAATTTGGGGGTAATTTTTCAAAATCAAGTCATTTGATTTCACTGCAGCTACTTTTCCTGATATGTCCCAGAAGAACATTCCCAGTGGCTTTAAAAAGAATACCAAGTGTAACAGAACTGTATGTATTATGGATACCAATAACTGGTGTTTGCAATCCCTCAGACCCGATCATGATTTTTGTATCTTTTGCTAAAAGATATAAAACGAGGAATCCAATGTTGCGAGAAACAGCACAAACTGTTTGTGACACAGGTAAGTTCGATCTATCGGCATTGGAACAACCAGTCACTATGGCTCCAGAAGCCCAATTGGACACTGGGGATGCATCAATATGGAGTGTACATTGATCACCCTTGACTTGGAACATTAATAGAAGCCATCAGGGTCAATTCCTTCAATGGTGTAAGCCACTGACATAAGGACCACTCAGCCTCCTTGACACCAGAGGGAAGGCAACAGCCTCCAAAATGCCAAGACATAGCTTCCCATACACCCCACGTGTCTTGGGAGGATGTCTGTACCCTTGACTGTTTTGCCCCTGCCTTTGTCGATGGCAGTCTTTTAGGATTAGCTCATGAGGAAGTTTGAAGATCATTCTGTTGCCTTTGAGATCATTGATACTGAGGCTCAGGGTAGTCCAACTGATTTCAGATCTCATTCACTACCTGCATCTGGTTTGATACAGACTTTGAAAAGGTACAGAAAGGGCGACGAAAATGATAAAAGGGACAGGACGACTTTCCTATGAGGAAAGGCTAAAGTGGCTAGTAGGACTCTTCAGCTTTGAGAAGAGATTAGAGGTGATATGCTAGAGGTCTATAAAATACTGAGTGGAGTGGAAAGGGTAGATGTGAAGCGCTTGTTTACTCTTTCCAAAAATACTACGACTAGGGGACATGCATTGAAGCTACTAAGTAATAAATTTAAAGCAAACCAGAAAAAAATGTTTCTTGTAATTAGTATTTCTAGTGCTGAAAACTGCCACATAACCTTCAGGGAAAAGAATATAGAAATCTGAAAAAGAAACATTAAATATCAAAATCACTTTTCCTAGAACTATAGAAAAATGAAAACAAATATAGTTTCAAAGTGCTGCAGTTGGCAGTAATGTATGAGTACCTTCACATCATGTTGGCCGTGACACTGTCTTTGAAATGAATCGAATCTTTCATTTTCAAGCCTGCCACTTAACAAAAGGATCTTTGAGTCATTGTGCAGAATATATTGAAATCCTCAGTTGAGTGTGCAGCTCTGGTCAAAAAGCAAAAAGAGAATGTTTGGGGAGAATAACATAACACCTCTCTATCACTTCATATTGTTACCGCACTTTGAGAATTTGTCTATTTCCCATCTAGCAGAACTAGAAAAAGTACAGAGAAGAGTGAACAAAATGTTTACAGGGCTGGAATGTCTTCCTTATGATGAAAGGCTAAGACTGAATATTGAAGCTTTCAAGCTTGGAGAAGACATGACTTAGAGTTTTATAAAATCATGAATGAATAGGATGGTGCAAGTAATATATATAGTTCCATATAGTTAATGGCATAGAAAAATGACAGTAGATAAAGACCAAATGACCCATTCAGTCAGCCCATCCACAGTGGTCTACTATCTCCTTTTTCTAAGAGATTCCATTCCCATATGCCTGTCCCACACTTACTTGAATTCAGACACAGTTTTCATCTCCACTACCTCTACCGGAAGACTATTCCACGCATCTACCACCCTTTCTGTCAAAAAGTATTTCCTTAGATTACTCTTGAGCCGATCTCCTCTTAACTTCATCCTATGCCTTCTCATTCTAGAGCTTCCTTTCTAATGAAAGAGACTCGACTCATGCGCATTTACACCAAGTAGGTATTTAAACCTCTATCATAATCTCCCCTCTCCTGCCTTTCCTCTAAAGTATATATATTGAGCTCTTTAAGTCTGTCCCCATACGCCTTATGACGAAGACCATGCACCATTTTAGTAGCCTTCCTCTGCACCGACTCTATCCTTTTTATATCTTTTTGAAGGTGCAGTCTCCAAAATTGAACACAATACTCCAAGTGGGGCCTCATCAATGACCTGTACAGGGGCATCAACACTTTCTTCTACTGGTTACACAACCTCTCATCACAACCTAACATCCTTCTGGAAACACCCACTTCCTTGTCACACTGTTTTTTTTGCTTTTAGATTTTCAGATAAGGTCCCTTTCCCCATCTGTATATATCAGCCTCTCACCTCCCAGCACTTATGGCTCCTTCTGATTTCTAATCCCCAAATGTGTTACTCTGCACTTCTTTACATTGAATTTTAGTTGCCAGATATTAGACCACTCCTCTAACTTTTGCAAATCCTTTTTCATGTTTTCCATTCCCTCCTTGGTGCTTGCTCTGTTACAAATCTTGGTATCATCCACAAATAGCAAACCTTACCTTCTAACCATTTGGCAATGTCGCTCACAAACATGTTGAACAGAATCGGCCCCAGCACCAATTCTCAAGGCACTCCACTACTCACCTTTCCTTGCTCCTAGTGAATTCCATTAACCACCACTCTCTGGCGCCTGTCTGTCCACCAGTTTCTAATCCAGTTGACCACTTTGGGCCCTATCCTCAGCCCATCAAGTTTATTCAAGAGCATCCTATGAGGAACTGTGTTAAAGGCTTTGCTGAAATCTATGTAAATTGCATCTAGTTCATGCCCTTGATCCAATTCTCTGGTCATCCAGTCAAAGAATTCAATCAGATTCGTTTGACATGATTTAATCCATGCTGCTTTGGATCTTGTAACCCTTTAGCTTCTAGGAAGTTCACTATCCTTTCCTTCATCAACACTTCCATTATGTTTCCAATAACTGAAGTGAGTCTTATCGGCCTGTAGTTTCCTGCTTCATCTGTTCGACCACTTTTGTGAACAGGGACCACATCCACTCTTCTCCAATCCCACGTATCCTCTCCTATTTCCAAGGAATTCTTGAAAAATCTTTAAGAGGACCCGCCAGAATCTCTCTGAGCTCCCTCAATATCCTAGGATGGATTCCATCTGATCCCATAGCTTTGTCCATCTTCAGTTTTTCAAGCTGATCATAAACACTTTCTTCTGTAAACAGCATGGTATCCAGTCCATTCTCATTTATAACTTTGCCAGCCAAGAGCGGTCCTTCTCTAGACTTTTCTACAGTGAACACAGAGCGGAAGTGTTGATTTAGTACATTTAGCCACTAGATCCTTATCGCTTTCCACATATCAGTTCTTGCATCTTTTAATCTTACAATTCCATTTGTAGTCTTCCTTCTTTCTCTAATATACATTACATTACATTACAGATTTCTATTCCGCCATTACCTTTTGGTTCAAAGCGGATTACAAAAAGAGTTATGGAAGAAGGGTTACAAAGTTAGATCAGAGATCGTTTCCAAGAGAGGGATAAGAAGAATCGGGTTGGGGAAGGGAAGGTAAGAAGGGGTATTCATGGTATTAAGCTTTATTAAGGGATTTCTTGAAGAGTATAGTTTTTATTTCCTTTCTGAACATCTTGTAGTCTGGGGTAGTTATTAATAGGTTGGAGATTTGGTTATCTATTTTTGCTGCTTGAGTGGCTAGTAGGCCGTCGTATAGTTTTTTACATCTCTAGCAATGTTACCTCTAAGGAGCAATTTGATGTGAGCAAAAATTTTTCTTCGTGAGCAAAGGACTGAGTCGACATGGGCAAAACTTTTCTATTACCTTGTGAGTATTTCTAAAGCAAAATGGATTGAATTAAAGTGAAATAAAGTGGATGAAATACAACCTTAAGAGTAGTTTTTACTCAAAAAGTATTATATTAGGCAATTATCTTTTTCACTTAAGTAAGAATGATGTATTCTTCACTAACTTTACTTAAGTACTTTGAACAGTACCGGACATTACAAAATAACTGCTACCTTCTATGTGGCACATATTGAAATATTTAGAGAGTTCAACTAGGTTTTTGTTTCTGTTGCTCCAACCTCACTGTCAGCATAGCAACCTCACTCCAACCTTCTGTTGGTCAAACCTCACTGTCAGCATAGCTATTGCTAGCAAACAGCATTTTCAGTTGGCATAACTGTCAGCAAAGGCCTATGGGAAATTATCTGACTCTGGATGCAGAATTCTGTGCTCCTGCACAGAATTCACATACATTAATCATTCAGCCAGACTGGATTGTTTATCAAGAAGATAGGCTGCTTGAATGGGACAAAGAAGCCAGAGACTAATCCCATCTACCATGCCTGCAAGTATCACACCCTCCTTATCAATTAAATTAACCATTGTTTCAAACAGTTTACAAATTCTAAACAGAAAGATACTGGGACATACAATAGTTTCTATACACAGAATAAGATTCCAAGCTATAAAAGCCTCCTTTCTGCAACACATCTGCAGCTGTCGCTCTCTCTTTCTCTGTCTATCCTTCTCTTTATCTATGGAACACGAAGCTTGGACCATCACCCCATCCCCCTTTTCTCTCTCTCTCTCTGCTTTTCCCTAGAACAGGGGTCTGCAACCTTTAAGACATAAAGAGCCACTTGGACCCGTTTTCGAAAAGAAAAAAAAACTTGGAGCCGCAAAACCATTATAAAACAAATCTAACACTGCATATATTGTTTCTTATCTTAATGCTATATACAGGATCACTAAATTGAAAATAAAATCATTTTTCCTACCTTTGCTATTTGGTGATTTCATGAGTCTCTGGTTGCACTTTCTTCTTCTGACTGTGCATCCAATCTTTCTTCCTTTCTTTCAGCCTCCTGTATGTTTCCTCTCCTCCAGACCTCATTCTCTCCCCCAACTTTTTCTTTCTGTCTCCCTGTTCCCCCTTCTTTCTGTCTCCGTGCCCTCTCCCAAGCCACTCGGTTTGCTGCCACCGCAATCGGGGAACAGCCCCCAAGCCACCGCCGTCCCAAGCTTTCCCTGCAGAAGTGTTGCGCTGACCAGCATTCCGCTCCCTGACGTCAATTCTGACGTAGGAGAGGAAGTTACGGGCCAACAAGGCATTTCTCCTCATTCCATCCAGCCTGAGCCCCATCTCTCCTTGATCCAGCATTTCCCTTCTGTGTCTGTCAGAATTACCATTCCATCTATTTTCCAGCATCACCCTTCTTTGTGTCCATCTCACCTATATCCCTATCTCACCACTTTTTCAGAATCTTCATTTGTCTCTGTCCTTGTCTTTACCCCATGTTCACCATTTGCCCTTTCAATGTCTTTATCTCCCCCCCCCCCACACTTTTTCAGCATTACTTCTATGTCTCTATTTCACCTCCTCTTCATGTCCCCTCTGTATCTCTATCCTTATTCAGTAGGTCCTGCTTACCCTTTCTCTTCTTTGTGTCACTATCTCCATTTTCAGCTTTCCCCCCCTTTTCCTTTGTTACTGCACCCTGTAGCTAGAATCTTTCCACCCTCCCTCCACTCCGGCCCAGCCCAGTATGAAAGATTTCCTTTTGTTTCCCTCCCCTCTCTCTTTCTCTCTCTCTTCTCCTCCCTCACCCACGAGTCCTGCATCTGGCCCTCTCCCTTCTACCTGCACCTGGCAACACCCCCCTGCTCCGCGGCTCTCTTCAGCAACTCGTCAGCAGCAGTGATCAAGACAAGCTGCCGACATCGAGGCCTTCCCTCTACGAGTCCCGCCTTTGTGGAAAAAGGAAGTTGAAACAAGCGGGACTCGCAGAGGGTAGGCCCCGACGTCAGAAGCTTGTGTCGATCGCTGCTGCTGAGTTGCCGAAGAGAGCCGCGGAGCAGGGGATGTGGCCAGAAGCAGGTAGAAGGGAGAGGGAGATAGGAAGGCTGTAGATCTCCGGAGCATGACACCGACCCCGGCCAGGATGATTTCTTTTTCAGGCACCTTACAAGTCCAGCGTCGCGGCGGGAAATAGCCATGCTGAGCAGTGAGCTCAGCACTACACAGATGAAAGCCTTGCTTGCTGATTGGTCCGGCGGCACGGCGGGGCGGGGCCGCCGGACCAATCAGCAAGCAAGGCTTTCATCTGTGTATGTGCTGAGCTCACTGCTCAGCATGGCTATTTCCTGCCGCGACGCTGGACTTGTAAGGTGCATGCCTGCGTGACACACTACCGGAGCCGCAGCAAAGGTGGAAAAGAGCCGCATGCAGCTCTGGAGCCGCAGGTTGCTGACCCCCGCCCTAGAACTTCAGGCTTCTATGTCTCTCTTTTCCTCTGAACTCTGTAAGGCAGGGAAACTGCTTTGCTCTCTACTTAATTGTAATGCTTCATTGTAATGCTTCAGAATATTGCTTTTCTGTAAGACTATTTCTATAATATATTCTTTATGCAATCACCTCTGGCTGTGCCTCTTTGATTCTACTTCCTGGTGAATCTTCAGTGAGGGAACTGAACCTGGGACCTGGCATGTGTAAGGGCGCCTCTCAAGTGACCCCACCAACCATACATTGTGGGGGCCACTAACAAACCTTACACTCACTTTGGCAAAAACTATTTAGCTAGCTGGGAACGGCTCCTGGTCGGCTAAATAACACTTACCAGCTATCCACTAATATTCAATGGAAGATAGCTGGCTCTCCCGCTGAATATCCAGGTCTGTGGCTAGGCCAGTGACCAGCTATGTTGCATGACATAGTCAATCATTGCCAATATTTAGTGGCTGGGCTGGTTAAGTTTAGTGGCCAGATAGACCCTTCCTGAAAAAGCAGGACTATCTTTGGCCACTAGGACTTAGCCGATTAGTTCATGAATATCGGCTTAGCTGGCCATGTTTTTGGCCAGACAGATCTTAACCAGGGATTCAATGCTAGTTGCCAGATAAAATGCCGGCATTGACTTTCCAGTTTCGCCATGGACCACAGGAAACAGCTGGCTATCTGCAGTTTGAATATTGACGAGATTTTTACTAACAGGTAAATTATAGTCAACATACCCAATACATTAGAAAAACAAACTATAACAGTAAGATGGTTATATTAAAAGATGAAGCAATATATAACATAACTATTAAATCATAAATAAAAGAGCAGGTCAAATACTTTTATATGATATTGAAAATACCATGGCTTGGACAAGTTGAATCTTTATAAGCACTTGAAGATCTTGTCTGGTTCCTTCATAGCTCTCTGCCAACAATATGTCATTGGATTTCTTGACTCTTTCATTACTGATTATTGATCTAAACAGGTTGAAGTAGTCTGCTATGTCTATTACTTCTCCATCAAGGATGAAATTGATTTTGTCACCTCTTTGTCTGTATGTTAAGGTGAAGGTCCATTTTGACACCATCTTTCTTGATCTTGATCGATGTTTCAGATTGTTTTCACTTTAAACCATGGGGATAGTTGGTTGGTTTTTTTTTTTAAAAGGAATCCTTATAGCAGTTACTATTGGGCTAAGTCTCCTATGTGAATTTCAATGGCTTTATCTAGATGGTGTTACTGAACATTCTTACAGATCAATCTAGGGCTATCCAGAAGGTGTCAGGGAATGGATTGTGGATGTCTTGCCTAATGGGCCCTAAAATGTTATTTATTTATTTATTCAATTTTCTATACCGTTCTCCCAGGGGAGCTCAGAACGGTTGACATGAATTTATTCAGGTACTCAAGCAGTTTTCCCTCACAATCTATCTAATGTACCTGGGTCAATGGGGGGATTAAGTGACTTGCCCAGGGTCACAAGGATCAGCCAGGGTGCTGAGGCTGTAGCTTTTAACCACTGTGCCACACTCTCCCCTATGGTGATATTAGCTACCATTCTTAAAGGTCTACCTCCCCTAAAAGATCTGTGACCTGGAATTCAATTCACACATTCATCAATCATTTATTAAATTTGGTTGAATTTTTTAATAAAGCTTTAAATGGCCTTCTCCCCAAATACCTAGATGCATTTTTATTTGCATCTAGAGCATGTGTTGCACAATCCTTTTTTTGCTTTTTATTGGTAAAAGGTTGCTCACACAAAATGTATGTTAACAGGCAATTAGCCTAGCAAGCATCTTTTTGGGATTCTGAATTTCACCCTTTATTTGTTAATTCTACTTTTTATAAGAGGAGGTGCTGAAAAGTTCTCAGCCCAACCAAGAAGGGAATAACGTGGAGCCATGAAACTTACAAGTTATTCCACATATTCACCCCTAAATTCAACACACTTGGCACAGCTTGTCTGAAGTTTCTGTAAGCCTTCCAAATACCTCCAATGTGTGGTCACTGAAATACTACTGCAATCACCTCTGAATCACTCAAAAATTGTCCCCCTTTCAGACAGTTTTTAAGGTTTGTAAACAGAAAATAGTCAGAGCAAAATCTGGTGAGTAGAGCGAATGGTCTATGCACTGAAACCCCAACTGCATCAAAACATTCATCGTTTTGCTTGCCTTATGAGCAGATGAGTTCTTTTGCAAAGAGAGAACTCCTTTCCACAACTTCCCTCTCCTTTAATCAGCACATCAATCCAAACAGAAGAACAAATGATAAAACTCAATACAAAAAAAGTTCTTCTCACTATTGGAATCTGCGTAATCGGTCGAGGTCACACTATTGAAACAAAGAAATGTCTCACGACCTATATAGGTTTAGCAATAATATTTTTTATGTAAGTGTGTCCTCAGTGTGAAGTCATAGGCTAAAAGATCGGAAGACCAAATGGACTCCGTTCAAATGCTCACACGACTGTGAACAATTAATAACCAAATATGTGAAATAATGACCATTATAGTCCACAGTGAAACTGATCAAAAACCAATAATGTGTTCCTCAATCTCACACTCGTGAAAACTTTAAACAGAAGATTTCAAAGGCTCCTGACGAAGGGGGTAGTCCCGAAACTGAGCTCAGTTGAACCATTGAGCAGCCCACTTATATAAAAAATAGTATTGCTCAGATTCCAATAGTGAGAAGAACTTTTTTGTATTGTCCTTTAATCAGCACTGCAAGTTACAGCAGTATTCTGCATTAACTGTTTGGCCCCTTGGAAGATAGTAATTACAACACCTTCCTGATCCCAAAACACTGTGGCCATGACCTTTCCTGCTGACTTGTGGGTCCTGAATTTCCTCGGCCTTGAAGAACCTGAGTGCCGCCATTGCGCGGACTGTTGTTTTGTCTCAGGATCATAGTGGTATAACTATGTTTCATCAACAGTAACTAGTCATTCAAAAAGTTGGCACCAGCTTGCTGAAGATGCTGCAAAATCAACTTGGAAATGTCCACTCGACGTCGTTTCTCGTTAACATTCAAACATTTGGGCACCCACTTGGCTGACAGCTTCTGCATATCCAGCTGCTCATGGATTATACATCCAACATGTTCCCTGAATATCTGTGATGTCATCAATTGTTTTAACTGATATTTGCCGATCTGCCAAAATCCAGGTCATGCACATGGTTAACAATTTCAGGAGTTAACACCATTTGAGGCCTCCCAGACCTCATTGCATCTTTGGTCTTGAAATCTCCACGCTGAAAGTTTGCACAACACTTATTCACTGTGGCCATTTGTCACGCAGGGCTCCTTTTCCTAAGGTACCCTAGCGTTTTCAGTGCTTTCGCTAACCCCGCACTACGCGCCAAGAACTAACGCCAGCTCAATGCTGGTGTTAGCGTCTAGCACGCGCGCTAAAACTGGTAGCGCAGCTTAGTAAAAGGAGCCCTCAGTGTTTGCATTATACATTTATGGATTTCTTTTGGAGTTTTCTTCTGCAAGAATAGGAACTTCATGACGGCTGCGAGTTCCACTCTTGAAAATTGCACATTTTTAATCAATGATCTGAAACAGAGTCACTTTGCAAAATAAAATAGCACTCGTTTTCAGCTACAGTGGCAAAATAATGCTCGGAATTTAGAAAGTTGTTTGTGCTGAGAACTTTTCAGCACCCCTCATGCAGTTTAGAAGCTTATTAAAAACTGAATTTTGTTAACTATGTCAATGACTGAATGTTGTTATAATTTGTATATTATGTAAATTTCACTGATAATGGCCAATTTTTCACTCTAAACTGTAAGGTACATTTTTATGTTATATTATTCACATAACCTTATGCTAAAATACCGTGTTTCCTCGAAAATAAGACACTGCCATATTAAGTTTGGGTCCAAAAAATGCATTAGGGCTTATTTTGGGAGGATGTCTTATTTTTTTTTTATGTACGACAATCATCTCTCCCTTCCTCTCCTCCATCCCAATTCTTCCTCTTTCCTTTCTCTACCCCCCCCCCCCAATATGCAGCATCTTTCCTCCCCTCTCACCCATCCCCTTGTACAGCATTTTTCTATCCCTCCCATCCCCCTGTGCAGCAGAACCCCACCAACCCTTCCACCGTGAGATTGGCATACCTCCGCTCCAAGGCCTCCAAAAACAGCAGTGGTGGCAGAGCTCTGAATGGGCTGCTTCACAGTCTTCCCTGCCGGGGCTGAGCCATCCCTCTGAAGCATCTTTCTATCCCTCCCTCCCATCTCCCTGTGCAGCAGAACCCCACTGACCCTCCCACTGTGATGTGGCAGAGGGAAATACCCAGTGAGGAAGACCACCAAGCAGAAGCACTACCGCTGCTGCTTTAGGAGGCCTCAGAGCGGAGGTATGTCAGGTCTCATTGGGGTGGGGATTGCTGAATTGACGAGTCTGATTTTTTTCGGCAAATCGGGCAGCACTAGTGTCAGGGATGGAGTCATGGGTCGATCATGGGTAGGGCTTATATTAGGAGCATCTTTAAAAATCATTGTAGGGCTTATTTTCAGGATAGGTTTTATTTTCGGGGAAATAGGGTACTAGTTTTGAGCTGTTTAGCCTTAAGCTGATGTGTGGACTCTTTCTTTTTAATGATTTTCATATTGACTTCCTTGTTCTTTGTTGTTGTTTTTTGGGCTTTTTGAGGAGAGCGCTTAGCATAGGGTTACCTGATTTTATGATTGTAAAATCCAGACACTCTCAGGCCAACCCGGCCCCACCCCAAACCACTTCTCAAGCCTCCTTTTAGGGCCTCCAAGCTTGTGCAGGTGTGACGTGATGACATCACCATTTTGCATGCGCAGATACCCAACAGACGCGGCCCTGAATTCTAAGCTTTTCAAAACCTGGACAAAGTGCTGGGTTTTGAAAAGCTGTCCGGACACCTGGACAATCCTTTAAAAAGAGGACATGTCCAGGTAAATCCGGATGTCTGGTAACCCTAGCTTAAGAGGGAGTCCTGGGTACGATGTGTGCACAATTGTTTCTTTGTAATTTCTAGATTCTCAAATTCACCATCTCTCCTTCTCCTCCCAACCCTGCCCATGGCTTTCTCTCCCTCTTTTGTACTTTTTAAATATAGCAGCAAGTTTTGGAGTCTGCAGTGCCAGCTTGAATCCAAGGGAGTGGGCCCAGGTCCCCTGTGGCTATGCCCTGCACAGTTCCACTGGTCTCCCTCCCCTCCCAACTCTGTCTGCAACACTCTCTCCTTCCCCTCCCCTCCACCCCCATGTTCCTTTTAATAAATGAGCAAGGCTTTAATCCTGCTGCACAGTGGCAGCCTTATTCCTCTGACCTGTTCCACCCCTTCTGATGCAACTTCCTCTTTTCTGAAGGGTGGAACAGCTCAGATGGAAAGGCCCAGTGCAGGCCACAGGCATCCTGTGAATAAAACTTCCACTGCTGGCACAACAGGATCAAAGGAGAGAAAGCCGTGGGCAAGGCCTGGAAGGGAAGAAGACCCACAATGGAGGCCTTGGGAACCAGGGCCTCCTCCCTTAGGCTCAGAGTGGTGCTGCAGGCCCAACAATTTGCTGCCTTATTAAAAAGGTACATGAGGAGGAAGAGAGAACTACAGGCAGAGCCAATAGGGGAAGGAAAAGACCATACATCCCTTGGAGTGGGGGGAAGAAAGGTAATAAGTGTGCAGAATTATAGAGTCCGACTTCTCGCATGGTCTGTAGTGTGCAATTTTAAAAGTTCCAGATTCTGGCATCCAGATTTTTAGACTTTTACTGTATTTGGAAATTGCCCACCCTCCCTGCAGGTAAAAAATCATGTTGTCTGATGTGAGTAATTTTAGTTTTGTTTTGACTGCAATTGCTCTTTGCCATCCCTGAGGAGATGCCACCTTAGGTGTCTTGCCTAATGTTAAGTCAGTACAGTCTACTTCTAAAATCTGCGCAGTAAGTTCAGTTGGCAGAACAACAAATATAAAAGAGAACATAGGCAGTCTGGTAAAGTCAAACAGGAGGTCAGTTCACAGCTCATTTAGGATGCAATAATGGAAATGACCAGAGCAATGATACAGCAGCAAGTGTGGAAGCGAGGTGGGGTATAGAAAGCACAATGAACAGGAATAGCCGAGACAGGGGGCAATCAAGGGCAAAATTGAGGCAAAAACACAAAGCTGATTGATAGAAAATATGTAATCAGTCACAAGCCATGATCTTCCTTAAAGATGGCAATGAGCAAAGAGCAGGGCAGGATGAACTCCTTGGTAAGTCCTAGACCAACGACCCTCCATTGAGAAATAGTTTTAAATCTCCCACTGTGATCTGATAGCAGAAGCGGCCCTTTCCAGCTCCTCCTGATGACTGGAGGGCAATACCCAGCTAATGGGGAGAAGAATGGCCAGTGGTGGCTCGAGTTCTCTCCTCCCACTCCACACAGTGGGAACCCTTCAGTTCCTGTACACATCTGAGAGGGCTTCTTCTAAAGATATGGACCTTAAGCATATGCCTAGATTGCTTATGTCTTAAGGTTATGCCTTCTCCTGCCTGAGAAATCTGTGAAGCGTTATAACTGTGAGATTCTTAAACCTGAAGAACATTTTCTCTTCTCTGCTAGACTGGTGTCCTTCGGACTAATTGTGTTGACTGTTTAGATCGGACAAACACTGCCCAGTTCATGGTGGGCAAATGTGCATTGGCTTACCAGCTCTATTCCTTGGGTTTGATTGATAAACCCAACCTGCAGTTTGACACAGATGCTGTTAGGTAAGAATAATTTACTTCTTCTCATGTCTATTACTGTAATGCACCTTCACTTATTCTTTGAGATGTTTTTTTCTTTTCTTTATATAATTAGCCATGCACAAAAATAACATGCCAAGCAATATCGCCAGTAATGATATACAACAAAGAATAGATTTCATACTAGTGAATTTATACAACAGGAAACAATTATTGGCTTAACAGACCACAATTAAAGGCCAATAATGGAAATATTAATATAGGAAAACTCAATCACTTAACCATGAAATGAACGGAAAAGCTATCTGAAAATAAGAGAATTGACCCAATGATCTTCATAAGAATTGCCGCTGCTGGGTCAGACCAGCGGTTCATCCTGCCTACCAGTCCGCTTACACGGCGGCCCTCAGGTCAATGACCAGTGCTCTAAATGAGTCCAGCCTCACGTTCCAGTTTAGCAGAAACTTGTCCAACTTTGTCTTGAATCCCTGGAGGGTGTTTTCCCCTATAACAGACTCTGGAAGAGTGTTCCAGTTGTCTACCACTTTCTGGGTGAAGATGAACTTCCTTACATTTGTACAGAATCTATCCCCTTTCAACTTTAGAGAATGCCCTCTCGTTCTCCCTATCTTGGAGAGGGTGAACAGTCTGTCTTTATCTGCTAAGTCTATTTCCTTCAGTATTTTGAATGTTTCGATCATGTCCCCTCAGTCTCCTCTTTTCAAGGGAGAAGAGGCCCAGTTTCTCCAATCTCTCACTGTACGACAACTCCTCCAGCCCCTTAACTATTTTAGTCGCTCTTCTCTGCACCCTTTCGAGTAGTATCGTGTCCTTCAAGTACGGCGATCAGTGCTGGATGCAGTACTCCAGGTGAGGGCGCACCATGGCTTGGTACAGTTCGGGATCCCCTTCTTCATCATTCCTAGCATTCTGTTCGCCCTTTTCGCCGCCACTGCACATTG
Source organism: Geotrypetes seraphini (assembly GCF_902459505.1). Lineage (NCBI taxonomy): Eukaryota > Metazoa > Chordata > Amphibia > Gymnophiona > Dermophiidae > Geotrypetes > Geotrypetes seraphini. The sequence goes on along the minus strand of NC_047086.1, from coordinate 6,525,409 downwards.
AGCGGACGGCTTCATCGACTTGATCAGAACTCCAAGTCTCTTTCCTGGGAGGTCTCCAAGTAGTGCCCCAGACATCCTGTATTTGTGCAATACAAGTAGTATGGTAAGGTTCATAGCTTGTTCATTAGATGATTTTCTTCCCCCCCCCCCCCCCCCCCGCCTTCCCACTCTTAATACTAGTAACATACTGTGCCCGAACTATGGGAGGCATAGCTTCCAATGGAACATTAAGCACTTTCTTGAAAATATTTCTTAAGCATTTCAATAGCTGGTGTCAGAGGGGACTCAAGAAAATTCAGAAACATTATCTGCTGCTTTTGACACGGTTGATCACCCCCTATTCCTTGATACGCTGTCCTCACTGTCATTCCAGGGTTCTGTTCTGTCCTGGTTTTCTTCCTATCTCTCCCATCGCACTTTCAGAGTATGCAGTGTGGGATCATCCTCCACTGCAATCCCACTATTAATCAGTGTGCCTCAAGGCTCTGTCTTGGGACCACTCCTTGTCTCCATCTATTCCCATTCCCTTGGCGCACTGATTGTCTCCCATGGCTTTCAGTATCACCTCTATGCTGATGACGCCCAGATCTACCTTTTCCTGGATATTTGTATAGGAATCCAGGCCTGAGTCTCAGCCTGCTTGTCCAACATTGCTGCCTGGATATTTAAAAACTGAATATGGCTAAGAACATAAGAATTGCTGCTGCTGGTTCAGACCAGTGCTCCATCGTGCCCAGCAGACCGCTCGTGCGGCGGCCCTCTGGTCAAAGACCAGCGCCCAACTGAGACTAGCCCTACCTGCGTACGTTCTGGTTCAGCAGGAACTTGTCTAATTTTGTCTTGAATCCCTGGAGGGTGTTTTCCCCTATGACAGTCTCCAGAAGAGTGTTCCAGTTTTCTACCACTCTCTGGGTGAAGAAGAACTTCCTTACATTCATACGGAATCTATCCCCTTTCAATTTTAGAGAGTGCCCTCTCTTTCTCCCTACCTTGGAGAAGGTAAACAACCTGTCTTTATCTACTAAGTCTATTCTCTTCATTATCTTGAATGTTTCGATCATGTCCCCTCTCAATCTCTTCTGTTCGAGGGAGAAGAGGCCCAGTTTCTTTAATCTTTCACTGTACAGCAACTCCTCCAGCCCCTTAACCATCTTAGTCGCTCTTCTCTGGACCCTTTCGAGTAGTACCGTGTCCCTCTTCATGTACGACGACCAGTGCTGGATGCAGTACTCCAGGTGAGAGCGCACCATGGCCCAGTACAGTGGCATGATAACCTTCTCCGATCTGTTCATGATCTCCTTCTTTATCATTCCTAGCATTCTGTTCGCCCTTTTCGCCACCGCCGCACATTGCATGTACGGCTTCATTGACTTATCGATCATAACTCCCAAGTCTCTTTCCTGGGAGGTTTCTCCAAGTACCGCCCCGGACATCCTGTATTCGTGCATGAGATTTTTGTTACCTACATGCATCACTTTACACTTAACCAAGTTGAACCTCATCTGCCATGTTGCCCATTCCTCGAGCCTGATTATGTCATGTTGCAGATCTTTGCAATCCCCCTGTGTCTTCACTACTCTGAATAACTTTGTATCGTCTGCAAATTTAATCATTTCACTCATCGTACCAATGTCCAGATCGTTTATAAAGATGTTGAAGAGCACGTGTCCAAGCACCGAGCCCTGCGGCACCCCACTGGCGATGCTCTTCTAGTCCGATTGAGTTCCTTATCTCTCCTCCTAAAGCCACCTACCCCCATGCTCCATTTCTGTGGACAGCACTCTCCTCCTCCCTATCTTGTCAGTTTGCACCCTTGGGGGTCATCTTTAACTCCTCTCACTCCTTTGCTCTGATCCAATAAACCACTAAAGTCTGTAACTTCCTTCTCTATAATATTACCAAAATTGGGCCTCTCCTTTCCAAGCACACTCCCAAAACCCTTATCTACATCCTCATCACCTCTTGCATAGATTACCACAACTTGCTTCTCTCAGATCTTCCACTTAGCCATCTCTCTCTCCTTCAATCCATTCAGATTTCTGCTCCGTGACTCTTATTTATTTTTAATCTATCCTCCCAAAGAGCCCAAAATTGGTTACAAGGCTACATACGCGGCATAAATCTGTAGATACATAATAAGGGCAGGTACATTTACACAAGATCAATACGTTATGAGCTGGTAATAATGCACAGTAGAATATGTACAGCAGTTGTACACAGCATCAGGGCAGTTTAAGACAAACTTAACAGTTTGTTAAGGAATTAGGTTATGTGGCAAGAGGCACATCCTGTAAGCAGTCAGCTGGCATCTCTCCTCCTCGCCGGCGTCTTGCAGCACACAGTTTGTGATACACTGTTATAAGGAAACCATTGAACTGCTTTAGCATATTACCAGGTATTCCTATGATGATAAGAAATTGTGGACTACCAGGTCAAAAACACTTCTCTTTGAACCAATAACCCTTAATCTATATCTCATTGTTCAAGATCATAAATCACATTGAATTCTTGTTGAAACTTGCGGTATAGAAGAAAGTGTAAGGTACTTGTTTTCCAGTAACCAACAAAAGTGAGGGTTCCTAATACAGTGTCCGTACTTTAGCCACTACAAAATCCAGATTGCGAGAACCTTAAACATTTGGAATAGGCTAATTAGTCAACTTAATTCTTTTTTTTTTTTTTAAATTCTTTATTCATTTTTAAAATCTTACAACAAGTGAATTACACATAATAAAACAATTTTCATATATCACTTGTATTTACATTCAAATATTCCTATATACTATAAAAAATACCCCCTTTTTTCCAATAATCTTATTCCATATGATAAATATTCCCACCCCACATATACATTACCCATGTGCTAAGATATATGATCATTAGAGTAATTTTTTTATCAACTTAATTCTTAAGGGAAACAAAGCAACGTTGATTTGTAAATGACAAATATTAGAAACGACAGTCATCTGTCAGTGGTTGTTTTGTTTAAATTTAGCTGTTAGATTGATTTTCATTGGCTGTAGACCTGGTGGAACAAGTGCAAGATGTTGTGTACCTTTTTCAGGCTGTTTGAAGAGCTGTATGAGGACCATGGTGACACATTGTCTCTGCAATATGGAGGTTCCCAGCTTGTACATCGAGTCAAAACCTATCGGAAGATTGCACCTTGGACCCAGCATTCCAAAGACATTATGCAGACTCTGTCTAGATATTACAGTAATGCTTTCTCAGGTAGGTTTCTTCTGACATATTGACAGTGGTGGCTGTGTTTGGCGCTACTACTCCGCCATTTCACATGGTCTCTTTCTGTGCAAGGTCTAGTTCTGTCCAAAGCAATTAATACTGTCACGGTGGTTATGAAGAACATGGCAACCAGTTAAATTATTTCCTAGTTCAGTCCACTTGACGTTTCACTCCTGTCCACCCTTTGCATTTTGCTTTCAGAGTATGATGTTTTGAGTCCTAAACAAACGTATTTCCAGTGCAATAGGGATGGTATGCTGAACCATAGGGTTATCCATCTGAACTCGCGAGCATACTACAGAAGATGTCAATCACAACTTTTCAACTCCTCCTCCTCCTGCCCCTTCCAAGAGGCCCTTGACCAAGGCTTAGCAGTGGCATCCCTTAAAGTTCACATAGGAGGGCTTGCATGCTTCCGGGGCCAATCTCACTTCTCCTTTGTCCATAGACCTAATGACGGCCTTCTGTAACTTGAGTAGATGGTGACCAGAGCTATTTTGAAACTGAGGCATTCTGCTCATTTTTTGCATTGTAGAAGGCCAAAGTAGAAGAGGTATAGTTGATTCTGAAAGCTCATCATGTAGATGCCCCTCCCATGGGAATGCCTCCAAGCACATATTGGCGTAGCAGCCCCTTTAGTAAATGAACAATTATACCTACATTGGGGGAGCAGTTTCACTTTTGAAAAGACATTTACCGGTAGTTGTTAAAGCATTCTGTTATGTTTATAGGATGCATTATTTTGTTGGGTTGTCTGCTCTTGTGAAGATGTATTGTTATTTTACTCTGGATTTGTATGTGAACTCTGCAATCCGCTTAGGTCAGACATGGGCAACTCCGGTCCTCGAAGGCTGGAATCCAATTGGGTTTTCAGGATTTCCCCAATGAATGTGCATTGAAAGCAGTGCATGCAAATAGATCTCATGCATATTCATTGGGGAAATCCTGAAAACCCGATTGGATTCCGGCCTTCGAGAACCGGAGTTCACCATGTCTGGCTTAGGTTATAAGTAGAATAGAAATTTCTAAAATAAATCTCCTTGATCTCATCTTTTCCACTACTTCAAGCCTGCACAACTCTGGTCCTCGAGGGCTGAATCTAGTCCGGTTTTCGGGATTTCCCCAATGAATATGCATTGAAAGCAATGCATGCAAATAGATCTCATGCATAATTCATTGGGGAAAACCTGGCCTGGCGAGGGCCGAAGTTATGCAGGTCTGCAGTACTTGATACTTTGCATCAATTATTTTTCTCTTCCTCCTATTGTCTCTCTTAGATCATCTACTTTTACTGTTCACTTATAACACTCTGATACTGCTTCATCTACAGTTACTGGAAGTATTCCACACAGGGATCTCAAATCCTTGACCCTCTCAACTTAGTTTTGCCAAAACAAACCTAAATTTAGACCTTTCACACCTTCTGTCTCTCAGACCAGGCACCTAACTTTAGATGGACTATATAGAATTTGCCAGTTAGCGAATCTAGTAACTTCACCTCTTTCAAAGACTCAGAGGCAGAGAAATTGTAGCCTGCAGTTTCACCAAAACCATTATATCTCTATTATAGCCCTTCATAAAACTTTATCCCAGAATAACTGGCAATCACATTAACAAATGCAATGAAATCTGGTAACTGCACCCACTTGTCTTGCCAGTAATGTAACGGCTTGGTTATAATTAAATTTTCAATTACTGCAGCTTTGTTATTTACTGGAAGCAAATACTTTGTGTTTTGCAAATTCCCAGAAATATGTTACACTGGAGCGTGAGGTGATGAAATCCATATCAGATTTCTAGTGCAAAATCTATGAATTTATTTTGCTGCAGATCGCACATAGTGATTATCCAGTCATTTCTTTTATTGGGCCAAGTTAATTTACTGTCAGGCTGTTGACTTTCATATTCTTTTAGGCTAGAGTACTTGGCCATGAAGTCAGGCAGTTAGCTACTATCTCTAAAGGGGAATTAGCCGAAAGAAATAGTGGATTTACTATACGCTGTCTACAAATGATTGAAAATACTGCAGAATATTTATTATTTAATGATCATACAGTATGACACCTGTATAATAAGAGGAACTCCGGGTCCCTGTACTTTTCCGGATCAAGTATAATTAATTAAATTCAATTTTCTATACCATTTTCCCAGGGGAGCTCAGAACGGTTTACATGAATTTATTCAGGCATTTTTCCGTATCTACTGTACCTGGGGCAATGGGGGGATTAAGTGACTTGCCCAGGGTCACAAGGAGCACCCTGGGTTTGAACCAGGGTGTTGAGACTTTGTTATTGGTTAATCCTGATTTCTAATGTGGCACTTCCACTTTCCTTTCTGAGCAGCCATCAGGTGGTGATAGATCAGTGTTTTTCAACCTTTTTACACCCGTGGACCAGCAGAAATAAAAGAATTATTTTGTGCACTGGCAAAGTACTAGGACTAAAATTTAAAAAACCCGTTTCCGCCCCATCTCCGCGAGCTCGGTCCCCGCAAATCATCAGATCCCATCCGCACAAGCCTCAGTTATGATTTTATATTGAAAGTATTTTATTAAAGTATAAAAAGAAACAATATTCTGTACAATTGTCATTTTATAAATACAAATAATACAGAGCAAGGATCAACAAAACCCCTGTCTCCCCTCCCCTTCACATATATCCCCTCTACTATCAAGAAAACTGAACAAACCAAATTATTACAGAATGCTACACAGAAATATCATGCTAACAGAATACTGCAGTCACACATGACAGGAATAGTGTTAGGGGAATGCAACTAGGGCAACTGCGCCCTGGACAGAGAGCACCCTAAGCCAGCTGGAAACTAAAGAAGCACTGCCTGGGCTTTGGAGTCCCCAGTTATGTCTAACACCAACTCTAGCAGGATATATTTCAAATCGGATATATTCTAATCACAAAATAGAAATAAAATTATTTTGTCGTCTCTGGTTTCTGCTTTCATCTTCTTTTCACTCTCTTCCTTCCAGTGTCTGCCCTCTCCGTCTCTTCAATCTAGCATCTGTCCCTTCCATCCACTGTCTGCCCTCTCCCCCTTCCATATGATATCTGTCTTCTTTCTATGCCCCTCTCCCTTTTCCATCCAGCCTCTCTCCTTTTTACATGATTCATTCCAGCTTCACTGCTCTCTTCATTTTTATCTCTCCTACACCAGATTTAGCATCGTTGTCCCTCTCTGCTTATTTCTCTGCTGACTCCTTCCCATCATCAATTTATCTACTTTCTCATGCCTGTCTCTCCCTTTCCCTTCCTCTAATCTCCCTGCCAGCTGCTTCCTTCCTTTTTTCCTTCTCCCTTCCCTCCTCCTCCTGTCCAGCAGTAACTCTTTTCCCTTCCTCCCCTCCCAGCAGCATCTCTCTTTCTCCTTTGTCCAGAAGCTTCCCATACTCCTTTCCCTCCTCCCCTCCCAGCAGCATCTGTCCTTCTCTCTCTCCAGGTCCAGTAGCAGCTGTCCCTTTTTTCCCTTGCCCAGCATCTTCCCAGACTTCTTTCCCTCCTCTCCCAGCAGCATCTTTCCTTCTCCCTCTCCAGATCCAGTAGCAGCTGTCCCTTTTTTCCCTTGCCCAGCATCTTCCCAGACTCCTTTCCCTCCTCCTCTCCCAGCAGCATCTTTCCTTCTCCCTCTCCAGGTCCAGTAGCAGCTGTCCCTTTTTCTCTTACCCAGCAGCTTCCTAGACTCCTTTCCCTCCTCCGCTCCCAGCAGCGGCTGGAAAACCGAAAGCAGAGAGTGGGCATAAATGGGAAGTTCTCCGACTGGGAGAAAGTGACTAGTGGTGTACCACAGGGCTCGGTACTTGGGCCGATCCTTTTTAATATTTATATCAATGACCTGGAGGAAGGAACAACCAGTGAGATCATCAAGTTTGCAGATGATACAAAACTATGCCGGGCGATCAGATCGCAGGAGGATAGAGAGGAACTCCAGAGCGACTTGTGTCGGTTAGAAACATGGGCGGAGAAATGGCAGATGAAGTTCAATGTGGAGAAATGCAAGGTAATGCATTTAGGCAATAAGAATAAGGAATACGAGTATACAATGTCAGGTGCAACTCTGGGGAAGAGTGAACAAGAAAAGGACCTGGGTGTACTGATAGATAGGACCCTGAAGCCGTCGGCACAATGCGCGGCAGCGGCAAAGAAGGCAAATAGAATGTTGGGCATGATAAAGAAAGGAATCTCGAGTAGATCGGAGAAAGTTATAATGCCGCTTTATAGGGCAATGGTCAGACCACACTTGGAATACTGCGTCCAACATTGGTCTCCCTACCTAAAGAAGGATATAAAACTGCTGGAGAGGGTGCAGAGACGAGCAACAAAACTGGTGAAGGGTATGGAGAAACTGGAATACGAGGATAGACTTATAACACTAGGATTGTTCTCCCTAGAGAAAAGGAGACTGCGTGGGGATATGATCGAGACCTTCAAAATACTGAAAGGAATCGACAAAATAGAGCAGAGAAGATTATTTACATTGTCCAATTTGACACGGACTAGAGGACATGAAATGAAGCTAAGGGGGGACAGGTTCAGGACTAATGTCAGGAAGTTCTGCTTCACTCAGAGAGTGGTTGACGCCTGGAATGCCCTCCCAGAGGAGATTATTGCGGAATCGACCGTCCTAGGCTTCAAGAGCAAACTAGATGCATATCTCCTTAAGAGAGGCATATAAAGATATGATGGACTATAAATTACGCCAGGGTACACCTGGCAGGGCCTCCGCGTGCGCGGATCGCCGGACTTGATGGACCAAAGGTCTGATCCGGAGATGGCAGTTCTTATGTTCTTATGTTCTTATGTTCCCTTCTGGTCCAGTAGCAGCTGTCCCTTTTTTATTTTTTTTACCATGCCCAGCAGCTTCCCAGCTTCCAACAGTGGCTTTCTCCCCTCCCAGTAGCTCTCCTTACTTCCCAGCGCAGCGATTCAGGAAGGCAGCCTCAGGTCCTTTGTTGGGTCGTGCTGCCTCTGAGGAAAGAGGAAGTTGCTTCATCAGAGATGGCTGCGACTCAGCAAAAGCCCCAAGGCTGCCTTCCTGAATCGCTGCGCTGGTAAGTAAGGAGAGCTGCAGAGAGGGGAGAAAGCCACTGTCGGAGGCTCCCCATGATCTCTCCTGCCCAGCACGGACCAGCTGAAAATATCTCGTCGATTTTGCCAGCTCTGCGTGGACCGGCAGGAAACTGATGTTAATCAATCTCGCCAGCCCTGCGCGGACCGGCAGAAATTTCCTGTGGACCAGCACCGGTCCACGGACTGGCGGGTTGAAGAACGTCTATTATGCATAGACGTATAATAGAGAATTGCGCTCGGCGGTGTCCAGTGAATTTAAGTGCGTCTGTATAATTAGACATCCTTTATAGAATCGCCTATTAGGCGTCGCATAGACGTTCTGACAATATCTATAATGTTATGGCTTTTTAGCGTTATTACGTCATTAGAATGGCAATTTTATGATGTTTTTTACATTAAAATTATATGCAGTAAAATGGCACCACTGTTATATTTTATTTATTTATCTTTTAATTATTTATATACCAGTTATATCCTAAGTGGTATTTACATTTGGCTACTTTATCATATTTCCCTTCTGTCCCTGTGGGCTCATACTCTTTTCTAGTGTACCTGGAGCAATGAGGGTATTAAGTGACTTGCCCAGGGTCACAAGGAGCAGTGAGGGATTTGAAACCACAACCTAAGAGTGCTAAGACTGTAGCTCTAACCACTGCACCACACACTCAGCCATTAAACCAAATGTCAATTTAAAAGCCAAGCTTATATCCTCTTGATTCACAAGCAGTCATTTCTCTAGGATAAATTACATTATATTAGTAATTTCTATTCCGCCATTACCTTGCGGTTCAAGGCAGATTACATTCAAACTAAAAACAAGAATTACATTCAAATTAAAAGGAATAGAATATAAATATCAAACATGTACACTTCTCCCTCCGTATTTGTGGTTTCTGCACTCCCGGTTTCGCTTAGTCGCCTTGGGCCACTACAATTTGTTTCCTCACCCACTGAATATTCACATGCAAAATCTGAGTTACGTCACAGAGAGCAATTAAAGTAAAAACAGTGCCTTTTGGAGGGCTCACCTGACAGAAACACCTGTGTGATGGCAAATCTACGAAGCTCTGAGGAGAGCAGCCCCACACAATCCACAGGGCAACAAAACAACCCGGAAGACAGTGCAGGAAATGCAAGTGCTGAGCGCTTTGAAATCTGACGCGGCCTTCACGCAGGACGCCGCCCCCTCTCATTGCGACACGGAGAAGAAGCAGAGCCTGCACGAAGCCCAGCCAGCCCAACAAGCGAGATCGAGAGAGAGAGAGCTGCTCACGTATGCAGCATCTAGCACAGTCCCAGGTACCTTCAGCTGCAGAGTCTCTAGTTATTTTCAGTTCCAATAGCAAAAACGCTGGCTGTTTTTCCATATTCACGGCTATGTTCCACCCATATCCACCGCGAATACAGAGGGAGAAGTGTACCTTCAACATTTGTCCAGATCCTCTGCTATTTTCCAAAAAAACTCCTTTGGCCCCTGTGTTCCTCAATCAAAGCACATGAAAAATGTTTATATATTTCATACTAAACCTTCTGTTTTTTGGTGTAAAAGGCACTCCAGTTTGATATTAAGGTAAAAAGATATTTAAAAATGCATTGCTCAAGCAAAGCACATGAAGAAATATATTGCATACTAAACCGCATTCCCAAAGTTTAAGAAAATAAAAAGAGAAGCCCTACTCACAATAGCTGTGGTTCAGAGCAAGTGGACATGTCTGATGCACAATCTTGACATCATTGTGACATCATCAAAATGCACCTAGACCTATTGCTTTGAGGTGCAAGGTAATGGTGGAATAGAAATCCCTAATGTAATGTAATGTAATAGATCTTCTACTGTTTATAAGCTGTCTCTTACATTGTTTAAAGATGATCAGTCTTCCGGTCTTGCTCTTTTTTTATTTACTACTTTATGGATTGAATTGCCCATCAATCTACAGTCATGCACTACCCATCAAATCTTTCAAAAAAGATTTAAGACTTTCTTGTTTTCTCAGATTAGTGTTTTGTTTTGGGGGGGTTTAAATTAATATACTGTGCAGTCTTACGAGCCCTCTTTTGTAGGGAAGATGTAGTATATAAAATGAAGAATTGGATTAGATTAAGTACTATGTGCTCTTCTGGTCACTGCATCTCAAAAAGATTATAATGGAAATGGTATAAAGAAGGGCAACCAAAATAATTAAGGAATGAAATGTCTGTCATATGAGGAAATGCTAAAGAGGTTAGGGCTCTTCAACTGGGAGAAGAAACAACTGAGGGGAGAATAGTTAAGCTCTGGAACGCGTTGCCAGAGGATGTGGTAAGAGTGGATAGCGTAGCTGGTTTTAAGAAAGGTTTGGACAAGTTCCTGGAGGAAAAGTCCATAGTCTGTTATTGAGAAAGACATGGGGGAAGTCACTGCTTACCCTGTATTGGTAGCATGGAATATTGCTACACCTTGGGTTTTGGCCAGGTACTAGTGACCTGGATTGGCCACCGTGAGAACGAGCTACTGGGCTTGATGGACCATTGGTCTGACCCAGTAAGGCTTTTCTTATGTTCTTATATTATAAAGGTTCATAAAATCCTAAATGGTGTGGAATGAGTAAATGTGAATTGGTTGTTTATCAAAAAGTACAAAGATTATATAGTAGCCTATTTAAAACAAGAGAAAATATTTTTACACTTAATTTATATTTAACTCTAGAACTGACTGCTGGAGCAAGTGGTAAAAGCAGTTATTGTAGCTGGGTTTAGAAACAGTTTGGACAAATTGCCATTATTAAGGCAGAACATAAGAGCAGCCTTACTGGGTCAGACCAATGGTCCATCAAGCCCAGTAGCCCGCTCTCACGGTGGCCAATCCAGGTCCTGAGCACTTGGCCAAAACCCAAGGAGTAGCAACATTCCATGCTACCAATCCAAGGCAAGCAGTGGCTTCCCCCATATCTGAGGAAGCCACCACTTATCCTTTAGGCTAAGTAGCGTGGAATTATGCTACATTTTGGAATTCTGACTAAGTACATGGATCAATTTGTAGATTATCCAACCCACACTTAAATGTATATAGACCAGGGGTCTCAAAGTCCCTCCTTGAGGGCCGCAATCCAGTCGGGTTTTCAGGATTTCCCCAATGAATATGCATTGAAAGCAGTGCATGCACATAGATCTCAGGAATATTCATTGCAGAAATGCTGAAAACCCGACTGGATTGCGGCCCTCAAGGAGGGACTTTGAGATCCCTGATATAGACTAACACAATGGGGTTTTTTTTGGATAGTTTATGAATACCTAAATTTAACAATTTTACTTTTGTACATAAGGTGCTTTAAATTATTAAAAATTAATATTTTAATTCATTTATTTTAAACATATAAACCTAATTAAAAAATAGAACTCATCCCTATAATTGATAATGAGGTTGAAGTATCATAAATATGCCTAATTCTCAGTAAAGAGAATCTTATAACTTAGATGTTATTTCAATTCTTCATTCTGAATGCATGTGGTGTAATCTACTTCAAAATCTTCTTCCTACCCTAAAGTTTTTGTTAATTTATTAATCAAAATAAAAAATATAGCTAACTAAATCAATGGGGAGTACAGTTTTTCTTTCAATTATATATCATTCAAAAATATATACTTAATACAAGAGCAACAACACTTATCTTGATGGTTTATGGTCCCCCAACGTTGGCTCTGGCTGAGAAGCCTTCAAGATAAGTGTTGTTGCTCTTGTATTAAGTATATATTTTTGAATGATATATAATTGAAAGAAAAACTGTACTCCCCATTGATTTAGTTAGCTATATTTTTTATTTTGATTAATAAATTAACAAAAACTTTAGGGTAGGAAGAAGATTTTGAAGTAGATTACACCACATGCATTCAGAATGAAGAACTGAAATAACATCTAAGTTATAAGATTCTCTTTACTGAGAATTAGGCATATTTATGATACTTCAACCTCATTATCAATTATAGGGATGAGTTCTATTTTTTAATTAGGTTTATATGTTTAAAATAAATGAATTAAAATATTAATTTTTAATAATGTAAAGCACCTTATGTGCAAAAGTAAAATTGTTAAATTTAGGTATTCATAAACTATCCAAAAAAAACCACATTTTGGAAATCTGCCAGATACTTGTGGCCACTGTTGGAAACAGGATACTGAGGTAGATTGAACCTTAGTCTGACCCAGGACGGCAACTTATTTACCAGCTAATAATTCTAAAAAGGAAAAAGTAGGAAGTTGGACCTTAGAAGCCAATTTTGAGCAGAATCGGCTAGCTGAGAAGCTTCCTAATTCAGATCCCTTGGTGGGTGGAGGGGTGAAAATTGGACTCTGCTGAGCAGCTAGTTGTAGCGTTGTTGCTAGATTTGGGCAACCCTGGAGATGTCCCTAGCACCAGAGGAAAAGTAAACCAGCAAACCGGAGGTCTAGAACCCATCTAATGTTTTTATATTTGCCTTTTATTCTTATAGCTTCATTACTCTGATCTAAGGGGTTGATGGTTTGAGGAAATTAGATGCTTTATTTATATTGTCTTTTTAGGTGGATTCCACTCGGTGACCAAAAACACAGAAATAAATATCCTGGCCGCAGTGGTCAGTGATTTTTTGCCCACTGGTGGCATTATGCCCGGATATTTCATGTGAATAGTTATTTGTGGGCAGCTCTCCCGTATATGGTTAAGTGTGATATTCAGCATGTCCCCACCTAAGTGACACCGGAAGAAGATAGGACTTTGTTTTATGTGCTCCAACTCCACCCACAGAATAGCCGGCCAGTGCTGATTTTCAGTGGCCAACCTGGTTCAGTCCCTCAAGGTTTCCTAGCCCCAGTCTTTTTTCTCTCAGTACTCGCAATAACCATCCCCTTCACTGAGCCCAGCAACTGTTTCAGTCCTTCTTCTCCAAACTCCAGAAAAGGTATTAGCTCCCTTGTTTCCCGAATACCATCAACAATGTCAGCTCCCCCTTCTCCAAGCCCCCAGCAAAACATCAGCCTCTCCTCTTCCAAGCAACAGCCCCCTGTCAATTCTAGCTCTCCCCCTCTTCCTCCTCCCTCAGCCCTAGTCTCCCTCTCCTACCTGGCTTGTGCCTTTGCTCCTGCAGCTCTGTGCTTCTTCGCCAGCATCGTAACAGGATTGCAAATGCAAGAACTGCTATTTCTGTTTCTCGTGAGAATACAGGATGTTCCTGTTCTGATGTTTTAAAGCTCTCTTAAGAATTGGCGAACAAGACGAGCTCTCATTACCGAAAAGTGTCACTTTCATGACGGTGGTCCTTTTCAGTTATCTGGCTATGACTGCAGCTGGCTCATATCCCCCCACAGGGGAGAATGAGTGCAGAGGATTTTTGCTTATAGCTCAGACCCCCAATTTCCCCATATCTTTTCCTTTTGATATTCATATAACTTCCCTAGTTTTATGCAGGTTCTACCATCTTGCAAGTAAGATCAGGGTTGCTGTTCTTGTACTGTATATGAATTTTACTTTATAATGAAAAAGTGCCTGCCTTAGACTCCTTAATCACACATACAATAAAGAAGTGTCACTGCAATTCAGGAAGGTCAATTTCCTCTCACTAAAACTCTTAAGATTCATAATCTCATTAATTACCTTAAAGATATACCACTTAAAAGGAGAACGGAAGAAGAACTCACAGGGTTATGTTATTACAAGACTGACACACTTCACACCTTACAGAGTGAAGGAAGGAGAGATTGGAGCTGTACAATATGAAGCCCTATTAATAGTGATCAGGCATCTAGGTCCATTAACATAAGGAATAAGAGGGAAGCATTCATTAAGGAAGGTAGGGTCACCTAAATGGAGAATGGAAGAAGAACTTGCGAGGCTGCTGAGTTTTGTTCACACAATTTTGGAAGGAGATGTAGAAAACCTGAAAATGGGTATTTATTGTTTCTAGTTTGAAATGTGTTTGAGCAGATATGGTGCAAGCTAGAAAAGAAATGATCATGCAGCCAAAAATGTACATGGTCACACCCTGACCAGACATCAGATTTGAATAGCTTTTCTGTGTCAAATTAACCCTGCAAAGCCTGGCCAAACACATTTTTCTATTCCATTGTTCTGACTGGCAGAAATGTGGTCGACTTTGAAAGCCACCATACAGGAAGCAACAAACCGCTATGTTAAATCAGTAAGTAAACGGAGTAGGAACAATAAGCCACAGTGGTTCTCTGCGGAGATCTCGGACCTAATCAAGGAGAAGAAAAAAGCATTTATCTCTTACAAACAATCAAGGAAACAGGACTCTAGAGTAGACTATCTGGCTAAGTCAAAAGCCATCAAAACAGCATTTAGGGAGGCCAAATTCCGCATGGAAGAGTCTCTAGCAAAGAACATCCAGAAAGGAGATAAATCCTTCTTCAGGTATATCAGTGACAGAAATAAGAACTCAGGCGGGATAGTACGTCTCAGAAAACCGGACGGAGACTATGTAGAAACAGACTCGGAAAAAGCCCAACTGTTAAATGAATACTTCTGCTCAGTCTTCACCCACGAGGCGCCGGGACTCGGCCTTCAGCTACAGACAAGTGTTGAATCAGTTGTCCCATTTAGTAATTTTGAGTTTACACCCAGCAGTGTCTACTGCTATCAAAGCTCAAGGTTAACAAGGCAATGGGGCCTGACAACCTATACCCCAGGGTGCTCAGGGAGTTGTGTGATGTCTTGGTGGAACCGCTATCCGTGCTCTTCAATCTCTCCCTTAGAACAGGTAACGTCCCGTTGGACTGGAAGACGGCTAACGTCATTCCACTCCACAAGAAAGGCTCCAAGACGGAGACAGCAAACTACAGACCAGTGAGTCTCACATCAATAGTGAACAAACTAATGGAAGCTCTAATCAAACGCCAATTGGATACGATCATGAACGAGGAGAATCTACGGGATCCCCGTCAACATGGATTTACTAAGGGGAGATCCTGCCAATCCAAACCTGATCAGCTTCTTTGACTGGTTGACGAAGCTGGATTTGGGGAGTCCCTGGACATTTTTTACCTGGACTTCAGCAAAGCATTTGATAGCGTACCACACCGCAGGTTGCTGAGCAAAATGAGTTCTATAGGATTGGGCGACACATTGACGAAATGGATTGGGTACTGGCTTGGAGGTAGGCTTCAGAGAGTGATGGTGAACGGCACCCCCTCCGAAATGATGGAGGTAATCAGTGGAGTGCCGCAGGGCTCCGTCCTGGGCCCGATCCTGCTCAACATCTATATAAGAGACTTGGCAGAAGGGCTCCGAGGTAAAATAACATTATTTGCCGATGATGCCAAACTAAGCAATGTTGTGGGCAAAAGCACAACAGACGAAAATTCGATGCCTGACAACATGATGCACGACATACTTCTACTGGAGCGCTGGTCTAGGTCCTGGCAACTCAGCTTCAATGCCAAAAAAAGCAAAGTCATGCACCTGGGCAGCCAAAATCCATGCAAGACTTACACCCTTAATGGCGAGATCCCAGCAAGAACAGTAGCAGAACGAGACTTGGGGGTGATCGTCAGTGAGGACATGAAGACTGCCAATCAAGTGGAGCAAGCTTCCTCCAAAGCGAGGCAGATCATAGGTTGCATACGCAGGAGTTTCGTCAGGCGTAAACCTGAAGTCATTATGCCATTGTATAGATCCATGGTGAGACCACACCTGGAGTACTGTGTAATTCTGGAGGCCGCATTACCATAAAGATGTGCTAAGACTAGAGTCGGTCCAGAGAATGGCCACCCGGATGGTCTCGGGACTCAAGGATCTCCCGTATGAGGAGCGGCTGGGGAAGTTGCAGCTGTACTCACTCGAGGAATGCAGAGAAAGGAGAGACATGATCGAGACGTTCAAGTATCTCACGGGCCACATCGAGGTGGAAGAGGATATCTTCCTTTTCAAGGGTCCTACGGCAACAAGGGGGCATCCGTGGAAAATCAGGGGTGGGAAACTGCACGGTGACACCAGGAAATTCTTTTTCACTGAAAGGGTGGTTGATCGCTGGAATAGTCTTCCACTTCAGGTCATTGAGGCCAGCAGCGTGCCTGATTTTAAGGCCAAATGGGATAGACATGTGGGATCTATTCACAGAGATAGGTAGGGGAGGGTCATTGGGGTGGGCAGACTAGATGGGCCGTGGCCCTTATCTGCCATCTATTTCTATGTTTCTAAGTATTCATTAGGTTATTAAATCCAAAATGTTTGATAGCAAAGTAGCTTCATCCTGGCCTATCTGAAAAAGGAGCCACAATGGACAGAAGTAAGAGGGAAAGGTAGGTCTGAAGGGCCTAAAGGAGTGGGAGGGGATTGGCTGGGACCTGGTCTAGGGCTTACTGGCTTCAGGAGATCGGACTAGGTGAGGGAACCTGCTTGAACTTATGCGGGTTATGGTTGAATATCGGCTGAGGTTTCCATAAGCTCCAGTGACTTCAACATGCTGAATCAGCCCCAGATACTCAATGCTAGCCTGGACATTGCCTGGCATTGAATAACGGGGATTAATTCTGCCTGCAGTGGTCCATGTTTTACAGAACGTTACATAGTAGCATAGTAGATGATGGCAGATAAAGATCCGAATGATCCATCCAGTCTGCTCAACCTGATTTAATCTAAAAATTTGTTGGGTTGTTTTTTTTCTTTTTCTTCTTAGCTATTTCTGGGCAAGAATCCAAAGCTCTTTCCGGTACTGTTCTTAGGTTCCAACTACTGAAGTCTCTCTGTCAAAGCTCACTCCAGTCCATCTACACCCTCCCAGCCATTGAAGCCCTCCCCAGCCCATCCTCCACCAAACGGCCATATACAGACACAGACCATGCAAGTCTGCCCAGTACTGGCCTTAGTTCAATATTTAATATTATTTTCTGATTCTAAACCCTCTGTGTTCATCCCACGCTTCTTTGAAATCAGCCACAGTTTTACTCTCCACCACCTCTCTCGGGAGCGCATTCCAAGCATCCATCACCCTCTCCGTAAAGTAGAATTTCCTAACATTGCCCCTGAATCTACCACCCCTCAACCTCAAATTATGTCCTCTGGTTTTACCATTTTCCTTTCTCTGGAAAAGATTTTGTTCTACGTTAATACCCTTCAAGTATTTGAACGTCTGAATCATATCTCCCCTGTCCTTCCTGTCCTCTTAAGGTATAGAAACATAGAAATAGACGGCAGATAAGGACCACGGCCCATCTAGTCTGCCCACCCTAATGACCCTCCCCTACCTTTGCCTTGTGAATAGATCCCATGTGTCGATCCCATTTGGCCTTAAAGTCAGGCACGCTGATGGCCTCAATCACCTGCAGTGGAAGACCATTCCAGCGATCAACCACCCTTTCAGTGAAAAAGAATTTCCTGGTATCACCTCGTAGTTTCCCGCCCCTGATTTTCCACGGATGCCCTCTTGTTGCCGCAGGTCCCTTGAAAAAGAAGATGTCTTCCTCTGCCTCGACGCGGCCCGTGAGATACTTGAACGTCTCGATTATGTCTCCCCTCTCTCTGCGCTCCTCGAGCGAGTATAGCTGTAATTTGTCTAACCGTTCTTCGTACGGGAGATCCTTGAGGCCATCCGGGTGGCCATTCTCTGAACCGACTCCAGTCTCAGCACATCCTTGTAATAATGCGGCCTCCAGAATTGCACACAGTATTCCAGGTGGGGCCTCACCATAGATCTATACAATGGCATAATGACTTCCGGCTTACGGCTGACGAAACCCCTGCGTATGCAACCTATGATCTGTCTTGCCTTGGATGAAGCCTGCTCCACCTGACTGGCAGCCTTCATGTCCTCACTGACGATCACCCCCAAGTCTCGTTCTGTTTCCGTTCATGTTAGGATCTCACCATTAAGGGTATAAGTCTTGCATGGATTTTGGCTGCCTAGGTGCATAACTTTGCATTTTTTGGCATTGAAGCTGAGTTGCCAGGTCCTAGACCAGCGCTCTAGTAGGAATAGGTCGTGCATCATGTTGTCGGGCATTGAATCTTCGTCCGTTTTGCATTTGCCCACTACATTACTTATTTTGGCGTCATCGGTGAATAATGTTATTTTACCGCGAAGCCCTTCTGCCAAGTCTCTTATAAAGATATTGAATAGGATCGGACCCAAGACCGAGCCCTGTGGCACTCCACTGATCACTTCTGTCATTTCGGAGGGGGTGCCGTTCACCACTACCCTTTGAAGCCTACCTCCAAGCCAGTTCCCAACCCATTTCGACAGTGTCACCTAATCCTATAGAACTCATCTTGCTCAGCAACCTGCGGTGTGGTACGCTATCGAATGCTTTGCTAAAGTCAAGGTACACGATGTCCAGGGACTCCCCAACATCCAGCTTCCCTGTTACCCAATCAAAGAAGCTGATCAGGTTGGATTGGCAGGATCTCCCCTTAGTAAATCCATGTTGACGGGGATCCCGTAGATTCTCCTCATCCAGGATCTTATCCAATTGGCGTTTGATTAGGGTTTCCATTAGTTTGCTCACTATCGATGTTAGACTCACTGGTCTGTAGTTTGCTGTCTCCATCTTTGAGCCTTTCTTGTGGAGTGGAATGACGTTAGCCGTCCTCCAGTCCAACATACATACATATTTGACACCTTTGTTCACTTCAGTCATATGTTCACACAGGAAACATCAGACATTTCACATGTAATGCCAAAAGAATGACTATTTAAATCTGGCTTTATAAAACATCAGAGTTCCTTTCTGGTCAGTGTGTAAGAGTGTGTGATCACTCCTTTCCAGTTTGCGCTGTAGCTGCTTAAACATAATTTAAACTAATCTAATCTAATCTTTGGTTTATATACTGGGTTGTCTCCCAGTGGAGCTCAACTCGGTTCACAGAGTACATAGCAGAAAACATAGGAGAAGGAAGAACTACATAAGTAAAGCATAAGAAAAATAACTATAATATTATCATTTCGTTGAGGCTGTATTTAAAACCATTTAAAAATTGCAAGAACAACAAAGTTCATTGCTGGTCATAATAACATAACTAGGGATATCTAGGATGTACAAAAAAAATACAGTCTGTTTTAGCTGAAATAGATTAATTTTCTAAATGTCTGAAAAATCTCCTAAGGTGTTTCACAGCCGAGCTGCCTGAGAAGAAAATGTTTAGCTCTTTCCACATCAGAAATGTTATTTCAATTGCTTTCTCAAACATACATTATTATTACCAGTCGGAGAAACCAGTAGATCAGTCAAATATTATGCAGCTTGACTTTATATGATCTAAAATCTAATATAATAAAATGATAGGCCGCGCATGCGCACTAAAAAAATGTGTTCCCTGATCCGTCGCGGAAAAACGACTGCGCATGCGCGCCCCTGGCTCTCACTGTGCACTATGCTCAAGCTGCCGCCACGGCTCCTCTCTCAAACCGCAGCAGGATCGAGAGAGGAGCTGCGGCGGGGGCTTTCAGGACATAATATGATTACCATGTTTCTTTAGGCAGCCCCGGTTGTTTACTTGGATTCAATGTCAGCATTAGGGTTCGCCGGTCGCCAGCTGTGAGAGCCGGGTGAGGAAGGCCGCCGCAGCCTCGCGGCTAGGTAGGGGGACAACAATGGCGCTTATGCTCAAGCCGCCGCCATGACTCCTCTCTCGAACCGCACCAGGATCGAGAGAGGAGCTGCGGCGGGGGCTTGAGCATAAGCGCCATTGTTGTCCCCCTACCTAGCCGCGAGCCTGCGGCGGCCTTCCTCACCCGGCTCTCATGGCTGGCGCCCAGCGAACCCTAATGCTGACATTGAATCCAAGTAAACAACCGGGGCTGCCTAAAGAAACAAAGTTTCACGGTGCTTGGCCCGCCAAACAATTCCTGCCATTGCCGAAATTTGCCCCACCGTTCCTTCCCTTCCTCCATCATGTACAGTTCAGCTCCGCCTATGTTAAAAGGAGCTGCTTTGAAATTGGAGCCCTGCCGCCACCGTAACACGTTCCCTCTGCTGCGGTCCCATATGTCAGAGAAGGGGCGGGACCAAGGCAGAGGGGAAAGTGCTACGGCAGTGGCAGGCCTCCGATTTCGACACGGCTCCTTTTAACATTGGTGGATTCACTGCACCTGATGGAGGGAGGGAAGGAAAGGTGGTTGTGCGCTGTTGAGCCCCTCTTTGCCCTCAGACCCTCTCCTAACTGCTCCCTCCTGTCTCAGACCACTGGGGGGAGGTGTCTGTCTTCAGCTGCAGGGATGGAGGGAGGGAAGAAGAAAGAAGGGGCCCTGGCAAGCCAGTTATCAAAAGCCAACCATAGCCTGGGACCCCTACATGATATGAATAATGACCAGACAACAAAAGGTAAGAAAAATAATTTTATTTTTGTTTTGTGATTACAATATGTCAGATTTGAAATGTGTCTTGAGGGAGACTGCCGCCGCGGCTTTGGACAGAGGGGTACCATTTTCGTGGGAGCTGGCCTTCGGAGAGGCTTGGGACGCGGGGACGGATGCGGGAGGGGCTGCCGCTGCGAAGGGCTTTGGTGGGGGAGCCAGCCAGACCGCGAGTGTGGGGGACATTTTAAGCGCGGATTGGTCAAGGAGCCGCCGCTGCCGAGGCTTTGAAATTGCTCTCCCACCGTCACTCCCTCCCGCCCCGGCTCTGCCTCTGCCCCTGCCCAAGTTCAAAAGCAGGAGAGGCGGTCATCTAGCACCCGTTAATCTAACGGGCTTAAACACTAGAATAATATAATAAATATAATAGTACAGATCTAGGAAACAGACATCACATTATCAAGTATCGAGAAAACTGGCCCAATCGGTACTCTTTTTTTTAAGATTCATCAATCTTCATCCAAAAACACATGAAACAAACTCACCGACCATACGTCCCGTTTTGAACGGGACCGTCCCATTTTCAGACTCCCTGTCCCGTTGTCCCCACACACAGCTTCGGGACGCCAAAATGTCCCATTTTCAGGGACAGCATCCTGAAGCTGTGCTCGGGGACAACAGGACAGGCAATCACTTCCTGTCCCTACCTGCCGCGCAAAAAAAAAAAAAGCCTCCCTCCTTCCTTTCCCCTGGTCCACTGCTATCTTACCTCCCTGCTGCTGCTGCTGCTGCTAATCGCCGACACGAAGTCTTCTTTCCGACGTCAATTCTGACGTTGGAGAGGATGTTCTGGATGATTAGCAGCAGCAGGGAGGTAAGATAGCAGCAGACCGGGGGAAAGGAAGGAGGGAGGCTTTTTTTTTTTGCGCAGCAGGGAGGGAAGGAGGTAGGCAGGCAAGCAGGCTGGCTTTGGCCAGGGAGGGAGGTAGACAGGCAGGTTGGCTTCAGGGGTGGGGGTGGGACAAAGTCTAGAAGGCAGTGAGAGAGACGTAGGAAGGAGGCACTGGGGCACAAAGGACATAGGAAAGAAGGAGGGAGGGAATAGAAAGGGACAATTGTTGGGTCTGAATGCAGAAAGAAAGAAATGAAAGAAAGGATGCACAGTCAGAGGGAAACACAACCAGGGACTCATGAAATCACCAGACAGCAAAGGTAGGAAAAATGATTTCATTTTCAATTTAGTGATCAAAATGTGTCCGTTTTGAGAATTTATATCTGCTGTCTATATTTTGCACTAAATTTGTCGATTTTTCTATAGTTACTGAGGTGACATTGCATATTTTAAAGTCATCTGCCTTGACATCTTTGAAAACCCCCAAATATAAATGATAAATTAACATTTTCTCTGCATATAGTGAGCTTTGTAGTTGTTTAAAATTTTATGGTTACCATTATGAATTAATAAGATATTATGTGTACATGAAAAATGAATGGAAGAAATTGAGGGTGGAGCTAGGGCAGGACTAACAATTAATAGATGTTCCCTTTTGATTAAAAAAATAAATGGTCACGTTAACCATGCATGATCTTCCAAACTAGGTGATGCCTCCCTTATTAAGGAACCTCCATTCCTGGTCTCTATTAATATCACTTTATACTGTGCAACTCCACTCTCTTCTTCCTTCACTCTGGAAGGTGTGGTGTGTGTCTGTGTTATTATAACAAACTGAAATCATTCTCCCTTTGCCAGTAATGCTAAATAAATATATTAACCAATGCATAACTGTTTTCTAGATGCTGACAGACAAGACTCCATTAATCTTTTTTTGGGTGTGTTCCTGCCAGCTGAGGGTAAACCTCACCTCTGGGAGCTTCCCACTGACTTTTACTTGCATCACAAAAACACAATGAAGCTGGTGCAAAGCAAAAGAAGGTATTTTCCTATGCATCCCTCTTCCTTATGCTGTTCCTCTATAGTTTTCAGAAGATATTTGATAAAGAATCTCATGTAGCTACTGTTCTCCCTAAGCTGTGTGGGAGTCCTTCATCTTCAGTGCTGCCAGTGGGAGGTGCTGTTTCACTATCACATTTTCAGTAGTGAGGGACAGACAAGCTCTGTTGGACTCCAGGGCAACCATGCCGTTGGAGGACTCCAGCACAGCTTAGAGCAGTGGTTTCAAACTCTCGGCCTGCCAGGTCCTATTTTGAGGCCCTCGGTATGTTTATCATAGTAACATAGTAACATAGTAGATGACGGCAGATAAAGACCCGAATGGTCCATCCAGTCTGCCCAACCTGATTCAATTTAAAATTTTTTTTTTTTTTTTTTTTTTCTTCTTAGCTATTTCTGGGCAAGAATCCAAAGCTTTACCCGGTACTATGCTTGGGTTCCAACTGCCGAAATCTCTGTTAAGACTTACTCCAGCCCATCTACACCCTCCCAGCCATTGAAGCCCTCCCCTGCCCATCCTCCTCCAAACGGCCATACATAGACGCAGACCGTACAAGTCTGCCCAGTAACTGGCCTAGTTCAATCTTTAATATTATTTTCTGATTCTAAATCTTCTGTGTTCATCCCACGCTTCTTTGAACTCAGTCACAGTTTTACTCTCCACCACCTCTCTCGGGAGCGCATTCCAGGCATCCACCACCCTCTCCGTAAAGTAGAATTTCCTAACATTGCCCCTAAATCTACCACCCCTCAACCTCAAATTATGTCCTCTGGTTTTACCATTTTCCTTTCTCTGGAAAAGATTTTGTTCTACGTTAATACCCTTTAAGTATTTGAACGTCTGAATCATATCTCCCCTGTCTCTCCTTTCCTCTAGGGTATACATATTCAGGGCTTCCAGTCTCTCCTCATATGTCTTCTGGTGCAAGCCTCCTATCATTTTCGTCGCCCTCCTCTGGACCGCCTCAAGTCTTCTTACGTCTTTCGCCAGATACGGTCTCCAAAACTGAACACAGTACTCCAAGTGGGGCCTCACCAATGACCTGTACAGGGGCATCAACACCTTCTTCCTTCTACTGACTACGCCTCTCTTTATACAGCCCAGCATCCTTCTGGCAGCAGCCACTGCCTTGTCACACTGTTTTTTCGCCTTTAGATCTTCGGACACTATCACCCCAAGGTCCCTCTCCCCGTCCGTGCATATCAGCTTCTCTCCTCCCAGCATATACGGTTCCTTCCTATTATTAATCCCCAAATGCATTACTCTGCATTTCTTTGCATTGAATTTTAGTTGCCAGGCATTAGACCATTCCTCTAACTTTTGCAGATCCTTTTTCATATTTTCCACTCCCTCTTCGGTGTCTACTCTGTTACAAATCTTGGTATCATCTGCAAAAAGGCACACTTTTCCTTCTAACCCTTCAGCAATGTCACTTACATACATATTGAACAGGATTGGCCCCAGCACCGAACCCTGAGGGACTCCACTAGTCACCTTTCCTTCCTTCGAGCGACTTCCATTAACCACCACCCTCTGGCGTCTGTCCGACAGCCAGTTTCTGACCCAGTTCACCACTTTGGGTCCTAACTTCAGCCCTTCAAGTTTGTTCAACAGCCTCCTATGAGGAACTGTATCAAAGGCTTTGCTGAAATCCAAATAAATTACATCTAGCATATGTCCTCGATCCAGCTCTCTGGTCACCCAATCAAAAAATTCAATCAGGTTCGTTTGGCACGATTTACCTTTTGTAAAGCCATGTTGCCTCGGATCCTGTAACCCATTAGATTCAAGGAAATACACTATCCTTTCTTTCAGCAACACTTCCATTATTTTTCCAACAACTGAAGTGAGGCTCACCGGCCTGTAGTTTCCTGCTTCATCCCTGTGACCACTTTTATGAATAGGGACCACATCCGCTCTCCTCCAATCCCCAGGAATCACTCCTGTCTCCAGAGATTTGTTGAACAAGTCTTTAATAGGACTCGCCAGAACCTCTCTGAGTTCCCTTAGTATCCTGGGATGGATCCCGTCTGGTCCCATCGCTTTGTCCACCTTCAGTTTTTCAAGTTGCTCATAAACACCCTCCTCCGTGAACGGCGCAGAATCTACTCCATTTTCTCGTGTAACTTTGCCGGACAATCTCGGTCCTTCTCCAGGATTTTCTTCTGTGAACACAGAACAGAAGTATTTGTTTAGCACATTTGCTTTCTCCTCATCACTCTCCACATATTTGTTCCCAGCATCTTTTAGCCTAGCAATTCCATTTTTTATCTTCCTCCTTTCATCATAATTACAAAAGTAAAATAAAACAGTTCATGATCATATGTCTCTTTAGCTATAAATGACAATATTATTATTAAGACTTCGCCAAAAGGTAGGGAGGGAGGGATTGGGGGGTTTTCTCTTTTATTTATATTTGTCATATTTATTAAATGTATTACATAATATTTAAATCATTATAAAATATGAATATAAGTATGATATATTTTACTTAAAGTGTTCATGAAGAAAATCAAATGTGTATTTATAAGATTATATGAATTTTTCTGATACACTTGTAATATGCAAAATTGAATAAAGAAATTAAAAAAAAAAAAGACTTTGCCAAAAGGAAAGATTGATAAACTATAAAGAGTTTTACCTCATGCAAAATTGTCATTTCTTTAATAAGACATTAGCTATTTTTTCTGAGGCCCTCCAAGTACCTACAAATCCAAAATGTGGCCCTGCAAAGGGTTGGAGTTTGAGACCACTGGCTTAGAGGGAACACAGCATGGAGCTGCTGTTATGTTTTGAAAGTAATAGCACGCAAATAGGCCTGTGTTTTATGTCAGTGATCAAGATCAGAATGGAGGCATTCAGGTTGGGCATGAATCCCTCTGCTTGTGCATGTACATTACACAAATTTACATGCACGCAAAAAGAGTAGTATCTGATTAGCAATTTCCTTGTCTATCTGCTCTTCTCATAAAAGTGTTAGACTACGTGGAAGTGCTATTTTAGCAACCTAATGGCATAAAGTGGCACTTGGACAATTAAATTTTCAAAACATTCAAACTCCCATTTTCAGAACCTGTTTTCTACGCTGTTCACCTAAATTGCAAAGAAGGGAGTTTTAGAGGCCTAGTTTGGGCTTAGGACCTGGATGTTTTGCAGCGATAATTAAACATTTTACACAATGTGGACGTTTGGGACTAACCTGTTGGTGCCTAAAGGTGCTGAAACTGACCAGGTGATTACCGGGGGGGGGGGGGAGTTGTAAGCATGCCCCCACACATACATTCACTCCCCCTGTGGTTTGGCAGAAGGGGGGAAACCCAGTGTCTACTTTTAAAAATGTAAATGTATGTGTGCTGTTCCCTCCCCTCACATACCTACTGTCCAGGAGCACCTTTTGAATTTGGCTAAAAGTCTTCTCATCATGTAAAAGCTCATACATACATTACGGGGGGCAAGAGAACAGGGAAGACAGGTTCCAATCCTATTTCTCTCATTCACACTCTTTGTGACCTTCCATCGTCATAGATGCAGCTAGGATGTAACTAATTTAAGCAAGGAAGTAATTGATGTATCTATATATGGAACACACTTTTAGAGCGCTCAGACGCAGTAGATTAAATAAATAAAAAATTGAACTTGAGTAATAAATCTTAAATTCAAATCATTTGATTTCTATCCTGTTGTCTCCCAGGAGCTCAGAACCGGTTACAGGTTTAACATGCATAATTTCTGGACAAGTTTACAATATATGTTTTTATCCTAATTTGATACATACTAGAGCCTAATATTAATATGCATAATACAGTGGTGCCTCGGAATCTAAACGTAATCCGTTCCAGAACCCTGTTCGAGTTCCAAGACAATTTTTCCCATAGAAAATAATAGTACAAATTGATTTCTGGACTTTTAAACAAAAAAACAATAAACAGTCTTAGAGACATCTGGAGCATCGAGATAAAACGGTATATATCTGTGTCTCATTGGCCACAAATTTGGACTTGGAGATTGAAATGTACAGCGTCGGCATCTATGAGGCAAACATGGTTATTTTTGTTACATAGGATTTTTTGCACCCCGGTTCGATTAAATAAAATAGATAGCTCTAAGTCTAGTAGATGCTGGCATTGTCCTATTGATACAGGGACTTTGGATCATCTGCTATATTTTTGTCTGTTTATATTTATATTTTGGAAGTCAATTTGGGGACAAATAAATTTAGTTTGGGATTTGATCATTCAACTATCATATGAGGCTATAATTTGTGGAACGATATTACATGTGAAACCCACTCTAGATAAATATAACTTTACCCCTCCACTCCCTGTGTATCAATTAATTTGATAAATGTAAAGTATTACATGTGGGAAACAGAAACCCAAGGTACAACTATACGATGGGAGGGATGTTATTAAATGAGAGTACCCAAGAAAGGGACTTGGGGGTAATGGTGGACATGACAATGAAGCCAATGACACAGTGCGCAGCGGCCGCTAAGAAGGCAAACAGAATGCTAGGCATAATCAAGAAGGGTATTACAACTAGAACGAAAGAAGTTATCCTGCCATTGTATCGGGCAATGGTGCATCTACATCTGGAGTACTGCGTCCAATATTGGTCGCCTTACCTTAAGAAGGACATGGTGTTACTCGAGAGGGTTCAGAGGAGAGCAACGCGTCTCATAAAGGGGATGGAAAACCTTTCATACGCTGAGAGACTGGAGAAACTGGGACTCTTTTCCCTGGAGAAGAGGAGACTTAGGAGGGGATATAATAGAGACTTACAAGATCATGAAGGGCATAGAGAGAGTAGAGAGGGACAGATTCTTCAAACTTTCAAATAATAAAAGAACAAGAGGGCATTCATAAAAGTTGAAAGGGGACAGATTCAAAACGAATGCTAGGAAGTTCTTCTTTACCCAACACCTGGAATGCGCTTCCAGAGAGCGTAATAGGGCAGAGTACGGTACTGGGGTTCAAGAAAGGATTAGACAATTTCCTGCTGGAAAAGGGGATAGAGGGGTATAGATAGAGGATTACTGCACAGGTCCTGGACCTGTTGGGCCACCGCGTGAGCGGACTGCTGGGCACGATGGACCTCAGGTCTGACCCAGCAGAGGCATTGCTTATGTTCTTATGTAAACTTGTCTGTCCAACCTATTATTGTTAATTTTAAATAGTATGTCTAAATGTATATTTATTTTATTCTGCTGTAACTCGCTTAGTAATTTGAATAAGCGATTTATCAAATCAAAATAAAACTTGAAACTTGATTTATGATTATGACAGGTATAGCTATTCAATTGATAACGAGTAATTGGAAGAACCATGATAGAATAAGTTATACTTTTTGGTGGATGAACGTGTGCACCACTTATAGATATGAAAGAATTAATGCAGAGTGTAGGGGATTTAGTGGTGTATTTAATAAGTTTGGAGCCCATTGATTAAATTTGTAAAATTATAATAATTTATATTTATCTTATCTTTCCTTTGTTCATTACCTTTACACATCCATGGGGGGTGGGAGTTTGGAGGGAGGGGAATAAATATTGATGGGGACATTTGGGTAACTTTATTCTTCATTTATATTATATAATATGTTATATTAGGTTATTATTATATGAAGGATTACTTAAAATCTTGAAAAATATATATGTTACCTGTACAGATATTAGTGTAATGTATGTAATACCTATTGTTTTGATCATTCGTATGACACTGTTAGATTAAAAATCAATAAAGATTAAAAAAATAATAATAATAAATAAATAATAGAAACTGATTAATCCGTTCCTTGGTCCCACAAACTCAGATTTTCAAATAAATTTAACAGTAAACACACTGGATCGGACACGCCAACCGGCATAGACAGCAAGATCGGGCCCCCCTGGCAGAGACAGCAAGATCGGGTCCCCCTGGCAGAGACAGTATGATCGGGCCCCCGCCGGCATAAGCAGCAAGATCGGCAACATCAACTGCAAGTGTTGCTCAGCCCAAAGCTTCCCTCTGACGCGAACCGCCCAAGCGGAAACAGGAAGCTGCATCAGAGGGGAAGCTTTGGGCTGAGCAACGTTTGCAGTTCCCCTACATTCGGATTCCAAATCAGCGTTCAGATTCCAGGGCAAAATTTAATTTAAAACATAGTTTGGATTCCAAGTTGTTCGAGTTCTGGGGCATTCGGATTCCGAGGTACCTCTGTATACCGTTTACTGGTTACAGTTTGCTAGAGTTGTCCTTAGGTGCAAGGTTTTCATTACAGGTTATATCCTAATTTGACAAACAGAAAGTCAAGAGTGTTTGATACAAGTTATCCTTATGTGACACATACTGGATCTGGTACCAATAGACATTTCTTTGTAGTCTATCGGTCAAAGGTAGTTGCTATTCACATTTCACTTCACTGTGATATAGAACTTCTCTAAAATGACTTATAGGGTCACCTCATTTACAACAATGCTGATGCTTTGTCCAGGGTCACAAAGAAAATCAGTAGAAGAGCAGGATTTGGATTTGATGTCTAGTTATTCTGCTACTTTGAACCAGATTTGTGGACAGGAAAAGCAGTGGTTCATAGTATAGTACAGTTTCAGGACACTTCCATGCAGCGTAAAAATATGCTCCCTTCACAATATCTCGGGCAAAATGTTGTTAATATTGTAACATCTACCTGATGTCCAGAATTTCAGCTCTGGAAAATTGCTGTCTTCTAGATCATCTATTCTGATTTGTTTTTCCATAGCTATACTTTTTGGTGGACACCTGAGGTGCTAAAGCATTTGCCATTACCCTATGATGAAGGTAAGTTCCTGATGTGCTCTTTGGAAATTTTTGTTTTAGTGGAAAAGGGAGAATGGTGGATTGAAAATTTGGGGCTGTTTCCATGGAATTTTTGAAATTTGTGCTTGAATTTTCATCCCATAGAGATCCCTTCAGAACACTTCTGAAGAAGACACCCAAAGGGGCCTGAGGGATCCAGACACATTCTCATGTCTGAATAGTTCTTAAGTTAGCCAACAAACTATCATGATTTTCCAATAAACCTATGAACTTTTGGCTTTTTCTAATCCTGAGATTTAGAGGGAAGGAGGGAATTCTTTTTACACTGGTAAGAACGCATGATGGTGCAGGAAATCACAATGTGGGCTGCTGAGGATTTTCAGACATGAAAGTGTTGCATATTCCTTAGCAACAGCAGCAGATGAATCCAGAGACCAATGGGATAGCACACATCTACCAGCAGGTGGAGATAGAGAAACTGATTAACAGGTGGTCCTATTGGCTGGCACTCCTCCTGTATCTCCAGTATGCTCTATCTCCCAGCAGGTGATAGTCGCTATTCAACTAGCTCCTGAATTCTGGCTGTGACTAGAAAATTATTTTCTCCTGTTGAGGTTTCTCTTCAGTGAGACAGGGGTGTCCAGCTGAACGGTGCCGGCTTTAGGGGTTACACCTGGGCCCCCCAGGTCCCTGCCTCACCCTCCCTCCATTGCTAGAGGGTCTGACTTGGTCTCGATTTTTTCTTCTTTCCCTTCTCTGTTTTAAAAAAAAAAAAAGGGAGACCACAGTTGCTACATTCTGCCCTGTTAGTGCTGCACAACCAGTTCTTACTGGCTTCAACCGTCCCTAACAACAAGTTTGTGAGTATGTATGTGTTTTTTTACTGTTGTTTGAACTTCAGGTTCTGTTTGGGAGTCTTAGTACTGTGGGTTCGGTCATCGTATGTTTAAGGAATGGATATTTTATTGAGGCTAAGTTTTATGACTAGAAATCTATTGAGGGAGCCGGGATTTCCCGCCCTTTGCATGCACGCGCTTGATTTCCTTGTTGGTTACACCGTGGCAGTAGCGGTGCGATTTCATGCTCGCACATGTTCTCCTTGTTGAGTTTCAGTGCAGCAGTAGTAGTCCTGTTTATTCTGAGGCTCTCTTTCGTCAGTGTTTGTCACGGTCATGTGCAGCTGATTGTGCAGGTGCCGGTTTATAGCAGCGCGTATGAGATGGGACATGTTTTTTCCGGCGCTGTGGGAAGCACCATACCGTTCTTCTGGTTATTCCCTGAGTCTGATTTTCTTTCTATGAAGGCCACGACAGGGTAAATTTTGCGGGGCTTGAATCCGACTATGTTTCTAGGAGCGTTGATGCAGCGGCCACGTGTCAGCGAGAATCAGGCGTGCGCTTGGGTCTCCAGCGATGGCAGGAGAGCTGCAGCGTTCGGTAGTTTATTTACAGCTGACTTTGATCAGGGTATGCCGCGGCTTCTCTCCTTTCCGGTTCAGACAAGTAGTACTTGTTTCACCAGCTTTGGGACAAGCTTGGGCAGATTTATATGTCTATGTCTGTGTTCCTGCTGTATTCCCTTGAAGGAAGCTGCTAGTTTAATCAGACTTTGGGGTTAGCACTCAAGGGGATTACCAGAGAGACTCTGACCTGTGCTAGGTCACCCAGCCTCGGTTTGTCTCTCGGTTTGTCGACTGGGTCGACATACAGCAACTCATGGCACAGTGAGATCAGCAGTAAGATAGTGCCCTGTATTTCACACGGGTATCTCATTGTCTCTCTTGAGGGTCCCTGCAGATTGAGCCTTTGTCTATTGGTAACTGTCCTTCTTATTTGGGCCTCTGTGCTGCGCTGCATGTGTCTAGTAGTGGCATAGGATATATATGCCTAAAGGTAATACAAACAGTTTCCAAGTTCAGGCTGTCTCTAAGGGCATAATGACACTTCGCATCTTCCTGTGGCCAGGACTCTCTTTCTCTATTTCTGAGAGGGCCTGGACTTCAGATTTCCATGCTTATCACACTGGTTTCTCCTGTCACCATCTTCTCATGGCACATGCTAGACGGACTCCCCGACCAGACAGGAAGGGCTGTGCAGCTTCTTCTAACCAGGAGCCAGTTACCTATTCTATCAAACCCACGGAGGAGCACGCGTTATGTGGCTGTTAGCCTCATCCCTGAAGCTCTCATAAGCGATGTGAGCTTTGTCTGATACCTGTTAGGATGCTGCTGTTTTCCACGGTGCGGTAGATGCAGCATCTTGATTGCGTCTAGTACATATTCACTTTAAAGGACATATGTATTTTGCTTAAGTTGCATGGAGTTAGTACTGTTTTCATGGTTCCAGTATACTCCTCTTTACATTGCGAAAATTGATTTTTTCTAGGAGAATTTCTTTCTTCTTACAGATCCTACAGTTCTCATCCTGCTATTCCCTGACCTTCTGCACTTCATTCTGAGGGGATCTTGACTTCTTCCAATGACTCTTCAGGCTTTCTCATGAAGGATAAGACGCTATAATGTCAGGTCAGGGGGCTGTGAACATTTTTCAGGATGCTTGCAACTTTGCATTCTCCTCAGGTTTCCGGTTCGTTCTTGGAGTCTCTATGTTTTGTGTTTCCCTTTTAAGTATTACTGGTCCTCAGGGCAATTCTTAGTTCTTCAGGAACTAAGGGATGTTGTTCCACTTACTGCATGGTGCCCAAGACGGGGGCATTGGGCAGGCTGGATCCCATTCTGCTGAATTAGTTTCTCAGGGTTACACATTTCTGCAGAAAAACTGGGAGAATATTTACATTTTCACTATGGACTCCGAATCGGCACTAGGTTTGCTTGCCTCTCTTAGAGCAGCGCTTTCGGTATTTCGCCTACCCAAGGCTTCACGAACATTTTAGAAAATGTGGGCACTGGTACTGTTCTGGCGCTACCGGGCGATTCACCTAATTTCTTCTTGACTGACTGCTTGATTTGGATGTCTTCCAGTCGGGCCATTTGACTGACACGAAAAGGGTGGTTTCTCTTCCTCAATTCTTTGGATGTGAATCTTCGAATTTGCACAGCGCTCTTTTCTCCTGTACTATTTATAGGTATATCGGGGAGATGTTTTTATTCATATGGGAGAGAAATGTGTTTCTTCCCAGAGACTAGGGCGATGGGTCACAGTCTCAGGTTTGCATTCTTCTCTTCAGTCACCATGTCCAAGAGTATGGAATTCTGTACAGGTTCTAGGATCCATGATGCTGACTCCACTGGGAACTTCGGCTTGCTTTCCCATTATAATGCTACAGCAGTCACTTCTGTTCCGGTGGTTCCTGGTATCTCAGGGCTCCAATTATTTGGTAGGCTCCTCAAGCATCGCTCTTCATGATTTGGTGGCTCAGCGAGATTTCTCTTTGCAAAGGCATGCCTCGGTATTTACTGGACTAGCTCATGGCCACCAAACATCCCAGCTGTTGGGTTGGGGGGCTTGGTGCCTTCCATCCTCAGCTCCAGGAGTCTGGTCTTAAGAGGTGACTTAGTACTTGTTCATTCTTCTACTCTGGAGCATGGTCAGGCTACCGTTTCTGGAGCTTCAGACCATTCTTCTGGAATGACGCTGAAGGTCTTTTCAGTCAGTATTATGATGGGGGTATTTCTCTACAGCCTGGGCAACAGGTGATGTACTCAGTTGGCGGGTAAAGTTGTGGTTTTACTTCAATGAGTTTTACTTCATCTTCCTCTTCTGTTGGCAGATCAGGTAAAGAGTTTGGATAGACTTTCTCTCTGCGAAATCTGAGCATGGCCCATTTATTGTATGTTGCAGTGTACAGCGCTGTGTACGCTCTAGAAAGTGTAAATGTTAGTAATAGTGAAATCTTCTATATCCTGGATATTGATAATTTTGGCTCAGGCGTTCTAGCTCTTTTTATGGAAGTGAGATCTCCTGGAACTAGACTTTATGGCCTCATCTCAAAATTCTAAGCTTCCTAGCTTCTTTGGCGGGCACAGGGAGTGGGAGTCAGAGGGGATAGCAGTGTGGATTCTTTCTCACTTCTGGTTTCTCTTTTTTCAGTGTTTTCCCCTGGCTGATGATGGCTTGGATTTGCCCTCTCAGGCTCGCTTTCAGGGCACAGTATTTGTAGAATCTCTGGATTGACTGTGCCATCCTTGCTATGCGGATCTGATGAGTCTTTTGACAGCCGGACTTTTGAGTTTCCTGGTATCTCCAGATTTGCTCACCTAGGGTCCGATCAACATGGATATGGTACTACTTTGGTATTGCGACCTAGCTTTTGAAAAGTCATGGCTGACGTGTAAGGGTTATGCGAAGCAGGTTGTTTCTTCTCTTATCCAGGCGATACAGACGTCTTCACCTGTGGCTTCTGCTTCCTTTTGGAGGTTTTTCCTTTCTTGGGTACTTCTCAACATTTGCACCCTTCCAGAGTTCTTTTTTGGCACAAGTGTATTGCCAAGGGCTTAGCGTTCAATTCCCTTCAGCTTCAAGTGCCATTCTTAGCTTGTTACAAGGGCTAGGTATATTGCTCTTCACTTACTTCTCAGCTTCTTGTAGTTCAGTTCCTAAATGGAGTACGGTATATTCGTACACCTCTTAGAAAGCCCTGTCTGGAGTACAGTCTTAAGGTACTTCTTCGCAGTTTACCGAAGGCTTCATTTCATCCTTGTCTTTTGAGACTCTAAAGGGCTGTGCCGTTGAACACGGGGTTTCTTGTGGCCATGGCTTCAGCTCGGCAGTTTTCTGAGTTGCAGGCCTTGTTTGGCGGGGATTCCTATTTCTGATTTATAAAATCTGAGGTGTCAGTTCGGTGGGTACCACAATTTCTTTCTAAGGAGGTGTCATCCTTTCTTTTATGACACTCTCACTTTTCCTTCCTTCTTCCTGGGAGGAGAAATGGGGAGACGTGCTTTTATTCACTGCATTTTTTTGAAAGTGCATAACATTCTCCGCGAGCTAGGTTTCTAACTACTTTTAGTTGTTTAGATCACCTTTTTGTATTCTTCACGGGACGCCTCAAATGTATGGCGGCGTCCACAGCCTCCATCGCTCGATGGGTCCAGGAGGACATTCTTTACGCTTGCTTGATGGCAGGGAAGCGGTTGGTGAAAGAACTTCATGACTGTTCCGCCAGAGCGATGGCTACTTCTTGGACTCGGTCCAGAGGTTTTTTCCTTGGAGGAGTTTTGTCTCACGGCTACTTGGTCTTCCAAGAGTGCTTTCTCTCAGCATTACTGGTTGGATGTGGGGGCGCTTGCAGTAGATGCATTTAGTGCTTCGGTTGTTGCGGAGGCGGCGTTTGCTTCCCACCCAGATTGAGGATTGCTTTGCTACATCCCATTGGTCTCTGGATTCATCTGCTGCTGTTGGTAAGGAAGGAAAAATTATGTTCTTACCTGTTAACTTTCTTTCCTTTAGACGCAGCAGATGAATCTAGAGCCCCACCCTTTCTGGATATTGTCTGTCGGTTTTTTCTTTTGCAACTTTCGAAGTTTGTTATTATTGAGGGTTGTATTCTGTATTATTGCCTTTTGAGATTTGTTATGGGAAAGAAGTTTTTTACATGCTATGCCTATTGATGGTTACGGATGCTTGGACAAGGAGCTATACTGGCGATACAGGAGGAGTGCCAGCCAATAGGACCACCTGTTAATCAGTTTCTGTATCTCCGCCTGCTGATAGATATGTGCTATCCCATTGGTCTCTGGATTCATCTGCTGCGTCTAAAGGAAAAAAAATTAACAGGTAAGAACATAATTTTTCCTTCTCATTCATTCATGTGTTAGTAATGAACTGCTTGGATTACTAGAATGGAATCTATCTAGAATTAAATCACATACACACAGATTAGGCGTTTACAACTAGTACAAAACTCTGCGGTCAAGTTACATACAAGTGAAAATAAATTTGACTCACATGCTGCACGTGGCTGACCCACAAGCCTTCACTCTAATATCAGCTCTGACATTGGAGAGAAGGTTTCCGGATCAGCTACGTGCAGCGTGTGAATTGCTGCCAACTGCGCTTCCCCCAACAAGCCGCTGAAGGAACGACTGTGGCAAGGAGGTAACTGGGAACCTCCCCTCCCTCTCCCCCCCCACTGACCCTGAAGGCTTTCCTCTGACATCAGCTCTGACATCGGAGGGCGAAGCACTGTGGGTCGGTTTTGGGGGGGAGGGAGGAAGGGGGGGCAGGCAGGGATCCCCGGCAGCTGGTTGGGCAGGCAGCAAGGATGGATCCCTGCCATCGGCAGTGTGGCTTCAACGGACGAGCAGGGAATATTCTCTGCAGCAGCCATGTCGCGTACCCCCAGCAAGTGGCCTGCATATCCCCAGGGGTACGCGCACCGTGTGTTGAGAAACACTGGCCTAGATCGCACCTACTGCTGACAAACTTAAGGGTTTTAATTGGTTCTAAATGTCACAATAATTGGTCACGCCATTAAAAAACCCCAATTAAAACCTAATCAAAACAAAAAATTAAGCGATGCTAGGTGGTATCCTGAACCAGCACCTAGGTTCATGGTGCCTAGCGGAAATGGGTATGTTTAGGGGCAGTGCCAGGCTTTGGCATCACTAGGTGACACTAGGCTTATACCCTGGCCTACATTTCCAGTGCATAGGGTCCTTGGGAGCTGCGATTCTGGCATGCAGCAGGCACCCATTTTGTAGGCAAGCATCATTTACAGAATCCGGGTCTTTGAGTCCAACCAGTGATCCTCTTTGGAGATTTCCAGGCACAAAACACAGCTGTCTCCTGCACAGTTGAACAGGCCCGAATTGAAGGAATCCGTGAAAGTTCCTTCGAAAATGGAGAAGCACCGACACCCCAGCACTGATAAATTCTAAATACTCGTGCTGTTCACTATCTGTGCCATAAAAGAGAGCACAGCTGAACAGTCGTATTGACCAATCTTTTCCTGTGACATCGCCATTATGATGTCGTCCCCTCCCCCCCTCCCCGTGCATATCGTGACTAGACTGCCCCAATGCAGCCATATTATTGCCTCCCCCCCAGCTGAGAGACAACCTCACATGGTGCCAACTTAAGTCATAGTTGCAAAAGATAGCCAAACATTTCCATGTATTTTACTGCCTTTTCTAGGGCAGTCTTATTCATTCCAGCAAAAGATGTTACATTGAATGTGTTAAGGGCTATTATATAGATTACCATAAAAATCACACTCAGAATCTCAGACAGAAGTTTCTCTTTCAGCAATCACCAAATCAGATATTCATAGAGTTATTCATATGAATTCAAAAGAAAGATCTCAGTAGCTACTGTCAAAACACATCATCGTTTTGTTTTGCTTTGAGACTTTTGTAACCAGCCTCTTCATCGGTCTTAAGTGCTATTCAAAAAAAATCTGGAATAAGCAATGGATTTCCTCAAGCCATTTCAATAATGGCCTATGGACTTCTCTTTTAGGAAATTATCCAAACCTTTTGTGAAAACCTTGTTCAATAGAGTTTATAATCATGGACCAGTGCCAGTCCACAGAAATTTCCTGCCGGTCCACAGGGCCAGCACATGCATCAGGCCCAAAGCAATGTTCTTCAACTGCCAGTCCACGGTGTGATCGATGCGGCGTTATCTTCGAGCCAGCTCCCTCTTCCTAACTGATTCAGTGCACAAAGCCACGGGCAGTGGCTCCTATGGGCATCCTGTACCTGAACCGGAAGCCTTCTCTCTGACGCAGCGTCAGAGGGAAGGCTTCCAGATGAGGCATGGGACATGCAAGGTGCAATTAGTACTATTATGGGGGCGGGATCTGGGGTGGAGATTGGGTAGAGATGGGGGGGTCTGGCCCACGACTTAGCCCCGTGTTCTTCAACCGCCGGTCCACAGAATAATTATTTTATTTCTGCTGGTCCATAGGTGTAAAAAGGTTGAAAAACACTGATCTAATCGAACAGGACAAGTAGGGGTCAGAGAGTTCCTGGGGAGGGGTATAGGGAAAAATACTGAGAAGCTGTAGATAGAAACAGATAGGGAGCCAATCAAGTGACATGCACAATATTGCGTACAATCTGGAGGCCGCACCTTCAAAAAGATATCAAATGGATGGAGTCAGTCCAGAGGAAGGCTACTAAAATGGTGCATTGGGATAGACTTAACGATCTCTGTTTGTATACTTTGGAGGAAAGACAGGAGATGGGAGATAGGATAGAGACGTTTAAGTAACAAATTATGAAAATGTCACTCACCAGCAGTGGACTCAATTTCTCAGATCCCTCATTCAATCAAAAAGGTGGAGAAAAAGCCTCAATTACTTTATCATGTAGCAATCATTGATGATTTTTAAACTAGCGTTGTTTTTGTCAAAAAACTCACACCAAAAGGAATGTGGGGATCTAGAGTGATTCAAAACCCACTACTGTGCACAGTAAAAATAATATATTTTTAAATTTTTTATTATTAGTTAAAAAAAAAAAAGTCCATTATTCTAAAGGCATCAAAGCAAAAACAGATGAAAGGTAGAAAAAGAGAAACTTCGCTCTGGCACCAGAACACTTGCTGTTGCTTAACCTGCTCCGCCAGCTCTGTCTTCTTTTCAACGGCGTTCAGGGTTACAGCTCCATCAATGGCAGTAGGCCACCATCTGGCCAACACTTGAGCTCACAATACAAAAACAGCGCTAGCTTAAAAATCATCACGGATTGCTACTTGATAAAGTAATTGAGGCTTTTTCTCCACCTTTTTGATTGAATGAGGGATCTGAGAAATTGAGTCCACTGCTGGTGAGTGACATTTTCATAATTTGTTGTTTTTCTGTCTCTAAGATTTATTAATTGAGAGACGTTTAAATACCTACGTGACCCAGAAATATCAAAGAAGAGACAAGATAATTTATTTTTAATGGGCAGACTGGATGGACTGTTCAGGTCTTTATCTGCCGTCATTTACTATGTTTATGTAATATAAATGTACATGAGTCGTGTCTCTTTCATTTGAAAGGAAACTCTGCAATGAGAGGGCATAGGATGAAGTTAAGAGGTGAGAGGCTCCGGAGTAAACTGAGGAAATACTTTTTTACAGAAAGGATGGTAGATGCGTGGAACAGTCTCCCGGAAGAGGTGGTGGAGACAGAGACTGTGTCTGAATTCAAAAGGGCCTGGGATAGACACGTGGGATCTCTCGGAGAGAGGAAGAGATAATGGTTACTGCGGATGGGCCATTTAGCCTTTATCTGCCATTATGTTTCTATGGCAGAAGATAAGTCGTGTAGCAGAATTTTCACAGATTGAAAGGGAAAAAGAAGGTTTAGTGGGAGACTTGTGAGAAACAAGTTGCAGTAATCTAAGTGAGGTGATGACATTGTGGATAAGGGTTTTGATAGTGTGCCTTGAAAGGAAAAGACAATTTTAGGTAATGTTATAGAAAAAGAAACAACAGGTTTTATTTATTTATTTTAGAATTTTCTATTACACTTATAACCTAAGCACATAAGTGTTCAAATACACAAATCCAGAGTAAAATACTACTACTACGAATAATTATTTCTAAAGCGCTACCAGCCATACGCACTGCTGAATAGCAATACATCTTCAAAAAGAGCAGATCACCCAACAAAATAATACGTCCTATTTACTTAAAAGAATGCTTTAACAAATTGTCAAAGACTTTTTGAAAGATTTCAGAGCTTTAGAAAGCCTCAATGAGCCATTCAAAGCATTCCATAACCGAGGCCCAGCCACAAAGATTGCTGCCATTTATGTACCTCATGTGGATGCTCAAGCGATAGCCTTATTGTTGATTGTGAGCGCATGGAACAATTTGGCAAGTACTTCTTTAAAGTTTGCATTAAGTACCATAGTGCTTGTCCATAACTTACATTGTATATTATTGTCAGAATTTGGTATTCAATACGAAACATGACAGGTAACCAGTGTAACTGTTTCAACACTGGGGAGATAGTTTTAGCAGTCTGTTGGATATGTGCAGAGAAAGAGTCAAAATTAACCTCAAAATTATGAACTGAGGAGACAGAGAGGGTGAGCGTTTTATCCACAGAAATAGAGAATGGAGGAAGAGGAGAGGTAGGTGTAGGGGGGAACAATAAGAAGTTCTGTCTTGGCCAAGTTCAGTATCAGTTACCATACCATATAGTTTCTTATATCCTGCAATTTTCAGCAAGGAATCATTGCAACTTACAATAAGATTGGAGTCAGTTATTACATTGGAAGTAGGTTCTAAAGAGTGTATTGGGTGGAGAACTGTCTAAACTAAACTAAACCTTGGGTTTCTATACCGCATCATCTCTATATTCGCAAAGCTCGACACTGTCGACTATAAGGAGAACATTGGGATAGAAAATTAGATTCCAGAAAGTGTATTGGGTAGAGATCATTCATTATAGGTCATGGTAGGAGGGGGCCTAGTATTGATACAGGGGCAGCCCATTCCAGATTTTGGGACCCATGGATTCAAAGGTGGTCTTGAAAAGTTTCTTCCATTGAACCTGATGAGGAAACGGAAGTGATAGTTTAAGACGTTGCATCTTTCTTGCGATATGGAATGAGCGGGGAATCTTGATGTCTGATACTAGTCCAGCAGAGTTTTCACCATAAATCACTTTATAGACCATGCATGCGTTCTTAAAGAGGATCTTTTGTTTCACTGGCAGCCAGTGTAATTCTCCTAACAGTGGGCTAGCCCTCTCGAATTTACCTACTCCGAAGCCTCTTGAGCTCTTTCTCAGTAATGGCGTAGTTCAGGGAGTATAGAACCAATCCACGTATGCAAAGGTGAAAGGGACCCAACTCGGTCCGTGTTTCAACAAACATGTCTTCCTCAGGGGTCCTATGGATATGAATGTAAGTATGAGCGTAAGAAACTAATGGCGATAATGCAAAAAATAAAGATGTGGACTAAAATCGGTGACATAGGTGGATGGTGAATGAACGGTGTCAAGTGAATGCTGATTAAATATACAGTCGACTCCGCTTAAGTTCAAGCCCCTCGGACTGGTTTGCCACATGCGCTTAAATGGAGCGTGCACTTAATCGGAGTACTATGTGAAGAGAGTCGAGCACCGTCATTTTTCTTGCGAGATCAGCAACTCGGGGGCAGGATTCCGTGCTTGCATCGATCACTGCCATCACATATCTTAAGACAAGTGACCTGTATTCAAGTTTGAAGTTTGCGATTATCCCTTGTTTATTGTTGCTTTCATATTCAGCATTATCTTCTGTTATATGTAATAACTTCTGTGATAAGTATTATCCTCTGTGAACTTGAAGTATCATAACTCTTTACTGTTACTGTAATATACTCCTATCCTGAAATGTAATTCTACTGGAACTGCCCAGATATCTTCCATAATGTAATCTGCCTAGAACCGCAAGGCACAGGCGGAATAGAAATCCCTAATGTAATGTAATGTAATGTAATTGGGAGACCATACGAGAGCAACTGCAGAAGGACCTGGAGTACACCACTCTCAGGGGACAGGCCCTTCCAATTTATGTACAAGTACTATAATAACGCCAAAGTGGTGTCTGACATCAGCATGGTGATCACGTTCAGCCAAAGACAATGATTTTTGTCCATGTGATGCCACGATGCAGTTCATACACATGGCCAGGCCTAAGCTGCTGTTCCAAAACATGCAGCTCATCTACGTGATTGCTTTTAACCAGAGTGAACTTTACGTGAAAGAATACAGGTGGGACCTATGACATCGGTGTGCATAAGCGGATTGTGTGCTTATCAGAATTGCAAATATCTGGAGTTTACGTCCATTGACTTTAATGTAAAAAAACCCAGGACCATGTTGGTAGGCTGCGGATAACCGAAGCGTGCGTTTAACCGACGTGCACTTAGGTGGAGTCGCCTGTAATGAATAATGGTGAAAAGTTTTAACCTAAAGTGAATAATACCAGAGATGAGTAAGAGAACATTGACTTAATAGGATGATCCAGGCTGAAATTTGAAGAGTGAATGAGAAAGATGTGCAAAGCTGGCTGTGATAGTGATAGAAACATGATGGTAGATAAAGGCTTAATGTTTGCTATTGGATCAAAATAACAAATGTGGATGTTGGAAAATCATCATAAACCCTTTGGGAAAATGAATAAATATGATTTTGCTTTTGCCGTCGATTCATGTAGTAATGATTCTGAATTGTGTGACTCCCTGAAGCCATACTGTGGAATCCATCAACCCGGTTTAAGAAGTCTGTCAGCTGCCACTATTGGAGTTTTTGCCAAGTACTTGTGACTTGGATTGGCCTCTGAGAAGATGGACTATTCTTATGCTCTTATCAATATTAACAGGGGCCATGGTATCCCTACAGTCAGTCTAAAGTTTTCAACTTTGGAGAGGTCTAATCCTGGTGCCTTAGCTACAGGAGTCAGGGCGATGGCACATATTGTTCTAGGGTATGTGCCACTGCCCAAGCATATGTTGACAAAGTTTGCCAGCCATTATAGAAATCCCGGAGGGGTGTGCTCTGTCATATTGGCTGGGCAGATATTCAAACAGCAGTATTTTTTTTGAGAGCAGTCAGACAAGTAGGCTAAGACTTGGGTCTGGATTTTTTACATAAGAATTGCCGCTGCTGAGTCAGACCAGTGGTCCATCTTGTCCAGCAGTCCACTCCCGCGGTGGCCCTTAGGCCCTAACTTTTCTATACCGATTGTATTTCTACCCAATTCCTCTAGTATCATGTTTGTTCTGTCCTTGTTGTCCTTTAATGTTACACCATTTTCTCAAGTTGTTTTAATCTTTTAATTGTACTGTTTTAATCTTTTAATTGGCATTTTAAAATTTCTGTACGTTTTCCCAATTTTTATCTGTAAATCGCTTAGAAGTGTTATAAGCAATATCATCAAATTTTAATAAAATCTTGAAACTTGATTTCTGCTGAAATTTCTGTTGTGGAGAGGTAAATGTGGGAGCCAACAGCATAAAGATAATATTGAAAACTGTGGAGGAGATCAGAGCGCCAAGGGAATAAGTATTGAGAGAGAAGAGAGGTCTTGTGGTGCACTGACTGACAGTGGGATAGCAGTCTAAAGGTGTGAATGGAGAGATAAGAAGAAAACCAAGACAAAGCGAGGAAACATAGAAGAAGAAGGGTGGGGTCAACAGTGGCAAGAAACAGCAGATGGGTTAAGAAGAATGAGGTTTGAGGAAGGGCCTTTGGATCTTGCCAGGAACAAGTCATTTGAGACTTTGGCAAAGGCTGTTTCTGTTGAATGTAGTGAATCAAGAATATCTTGAGATGAAAGAAACTCTATCTGAACAGTATATAGTAATATAGCAATAATCTATTTGTGTCATTATACATGTGTGAACAATTATTTTAAACTGATTACATTCAAAATATTTCAAATTTGATGTAAATGGGGAAGAGTGTGGAGTAGTGGTTAGAGCTACAGCCACAGCACCCTGAGGTTGTGGGTTCAAATCCCATGCTGCTCCCTGTGACCCTGGGCAAGTCACCTAATCCTCCATTAGATAGATTGTGAGCCCACCAGGACAGATAGGGAAATTACTTGTATGTAAACTGCTTTGAGTGTGGTTGTAAAACTAGTCCCAATCCCTTTATTGTAATCTAAAAGCCACTTTTAAGTTTATGATCTAGTAGCAGTCCTGGAATTCTCACCAAGATTTCCAATACAGCAGAAAATGCCTATCACTTTGTCAGGGTATAGTCTCAAACTCTGAACCTATCCAAATGAATATGAGCTTATCTGTATTCAGTTTTAACCGTGTCACAGGCCCTAGGATTTACTACTTTAGTTCTTCTTTCTAAGAGAGCAATTACTTTGTAAGCATCTGGTCTAGACCTAATTTTTCCTCAGTGGCTTTTATGACGGAGAAAGCGCCTCGCTTCTCTCTTTCAGTGCCATGTGCAGAAAACAAAAGGAAGCTGACTGCGAAGAAGTTTAACAGATCTGATGAAGAGACGGATATTCACAACCATTTCTTTCGGCCGTATGAGCTTAGCAGTTTTGATGACATCTTTTGCTTGGCCATGACAAATTCTGCCCGGTAGGTGCCACCAATATTTATATATGTCTCACAGAGCTATGGATTAAATTCTTGGTCTGTGATCTTTCTTGTGCTCACTTTTTCTCTGGCTGACACTATTGACGCCATTGGGTTCTGTGGTGCTGGGTTGTCCCGTGCTGCTTATATATGGGTTGGGGGTCACTGTTTGCTATTGCCTTGGAGTTTGAGAGCTAGGATTTTCAATCAGCCCCTTTGAAAACTTACTGGGCCGAGCTCCTTGTTTTGGGTACCTCTTCTCACTAGGCTCCTAAGTGTAGGTGGTTACAGGGACATAATAAGGCTGGGAAAAGGAAATGTTAAGCACCTAGTTTAGAGAACACTAGGGGAAGCGCGAGAAACGAGGCTAAAAAGAGAATCTTTCACGACAGTTTGAATTAGATAGAGCGCCAACAAAAAGGTTGGGGGGCTTGAGAAGGACCAGAATAGTCTCATTGTAGTTTAACTTTAATATCAGATCAAGGAATCTGATCATAACATAAGCCCACCATCCCTTCCTGAATCTAAAAAACAGCCATAATCACCAGATTCGGTACCATCACAAGGACTGATTCTCCCCTGTCCAGTGCACTAGGAGAGACTCTTTGACTCAGAAAGAAATTTAGACCCACAAGTGGATGGTTCATAGTTTTTCTCATTTTAGTTTTTATTTTATTATGTGGACTATGGTATTGTGTGCCTTTTTTATTTTTTTGTGTTGTTAATGTTAGTTTATACCCCAAAAAAACAAATCTGAGAGACCAAAAAGAAACAAAAACTCTGGAACAAGGTTCTAGATAAACCAGTTTATAACAATTTAATAAAAATCATAAAAATTCAGAGAAAGCTAAAATAAAATAGCAATCAAATACAGTTCACAATAGACCTGATGAATACAGCACGCTTCATACACCAATATAGGGAAAAAACAGTTTATAAATTAAATGAAATGACAAATTGAATATTTTTAACTATTATTTAACTCAACAGGACATACACATGAGAAAAAAATACAGAGATTATGCAACACAGGAGAGAACAAAGAAACATAAAAACGTAATGGGCAGATAAAGGCCAAATGGCCCATCCAGTCTGCCCATCCGCAGTAACCATTATCTCTCTAAGAGATCCCTCTTGCCAGTCCCATGCTTTCTTGAATTCAGACAGTCTCTGTTTCCCCCACCTCCTTTGGGAGACTGTTCCACACATCTACCACCCTTTCTGTAAAGAAGTATTTCCTTAGATTACTCCGGAGCCTATCACCTCTTAACATCATCCTATGCCCTCTCATTGCAGAGTTTCCTTTCAAATGAAAGACTTGACTCATGCGC
Organism: Geotrypetes seraphini; assembly: GCF_902459505.1. Lineage (NCBI taxonomy): Eukaryota > Metazoa > Chordata > Amphibia > Gymnophiona > Dermophiidae > Geotrypetes > Geotrypetes seraphini. Next base: position 6,480,780 of record NC_047086.1, on the reverse strand, counting down.
ATTTACATTATGTAGGTATTTAAACGTCTATCATATCTCCCCTCTACCGCCTTCAAAAAGTCTGTCCCTCATATGCCTTATGACAAAGACCACACACCATTTTAGTAGCCTTCCTCTGGACCGACTCCATCCTTTTTATATCGTTTTGAAGGTGTGGCCTCCAGAATTGTCCATAATATTCTAAACAAGGCCTCACCAAAGTCCTATATAGGGGCATCAATACCTCCTTTTTCCTACTGGCCATACCCCTCCCTATGCAACCTAGTATCCTTCTAGCTTTCGCTGTCACCTTTTCAACCTGTTTGGCCATCTTAAGATCATCACATACAAACACAGTCAAGCTTCCAGTTTCTGCACAAATGTATTTTTAACTTCTCACTCTGATTCTAAAGGCCTTTTGGCAACAGCTAGATTTTTTTCATCCACTCCTAATTCCCTGTGCTCCCATGTGACAGCTCTGCTCATCCAAAGAGTCCCGTTTCCAAGTTTATTGTAAATTTGATTGAATGCTTATCAAAATACTTTTCTCACTCTGTTCCCTTTCTCCTGCCTGAGACATGACACTACTTGTGACTCGGCCTTTAGTTACATTGGCCAGAAATGTTGGAATTCCTTTCTACTTGCAGTCATTTCTTGAATTAAAAAGTTCTTAAAAACCCACCTATTTCAACAGGCTTTTGGGCTAATTATGTCTCCTACCACACATTATCATTAAACCTGTGATATACATATATATTTCTTTTCTTTCTCTCTCTCTTCAGTCGGTTCATAATTAATTAGCTATTTGAGTATAAATCGGGGGTGTCCAACCTTTTGGCTTCCCTGGTCCGCATTGGCCGAAAAACAATTTTCTGGGGCCGCACAAACACTGCAGCAAGACAGAGTAGGGAGCTGGCTAAATGGTAAACACCCGGGGGCAGCCGAGGAAAACACTGCATCACCCTTGACCGGGGCCGCACAAAATACTTCACGGGGCCACATGCGGCCCTTGAGTCGCAGGTTGGACACCTCTGGTATAAATCATCTAGCAGCAGCATTATTTTGCGATCAGCAGTATATTTTGTTAAATAAAATTAAAACTTCTCTCAAAATAGCATACTATGTCACCCCTTTGCAGCAATAAAGCACAAAAATAGATCATTGAACACATCTCAATGACTAGACAGTTTGTTTGCCTCATCTAGATTGTCAGTTTTATGATGTTGGGAGTTGATCTTTTTTGTGTATACTATATCTATATACCTTATCATATAGGCTTAGTAGCAAGAAATGTTTTGAAGTCTTTCACAGCTATGTTGGAGGCTTGATAATAGAGCACGAGAGCCAGACTCAGTCCTTGGTGTATTTCAGAAAGATGCAGAACCTGACTGCAGCGGACACTGGGGCCTTTGACAAATGTGAGAACTGAATTTCATTTCTTCTAGCTTGATCACTCACCTTTCAGGGTACATCAAAGTAAAGGCTAATGACTGCCCAGCACAGTTCTTGTAATCGATCAGGCATGTGACATGCAATCGTTTTTTTCTTTTCTTTTTCTTTTTCAGAGACTTCATGCCTAAAAGTGTGGGTATTGATCCAAGTCCATTCACTGTGCGGAAACCTGATGAAACTGGAAAATCTGTGCTGGGGTAAGACCTACATATGATTTGTACCACAAAGCTACCTAGGCAGCAGTATGAGTAGGCTTTGTGAAAATCTTTCACAGGCACTAAGTTTCAACCAAATCTTAACTGATTTAAAAATCTGGGCCAAGTCTACCAATCCTGTAATAAGGACATAATGAAGATGCATGAGGTACATTTTATGCAAACATATCACTTGTACATTCATTGTGGATGTTCTGAAAACTTGATGGTTTGTGGGGCTGTAAGATTGGTCTCGGTCCATCTCCTCTCTTTCTGGCTGAAAACTTTAAATGCCTTGCAAAAGTCTGCACCCTTGGACATTTTTTACATCCTGCATTAAAGTAGGAGTTTCTTTGACAGATCTACACAATATCCTGGACCCTTTCAATGTGTGAGAGCAATTATAAAAATACTAGTATTTTAGCCCGTTACATTAGTGGGTGCTAGAAGTCTGGTCGGCTCTCGTAGTCCCTTGCCGCCGCCCCCTTCCCTTTCCGCGGTCCCGACTCCAGCAGCATCTGCAGCACTGTACACACACTGCTTCGGGGCCTTCTATGGCCCCGAAGCAGCGTGTGTAGAGTGCTGCAGACGCTGCTGGAGTCGGCAGGTTTGGAGTCAGGACTGCGGGAAGGGAAGGGGAGGGGGGCGGCAAGGCGAAGAACTTACTTTTACCAGAGCAGGGAGTCCAGTGTTGGCGGCCAGTCCTGCCAGTGAATGTAGTTAGGTGCTGTAAGGCTGGGGACCCGCGCATGCGCACTCCTGCCACCACGGACCTACATCTCACGGAACAGGGAAAATGGAACATGCAGGTAGGAGTGCGCATGCGCGGCTAGGGTTTTATTATATAGGATCCCAAAAGTCATTAAGAATCAATAATAATAATAATAAAACCCTTAGTGCGCATGCGCACTAGGATTGTAACTCTTTGCCTCTGCATGCGCAATAGAATAGAACCGCTGAGCAGAGAAGCATCTCAGCGCACGATATGCTGTAAAGAAAAAAGACACATAAAGAAAGGCCGAGAAAGAGTAAAAAAACATAATAATAAAGATTAGAAAGGAATAGAAGAAGAGAAGGGAAGGGGAGACAGTCAAAAAGAAGGAGGGACTCTCTCTTTCTCTGGATAACCAGGGCAAGTCTCACCACGCAGCCAATCAGAGCAGAGCAAGCAGATATCGAAGAAGGGAGTAGGGCAGACGTGCTCCTTCCTCACTCCATGCGCCATCTGCCAGACCGAGACTTGCAGAGCCGCCTAAGCTTTTAGAACCGCTGCGCGAGGAGAGAGAGCAAGGGCTGCACATGCCAGGGTTTCCCCCAGTGTGCAAGGCACGCCGGGGCAGAAACACAAGCCGTAGCGCAAGACTGCAGGGAGCATGCGGCGACAGCTTATTTTTTTTTCTTCCCAGTTTACGAAGGAAGCGACTACATGTGCTGCTGCTTTTGATAAGTTTTGTCCCATTTCCCTTCACTGTGGGGGGGGGGGAGAAACTGATAGCAGCAGGTGGTGGGAGGAGGAGGAAGTGGCGGAGGAGGAAGTGGTGCCACTTGTAGGACCTGCTGGGAGCTGACAATGGGGATGTGTAACAGAAGGGGGCTGGTGCAGGAGGCTGAAAGGGAAAAGATGGGAGAAGGGGGCTGGGGGGGCTAAAAAGGGGTTTAGAGCTGGGGCTGAAAAAGGGACATGTGAGGGAAGGAGGCTTTAAAGGGGGGTTCTTGGGAAAAGAGACAGTGTAGGAGGTTGTTAAAAGAAGATAGTTTGGAGAAGAGGGCTAGAGCTTGGGTGAGTTGAGAGAGAATGGGTCTGGGTTTGGATTTGGGGGCTGAAAAGGAAGACAGGTGTGATAAGGAGACTGGAGGGAGCTACTAAAGGGGTCATATGAGAGAAAAGGACTGGAACTGAAGCTGGGGGCTAAAAAGGGGGAAGTAAGAGAAAGGGGCTGAAGATAGGAGCTGGAAGAATAAGTGAAGGTTGATGGGGAAAGGGAGAATGGAGAGGGAGTTCTATGGAGGTGAAGGACAGAGAAAGGGGCAGATTTTTAAGTTGGTAGAAATAGGGAAGGTAAAAGGGGAAATGGGAGCCTGGGGGTAAGACATAAGAAGAATAGCCATACTGGATCAGACTAATCTATTCTAGCACCCGTTGATGTAATAAATAAATGTCTTGCTTGCATAAGTCTTCACATCCATTGTCGTAACAAACTCAAATTACCTCAGTTTCCAAATGGTTTCAATCTTATCTTTTACGAAGGGTCCGATGCCTATTCATCAGTTGGTAACCTTTCACGTGGTATCCCGCAGGGATCCATCTTGGAACCTATTCTCTTCAATATCTTTCTTTTTCTACAAGCTCTAGGGATGGGACCGAACTGATAGAATCAGGAGTTCAGAAATTTGAGACGGGATTTGGGGCCTGAAACATCCTCTTACGTGGGTTCCAGGTTCTGCATAAAGGGTCATTGTTGGTTCTGGCACAAGTTCCAGTGTCCAGCTTTGCCTGAATATTCAGTACTGGTGCCTGGACATGGCTTGGCATTGAATATCCCGTTCTAATTTAGCTGGTGGTGATCACCACCTACAAAAACACTGACCACCAGCTACTGAATATCATGGAGGTGGTAATTATGTTGCAAAATGGACAGTAATTGCAGAGTACAAGTATCACAAGCAGTGAGAAAGTTAAATTTTCAACAATAACTGCGACTAAATGAACATGGAGATTGAAAGTACAGTAAAACCTTGGTTTGTGAGCATACTTCGTTCCGAAAACATGCTTGTAATCCAAAGCACTCGTATATCAAAGCCAATTTCCCCATAGGAAATAATGAAAACTCAGACGATTCGTTCCACAACCCAAAAACTTTAATACAAAATACTAAAGTTACTTGTAATGCAAGACCTCGCTCATTTAGAACAGACATAGAAACATAGAAAGATGACGGCAGATAAGGGCTATAGCCCATCAAGTCTGCCCACTCTATTGACCCACCCCTTTAAGTCTACTGACCCCCTTAATCATACAGCCACTCTACTGACCCGCTCCTTCAAGTCTATACCCTAGCGACCCTATTCCTTGACTTGACCCTTGTAGGGAACCCACATAGGTATCCCATTTATTCTTAAAGTCTGGGATGCTGCTTGCCTCAATCACCTGCACTGGAAGCTTGTTCCAATGCTCAATCACTCTTTCCGTGAAGAAGTACTTCCTGGCGTCTCCACGAAACTTCCCTCCCCTGAGTTTGAGCGGATGTCCCCTTGTGGTCGAGGGTCCTTTGAGAAAAAAGATATCATCTTCCACCTCGACACGTCCCATGATGTACTTAAATGTCTCAATCATGTCTCCCCTTTCCCTATGCTCTTCGAGGGTGTAGAGCTGCAGTTTGTTCAGTCTTTCTTCGTACGTGAGACCCTTGAGCCCCGAGACCATCCTGGTGGCCATCCGCTGAACTGATTCAATTCTGAGCACATCTTTACGGTAGTGTGGCCTCCAGAATTGCACACAGTATTCCAGATGAGGTCTCACCATGGCTCTGTACAATGGCATTATGACTTCAGGTCTCCTGCTGACGAAGCTTCTCTTGATACAACCTATCATCTGCCGTGCCTTAGATGAAGCCTTCTCCACTTGAGTGGCAGTTTTCATGTCTGCACTGATGATTACTCCTAAATCTCGTTCTGCTGTAGTTCTGGTTAAAGTTTCTGCATTCAAGGTGTAGGCTTTGCATGGATTACCGCTTCCGAGATGCATGACCTTACATTTCTTGGCGTTGAAGCCCAGTTGCCAGATCGAGAACCAACTTTCTAATGTACGCAGGTCATGCGCCATAGTATCCTGTAGATTGCAGTCGCTTACTATATTGCATAGTTTGGCGTCATCGGCGAATAAGGTTACCTTACCTTGAAGCCCCTGAGTCAGATCCCCTATAAATATGTTGAAGAGGAGTGGGCCCAGGACTGAGCCCTGCGGCACTCCGCTGGTCACCTCTGATGTTTTAGAGAGGGTACCATTAACCATCACCCTCTGAAGTCTGCCACTCAGCCAGTCATTAACCCATGCAGTCAGTTTCTCTCCTAACCCCATCAATTCCATCTTGTTCAGCAGCCTGCGATGTGGGACGCTGTCAAAAGCCTTGCTGAAGTCCAGGTATACGATGTCCAAGGACTCTCCCAAGTCCAGCCTTCTTGTCACCCAGTCAAAGAAGCTGATGAGATTGGATTGGCAGGACCTACCCTTGGTGAATCCATGTTGACTGGGATCCCGGAGACTCCCCTCATTCAAGAACGCATCTAGTTTATGCTTAATTAGTGTTTCCATGAGTTTACACACTATTGAAGTGAGGCTCACCGGTCTATAGTTCGCAGCCTCTGCCTTGCAACCCTTTTTATGCAGGGGAACGACGTTAGCTGTTTTCCAGTCCAGAGGAACTTTCCCCGTACTTAGGAAGAGATTGAAGAGCACGGCCAACGGTTCCGAGCACTCTTGGGTGTAAATTGTCCGGTCCCATGGCCTTGTTCACCTTGAGCCTTGTCAGTTCGCTGTAGACGTCTCCTGATGTGAACTCAAAATTCAGAAACGGGTCTTCCGCATTTTGTTTTGCCTTTAACTGTGGTCCGTGTCCCGGTGCCTCGCAGGTGAAGACTGAGCAGAAGTATTCATTTAGTAGTTCGGCTTTTTTGGAATCCGCTACCGCGTAGTTTCCATCCGGTTGTCTAAGGCGTACTATCCCGTCCGTGTTCCTTTTCCTATCACTAATATACCTGAAGAAGGATTTGTCCCCTTCCTTAATGTATTTTGCCAGAGTTTCTTCCACTCGAAGTTTGGCCTCCCTAACTGCCGTCTTGACCACTGCAGACCTGGTCCTATATTCTACTTTAGCTTCTCTTTTCTGCGTACGGTTGTAGGAAAGAAATGCTTTTTTCTTCTCCTTAACGAGCTGCGAGATAGCCATTGGGGTTTATTGTTTCTTTGCCGTTTATCTACTAATTTTATGTAGCGACTAGTTGCTTCGTGTATGGATGATTTCAGGGACAACCACATAGCTTCTACATTGCCAGTCTCTGCTTGGTCCTGCAGCGTCTGATGGACAAAATCTCCCATGCGTGCGAAGTCGGTGCCCCGGAAATTGAGTACCTTTGTTTTTGTGATTGATTTGGGGAAGCCTTTCCTAAGGTTGAACCATACCATATTATGGTCACTGGAGGCTAGTGTATCTCCTACCGAGACCTCTGAGACGCTTTCCCCGTTGGTGAGTACCAGGTCGAGGATCGCCTGGGCCCTAGTGGGCTCCGTTACCATTTGTTTGAGACGTGCTCCCTTTATGGAGGTTAATAGCCTCCTGCTGCTACTGGTTGTCGCTGAAAATGTGTTCCAGTCTGCATCAGGCATGTTGAAGTCCCCTAGCAGTACAGTGTCGCCCCGTAGGGTGATATTCACTATGTCTTCAATTAATTCTGCGTCCATGTCTTCCAGTTGTCTTGGGGGTCTGTATACCACACCTAGATACAGGCATTTTTTGCCGCCTCTTGCCAGGTTTACCCAGAGGGACTCCCCGGTGTACTTCCGCAGCGTCAGAGAGAGGAGAACATCGGCTCACTTGTGATGTGTGTATACATGTACTTGTATTGCAAGACATTGCTTGTATATCAAGTTAAAATCTTATAAAATGTTATGCTTGTCTTGCAATCCAAGGTTTTACTGTACTTTGAAAAGAATTCATCAAATTTAAACCATTTAGGGATATGTTTACAGTTTGGACAACAGAAGGCAAGGGAGACATCCTTTCAACCAATGACAAAGTCCTTATTCAAAAATATGGTTAAGGCTCTTCAGCATGGAAAAGAGACGGCTGAGGAGAGATATGATTGAAGTCTGCAAAATTACAAAGACTAGGGGACACTCGATGAAGTTACAGGGGAATACATTTAAAACCAATAGGAGGAAAAAAATTTTCACTCAGAATAGTTAAGCTCTGGAGCACATTGCCAGAGGATGTGCTAAGAGCGGATAGCATAGCTGGTTTTAGGAAAGGTTTGGACAAGTTCCTGGAGGAAAAGTCCATAATCTGTTATTGAGAAAGACACGGGGGAAGCCACTGCTTGCCCTGAATCGGTAGCACGGAATATTTCTACACCTTGGGTTTTGGCCAGGTACTACTGGCCTGGCTTGGCCACCATGAGAACGGGCTACTGGGTTTGATGGCCCATTGGTCTGACCCAGTAAGGCTACTCTTATGTTCTCCCTTGCCTTCTGTTGTCCTGTCTGTGTTCTTCTTTTGCCTGTCTACTATGTGTACAGTTTAAAAGATTAGAATTTATAATGATAACTTCATATTGCAAAACGATAGAGAGAAAAGAGTTATCCTTCCAGTGTTAGATAATAAGTTTGAAAGCAATGGGTATTACAAAGGCAAACAGAGCAGTGTCCTGATTTCCAGATGACATGCTTCAAGTACGAAGAATCTCTGATTTATAACATTTCTGTTCTTTTAAACCATATGTCAAACCAGTATGAATAATCAGTTGCACAAGTATCTGGGTGACCCTTTCACACTGTTACATGACCACATTTGAGAGATTGAATTGGCGTCTCAGACTTTTGAAAGGCTTTGCAATGATATCTGGGATTCTTCAGTACATTTTTAAATGAGCTGTAGGTTAAATTATATTCCATTTGATCATGAAATAAATAGGGGAGGTTTTTAGCTGTTCCATTTTCTGAGACTTTTCCTATCCTGGATAAAAAATGAATAGAATTAAGTAAAATGAATTGAGTTTGTAAGGATTTTGCATGAAGGTATTCTTGAGAAAAAGGGCTATTTGTTCTTTGACTGAAGTCCTGACCAATTATTTTCTTCTCCATTAATAAGGATCAAAATCTGAATGCTTGTAGGATGTTGCTGTTTATCCAAGTCAGTTCTTGTAATTGAGCTTCCACGTTTCCATACCGAACCAAATACTCCGTCTTTGAGGAGAGCAGATTTGAGATTGCCCTTAGGGGCATTATCCCTGCAAGCCCATAAACACTGACAAATTAAGCACATCTCAAAACTGAAACAAACTACCAATGAAAATCCGGACCCATGGCCCTGCCTCCAGGCCCACCCCTCAACCTGGTCACTTGTCGGGAGGGCATCTGCGCATGATGACGTTGCACGCATGCATGTGATGTCACCGTCCCGACGTTGCTGCTACCTGGAAAACTTTTCAAAGTGCCAGGGAAATCCAGATGTCTGGTAACCCTACGTAGAGGAGGGTGTAGATAAGAGTGACGTCATGAATGATTATAGGAAGAGGTAACGAGAAGCTACAGACATGAATTGAAATAGAGCCTCCTAATGATTAAAGTCAATTATGGCCCTGCACGTGTCCCACGGTGCTTTCCTGTCATTTCTCAATCTCCCTGAGGCCTCAAAACACAACCCCTGAACAGACGAACAGGGCTCAGCCAGGCACAAGAGAGCATCTAATGACCAGAGCAGTCAAATGCACTGTGTGCTTTTCCTGCAACTGATCACTTGGCTTGACATAACAGGGTTAGAAATAGTTAAAAAAAACAATGACTTGGGTTAGTGTCACTTTAAACTATTTCAGTAACAGCCTTTTGCTTTAATTAATCTATCTTTAACAACAGCACAAAAGCCAGGACACATGGAAGCCCAAGTGGGTAAAAATGGTCATATATTGTGGCAGGGAAATCCCTAAAGTTTCAACAGGGAATGAAAGAAACTCATTACAGGGGTAGAAGAGAAAAGCATTTCTTCATCTCAACCTTATTTAGTCTGCTGGGTTAAGGCAGCACACACACCACACACCTCCTGTTCTAGCTAAAGGGGGGGGGAGAGAAAACATCTCAACCTAATGGGCAGCAGGAGGTGCCTCAGTCAATGAGAGCCTGATTAAACAGGTGGGGAGAGGCTGCACCGCATGCCAGAAGCCAAGGGATGAGGACAGCGGGGCAAAGACCTCAGCTAGAGCCAGGAAAGCTGGGGAAGCAAGGGCTAGGCCCTGTGCAGGTTAGAAACCTAGATGAGAGAATGGGTGCTGTACTGAGGTGTAAGGGCAGGCAGTCAATATCCTTCATCACATAGTCATGTGCAAATGTGTAGGCATGACTGTCTTATGGTTATCCTGTAGGAAAATGTCAGTAACACGATGAAGATTTGCATTCTGTAGACTTTATAACACCTTAAAAAAAGTAAAAGACATCCTTAGTAAATTTGGGACTCATTAATTGATAGCCTGGGATGGGCAAGTAGGATCTCTTAGAGGAAGAGATAATGGTTACTGCATTTGGCCTTTATCTGCCATCATGTTTCTGTGTTTTTATCTGGAATCTTAAGAGAAAAGATACAAAGGCCGTTTATCGAAAACACAAGAACGGGTAGAAAAGCTCTTTACCAGAGGATTTAAATCCTTAACAGTTATGGCATCAAATTTAGCCCATACCTGATCTGCAGGAGGGAGTGTCTAAGATATGATCATTTTGCATAGTAGGTCGGGAAGTTTTCTCTAGATCTTGATGAAATCAGCAAAGTCCTGCCCTACAGCAGCTCCTAAAATAGGAGGCGCAAGTTGAAATAACGGATCATTTTTCAGGAGCATAATGAATTTTTTTTAGCTGCTGAAATATGCAATTTATAAGTTTTAATTGCAGATTTCTGAGCTAATTTAGATTGAATTGAATTATTTTTCTGCCATATTCTTTCTGTCTACATTTTATGGTTTTCTATCCTCAGTTTCTCCTTAGACCCTTCCTATGAATACAGAGGAAGGAGCATATGGCCCTGATTGGCTCAGACACCTGTCAAACTGGTTTAGTGATGATCATTAGATGATCTGAGGCTTTAGTGTATATACCCCAGTGTAGGGTTAAATGGTCTTTATTCTCAATAGAGAAGAGTAAATAGTGGGGTTCTTCAGGGGTCTGTGCTAGGACCGCTGCTTTTTAACATATTTATCAATGATCTAGAGATGGGTATATCTAGTGAGACAATTAAATTTGCTGATGACATAAAGTTGTGCGAAGTTATTAAATCGCAAGAGGATTCTGAAACATTGCAAGAGGATCTTCTGAGACTGGAAGACTGGATGTCAAAATAGCAGATGACGTTTAAGGTGAGCAAGTGCAAAGTGATGCATATGGGAAAGAGGAAACCGAACTATAGCTCTATGTGAGGAATCACTGCCAAGGTGTCATCTTTGAGGATATATTGAAATCCTTAGGTCAATGAGAGGCTAAGAAAGCAAATCGAATCTTAGGATTTATGAGAAAAGGAATGGAAAACAAAGATGAAAATGTTATAATGCCCTTGTATCACGCTATGATGTGGCTGCACCTCAAAAACTATAGCAGAATTAGAAAAGTTACAGAGAAGGGCAATAAAAGGGATGGGACAACTTCCTTATGAGGAAAAGCTAAAGTGGCTAGGGCTCTTCAGCTTGGAGATGAGACAGCTCAGGGATGTGATAGAGGTCTATAAAATACTGAGTGGAATGAAAAGGGTAGATGTAAAGCGCTTGTTTACTCAGTCCAAAAATACTAGGGGGCATTCAATGAAGCTACTAAGCAGTGGCATACCAAAGTGGGGGGGATGGTCCGGCCAGGGTGCAGATCATATGGGGGTGCTCCCAGGGTCGGCGTCATGGTTCGGGAACTTCACTGCTCTGCTGGCATTGGGCCTTCATCTCTGCGTGGTTCTGCCTTCATGGAAGCAGGAGGAAGGCCCGACACCGGCAGAGAGAACACTCTGAACAGTCTTCTTACAGCCCGCCAGGGCCTTCCCTCTGTCACATCACTAATGATGTGACAGAGAGAAGCCCTGGCAGAGCAGGTTGCAAAAAAATCTAATGGTGGGATTGGGGGGGGGGGTCAGTCAGATCCAAAGGTGCTGCACAGGGGGATGGGAGGGAGGGATGAAAAGCTGCTACACAAGAGGATAGGAGGAAGGGGTAGAAAGCTGCTGCACATGGGGGAGCGAGGACGAATTGTTGGACATGGGCTAGAGAAGAGGAAGGGAGATGCAACAATGAGGTAGAAAGGGGTGAGAGGAAGAAATCCTGCATATGGTAGAGGGGAGGGAAACATGCATGGAGAAGAGAGAAGGAGAAATATTGGACATAGGGTGGAGGACAGGGAGAGATGGTGCATGGAGAGACAGAAAGATATGTTGTACATCATGATGGAGGGGAGGAAGGGAGAGATGCTGCATGGAGGGGTTAGGGAGATTTGACCCAGGCCACAAGGCAGGAAGAGAGAGAGCGATGGTAGACAGTGGGAAAGAAACAGAAATGTTAGATATCGCAGTGGAAGGGAAGGTACAGAGATGGAAGATGGATGGTGAGCAAAGAGAGAGAAGAAAACGTCAAATGGGCAGGAGACTCTGGCGGCGAGTTAACAGAAGACAAACAGAAACTAAAGACTGGAACCAATATGATTTGAATAATAAAATGACCATACAACAAAAAGTAGAAAAAATAATTTTATTTTCTGTTTTGTGCTTACAATATGTCATATGTGAAATGTGTATCCTGCAAGAGCTGGTGTTATACAGCAAGCATGAGCTAGGACCTAATAGAGAGAGGAAAAGTCTATTTTGTTTATACCACAGTGCCTGTGTGGTGTTGGTAAGGTTGTAACCTTATGTAATGTTATATTGTAACACTGTGAATGTTAAACTGTAACCCATTCTGAGCTCTCTGGGGCCCCACCATATTAAAATATTTTTTAATATGGGGGGTATTAAAAAAATGATCAGCCCTGAAACAGGATACTAGAAATTATTTAAAAAGGGATGGTTAACAAGACCAAGAATGTTATAATGCCCCTGTATCGCTCCATGGTGCGACCTCATCTGGAGTATTGCGTTCAATTCTGGTCTCATCTCAAGAAAGATATAGTGGCGCTAGAAAAGGTTCAAAGAGTGACCAAGATGGTAAAGGGGATGGAACTCCTCTCGTATGAGAAAAGATTAAAACGGCTAAGGCTCTTCAGCTTGGAAAAGATACGGCTGAGGGGAGATAGGAGTGAAGTCTACAAAATCCTGAGTGGAGTAGAACGTTTACAAGTAGATCAATTTTTCACTCCGTCAAAAATTACAAAGACTAGGGATCACTTGATGAAGTTACAGGGAAATACTTGTAAAACCAATAGGAGAGAAAAAAATTTTCACTCGGAGAATAGTTAAGCTCTGAAACGCGTTGCCAGAGGATGTGGTAAGAGCAGATGGCATAGCTTGTTTTAAGAAAGGTTTGGACAAGTTCCTACAGGGAAAAGTCCATAGTCTGTTATTAAGACATGGGGGAAGCCTCTGCTTGTCCTGTATTGGTAGCATGGAATATTGCTACATTTTGGGTTTTGGCCAGGTACTAGTGACCTGAATTGGCCTCTGTGAGAATGGGCTACTGGGCTTGATGGACCATGGGTCTGACCCAGTAAGGCTATTCTTATGTCACAAACCCTAGGTCCACCACTGCTACTAAGTAGTAGATTTAAAACAGACTAGAGAAAATATTTCTTCAAACAACTTGTAATTAAACTCTGGAATTCATTGCTGGAGAATGTGGTGAAATCAGTTAGCTTAGCAGGGTTTAAAAAGGTTTGCATAATTTCCAAAATGAGAAGTCCATAGATAATTTTTGAGATGGCTTGGGGAAATCTACTGCTTATTCCTAGGATAAACAGCATAAAATCTGTTTTATTACTTGGGATCTAACTAGGTACTTGGATAGAGAATGACAAGGGACAAAATTTGTCTCTATTCCCGCACCATCCCCGTAAGCTCTGCAAATTCTGTCTCTGTCCCCGTGAACACTTTCTGATCCTATCTGCACAAGCCTTGAATAGTTATGATTTTGTACTGAAATCATTTTATTAAACTATAAAAAGAAACAATATTCTGTACAACTGTCATTTTATAAATCATAAATAATATAGAACAAGGATCATCAAAACCCCTGTGTTCCTGCCTCTCTCACAAACTGAACTACAGAATGCTACATAGAAAAATCATGCTAACAGAATACCTCAAGCACACATACACACAACACAAATGCTAAATCCATAAAATTATAGGCATACAGGAAATTAAACCAAAATCCCAAGAAGCCATATCTTGCATGTAGTAAATACTGAAGATATAGGAAGATCCATTTCCTCCTACGTATATTGTGCAAAACAAATATCACCACTTGACAGGAATAGTGTTAGTGGAGTGCAACTAGGGCAAGAAAAAATAGTTTGAAACAAACTAATACTAAACTGTGATCAGCTCAGCTGGCATGAACCCCCCCCCCCCATCAGCAGGAGGACTGTCCACTCCCTCCTTCCTTGACAACAAACCACGCACACCCGAAATCGACATGAGGGATGCTAACTCCCTCCTGCCTGAATGACCCACACCCCCTACTTACCCCCCTACCTTAACTGGAATGGAAGACCAGCAGGAAGGATGCTAACTCCCTCCTGCCTGAATGACCCACACCCCCTACTTACCCCCCTACCTTAACTGGAATGGAAGACCGGCAGAAGAGATACCCACTCCCTCCTACCTGAATGACCGCACTCCCTGCCTGAATGACCATACCCCTTACCTTGACCGGAACGAAGACCAGCAAGAAGTTTGCCCACTCCCTGTTGTCAGCAGACTCACCTCTTCAAAATGGCAGTCCTTCCCTTCCCGGTGCACTCTGTAATACACTGAGAGGAGCCTAAGGCAGGATGTACCGGGAAGAAGAAGGCCTATCATTTTGAAGAGGCGAGCCTTCCGGCAAGAGGGAGTGGACCTCCCTCTTGCTAGTCTTCATTCCGGTCTAGGTGTGGGGGTCGTGGTCATTCAGGCAGGAAGGAATGAGCATCCCTCCTGCCATTGGGTGGGGGGTCTTTGCGCCAGCTAAGCTGATCTCAGGGGAATCCCTGATCAGCTAAGCTGGCAGAACTTCCTGAAGCTGCCAGCTTCGGGGCTTCCCCTGCCATAGGAGATTGATGATGATGACAAGGCCTCTGGATGTCGAAGGGGGCCATGACACCATGGTTAATAGCGGTAAAGGACAGGACTGAAATGTGGGGCAAAGCCTTTTACCACTCCAGTGGGCAGTGAAAAGTTTTGTTTCCGTGTCTGCGGTAAATCGGGCTTCTGTGTTTTCATCGCCATGGTTAAATCATGGTCCACCGCAGTTTGCTGAGGTGTTTGTTCACTGTGTCAGTCTCTATACAGTACTTGGGACTTGGATTGGCCACTATTGGAAACAGGATGATAGGCTTGATGGACCTTCACTCTGTCCCAGTATGGCAATTCTTATATTCTTATGTCTTTAAGTTCTTGTATTTTTGTTGTTATTTGTTCCAAATTACTGGTAATTTGAACTTCAAAATTCTAAACTCCCAAGTTGACTTTGAATATCTTAATTAAAATGTTACTGATAAGTTTTCTGGTCATGAAAGGTGATGAAAGTGTTTACCCCTGATCTAATTCTTTGGTAACCCAATCAAAGAAATGGATACATTTTTTTTCTATTTCTAGAACCAAGACAAACAGGGAAGAAGCAGTTTTGCAGCGGAAAACAGCAGCAAGTGCCCCACCTCCTCCTAGTGAAGAAGCTGTGTCTAGTAGCTCCGAGGATGACTCAGGAACTGACAAAGAAGAGGAAGGGGCTTTGTCTCAGCGGTCAACACCTGTTAAGATGGCTGATGCTGGAGACAATACCAAGGCAGCAGAGGTAAGCAGCTGAGCTTATGCCTTTCAGATGTCTCTATTACTATATCTTCCCTTTGATTGGATTGATGCAACCTCCATATAATCAAATCTTACAGAAGCAGTCAGATCTCTTATCTCTTGTTATCAGAAAAAGGTTTATCTTCTTGTGAAGTGTAAAAAGGTAGATAACTCTGGAAGTTTTGGAAACATGAGGAAGGATCTAATAAAGCTTGATGAATGGTCCAGAGTATGATGGATAAGCTTCAGTGCTTAAAAAAAAACCAAAAAAGCCTCCCATCTCTACAAAGGGTTGTATTATAACAGCTTATAATGGAGTGAGGTGGATCCTAGTCAGGACCATATTTGTTATTTCTCAACATTGTCAGTTCAGTTGTGGATTAGGAATTGGTTATCGGATAGAAAACAGGGTAGGTTTAAATGGTCATTTTTCTCAATGGAGGAGAGTAAACAGTGGAGTGCCACAGGGGTCAGTACTGGGACCGGTGCTATTTAACTTATTTATAAATGATCTGGAAATTGGAACTGTTCAAAGTTGTTAAAACACATGCGGATTGTGAAAAATTGCAGGCGGACCTCAGGAAATTGGAAGACTGGGAGGGTTATTAGGGTGGGCAGACTAGATGGGACGCGGCCCTTATCTGCCGTCTTTTTCTATGTTTCTATGTTTCTATCCAAATGGCTGATGAAATTTAATGTGGACAAATGCAAAGTGATACACATTGGGAAGAATAACCTGAATCACAGTTACTGGATGCTAGGGTCCACCTTGGGGATTAGCACCCAAGAAAAAGATCTTGGTATCATTGTAATACAATGAAACCTTCTGCCCAATGTGTGGCGGCAGCCAAGAAAGCAAACAGGATGCTGGGAATTTTTTTAAAGGGATGGCTAACAAGACTAAGAATGTTATAATGCCCCTTTATCCCAGGACAAGCAGGCAGGTATTCTCACATATGGGTGACATCACCGACGGAGCCCAGATGCGGACACCTCACAAGCAGACTTGCTTGAAGAAACTCGAAGTTTCGAGTTGCCCACATCGCGAGTGCCTTTCCACCCAGCGCAGGGGCGTCTCCTCAGTTCTCAGTTTTCCGCAGAGCCGAGAAGTCCGTCTTTGACTCTCTGCGTTTAACTTCGTTCCTTTGTGCCTTCTCTCAACCGCGGTTTGTGTTTTTTCCCTCACGAATCGCTGTTTTTATTTTATTTCTTTTCTTTTTAGTAAAAAAAAATTTCTTCTTCCATTCATTTTCTGGGACAAGCCGCTCGGCCGCAGCCCGAGGGCTTCGATCTTGCGGCAGCTATTTTTCCTTCTATGTCCCGGCCTGCCGCGGGCTTCAAGAGGTGTAGCAAGTGTCAGCGCGCAATCTCTCTTACGGACCCCCACGGATGCTGCCTCAAGTGCCTTGGGCCGAAACATCATCCTAGGTCGTGCCTGCCTTGCCAAACACTTCAGCCTCGTGCTTTCAAGCATCGTTGTATTTTGGTGGATAAGCTCTTCGAGATGGAGTCTTCTACTGATCCCTCGACTTTGAAGGCGTCTTCGGCCTCGACTCCTACCGAGGCTCCTTCTGCGCCTACTGCTTCCACCTTGAGCCTCATCAGACCTTCGTTGTTTGCAGCGTCTCTTGCTTTGACATCATCTGCTGTATCTTCCCCTGTTTCCTCAGGTCAGCTCAGCTCAGCTCAGCAGTCGGTTTCGCCCATGGTGATTAAAGTGTCTAAGACTCCCAGGTCGAAGCACACTCACACTACCTCGAAGGAACCTCCAGCCAAAGCAGGTGGTCCGGTTTCAGATGCGGATCCATCCTTGCCGGCTTCTTTCCAGACCATGTTAGAGAAGCAGTTTATTCTGTTCCTTACTAATATGGGACCCAAACTGCTTCCTCTTATCCAGCCTGGGCATTCAGCAGACTCCCGCGAGGTCGAGCCGCTTCCTTTGCCCCAGTCTGACCTTACACACTCTTTGCAGGGAGCAGAGTCTCTGCGAGTGTCTGGTCTGGCGTCCAAGCACGTAAAGCAAGGAGCAGATTCTTTGCGAGTGCCTCAACGGGAATCCTCACACTCTATACAAGGAGCAGAGTCTTTGGGAGTGCATCAAGGTTCCTCCACCAAGCCTCTGGAGTTTCGATCTACAGCTTCTAGTCCTATTCATCCGATGGCATTGGCTGCTCTCGTCTCCGAGGCGAAGTCTCCTCGATCCTCGAGATCTGGTTCCAGACACAGTTTTCACCGACATTCGAGGCCTTCCTCGAGGCATCCTTCCAGGCATAGTTCTTCTTCTCAAGACAGACCATCTTCCTCTAAGCCTTGATCTACTCCAACCTCGACCAGACCACCGACGCCTCGTTCGAGGTCTCTGATGCCGGACCTCGAGGATATTCCGGTTTCGATTGCCTCATCCAAGTCTCCAGGTTCCTTTGATGCTGAAGCTTCATCTTCGATTCAGTCTGCCTCGATGTCCTTGAGTCCTTCTCGAGGCAAAGCATTGGCAGATCAGCTATCTTTCTCATCTTTCCTTCGTCAGATGGCTATGGACTTGAATCTTCAATTAGATACTGGCTCAAAATACTCGAAGGAGTATCTCAAAGTCATGCATCTTTCTCAACCCCAGCAGAGTCTCTTAAGCTTCCACTTCATAAGCTTTTGAATCAGACTTTTGGTCGATGCATGGAAACACCTTTTTCCATACCAGTTGTTCCAGGCAAATTGGACTCTAGGTATAAACTGTGCATCGCAAAGGATTTGACAACACTCAGTTATCTCATCAATCCCTCCTTATCGAGTCCTCCTTAAAGAGGTCCCATCCTTCCAAGGTTTATGCCACCGTTCCTCCTGGAAGGGAAAGGAAAACTATGGACAAATTCGGACGTCGCATCTATAAAAATGTTATGATGTCCTCTAAAGTCCTCAATTATAATTTTCAATTCATCACTTATTTTGAATTTCTTATTTCTTTATTGCCGAGGACCCTAATCTTCAAGACCACTTAGCTAACATTCCTTGTGAGAGCACTGACCTCTTTGATGAATCTTGCGAGGCAGCCACCAAGAAATTGTCTGACCATGAGAAATCTTTTGCTTCAATTGTCAGACCTAAGCCAAAGCCAGCTCCTGCCAAGCCTGCATGCCTTGCTCTTATCTATCAGTGGCGTTATGCTCCAAAGCCAGCTCCAAACACTCTTAAGAAACAGCAACCTCAGAAGCAGCAAAAACCCCAACCTTCTGCTGCACCTAAGGCTTCTCAGAGCATAACCTCCACCATTCTGACTCTGTCTCATTTTCCCCCTATAGGAGGTCGTCTCCATCATTTTTACGACCGATGAACGTTAATTACCTCCAACCTCTAGGTGCTTACCATCCTCAGAGAAGGATACTTTCTTCATTTCACTCAGGTTCCTCCAGACCTTCCTCCAAGAGAGTATCCTTCCAATCCATCCCAGACCGCCCTTCTTCTTCAGGAAGCTCAAGCTCTGCTTCGAACCAGTTCCCCTGGAGCAGCAAAACAGGGGGTTTTACTCCCGTTACTTCCTTGTTCTGAAAAAGACAAGTGATCTGCGACCCATTTTGGATCTCAAGGCTCTCAACAAATTTCTAGTCAAAGAAAAGTTTTGAATGTTGTCCCTGGCATCCCTTTATCCCCTTCTTGAGCAGAATGACTGGTTATGCTCTCTGGATCTCAAGGAGGCCTACACTCATATTCCCATTCATCCGGCCTCCCGTCAGTACCTCAGATTTCGGGTGGGGAATCTGCATTATCAATACAGAGTACTACCATTCGGCCTGGCCTCGTCTCTCAGAGTGTTCACCAAGTACCTGGTAGTGGTAGCAGCAGCTCCAAGGAATCATGGTCTAAAGGTGTTTCCCTACCTCAACGACTGGCTCATCAAGTATTCCACGTCTCAAGGGATTATTGTAGCGACCCAACAGACTACCTGGTTCCTACAAAGTTTGGGATTCGAGATCAATTTTCCCAAATCTCAGCTTCAACCCTCACAGACTGCAATTCATTGGAGCTGTTCTGGACACTGTCCAACTCAGAGCATTCCTTCCACAGCAACGTCTGGAAGCTCTACTTCAACTCTGTCATACAGTGTCTTCCGATCTTCCATCTCAGCGAGACACATGATGGTACTCCTAGGTCACATGGCCTCCACAGTACACGTGACTCCTTTTGCCAGACTTCACCTCAGAATTCCTCAGTGGACCCTGGCATCTCAATGGCACAGGTTTGTGATCCTCTTTCTCGACACATCACAGTTACTCCTTCTTTGAAGCAGTTTCTCCGTTGGTGGATGCTCTCTTCCAATCTTTCCAGAGGCTTGCTTTTTCAAACGCCTCCTCATCAGAAGGTCCTCACGACAGACTCTTCGACCTACGCTTGCGCTCATCTCGATGGTCTCCGTACTCAGTACGGATCGTCAGTGTCATATCAGTCAGTTGGAACTCAGAGCGATCCTCAAAGCTCTCCATGCTTTTCAGCATCTGCTTCACGACACAGTAGTCCTCATTCGGACGGACAACCAAGTCGCCATGTATTATGTCAACAAACAGGGAGGGACAGGGTCTGCCTCCCTTTGTCAAGAAGCTCTGGAGGTTTGGGACTGGGCAATCCGCCACAACACCTTCCTCAAAGCTGTCTACATTCAAGGGGCAAAGAATTGCTTGGAGGACAACTTGAGTTGTCTACTGCAATCTCACGAATGGACTCTCCATTTTTTATCTCTTCATCACATTTTTTTCACAGTGGGGAACGCCTCAGATAGACCTCTT